>NW_024080640.1:622671-1114634 GCF_003009895.1 Hyaena hyaena
AAATAAATAAATAAATAAATAAATAAATAAAATATTGTCATTTAAAAATAATATAAAATTAAAAATAATGTAAAAATTATTGAGATATTTTACATTTTTGTTGCTAAGTCTTCAAAATTCAATGTGTATTTTACTCTGAGAGCCCATCATTCAGTGTGTATGTTATACCTGTAGCACATAGTTACAGCCACATTTCAAGTGCTCAAGCCATATGTGGTTTTGAGCAGCTCTAGGCACTCATTTTTAATTGACCCCTGGACACTTCTACCTCAATATCTGCAAGGACAACTTAAAATTTCCCAAACCAGGGGCAACTAGGTGGCACAGTTGGTTGACCATCTGACTTGGGCTCAGGTCATGATCTCATGGTTTGTGAATTTGACCCCCACATCAGGCTCTCTGCTGTCAGCACATGGAGCTAGTTTCTGTCGAGATTTTCATCCACCTCTCTCTGCCCCTCCCCTACTTGTGCTCTATCTCTCTTTCAAAAGTCAATAAATATTTTAAAAATTTTCCAAAACCAAATTAATGATATCTACTCATATCTGCTCCCTTTACTGTCTTCATCTAACTTCTATTTTACTTCCCTCTCTTCATTATTCTCTATTGCGAAAGGGGTCAGAACAGGCTCTCCCTCGAGTCCCTTCCATTTCTATTTTCACACTAGTACTCACCATAATCCATCTCTACCAGAACAAATGCAGTTACCTCCCAAGTGGTCTCTCCATTTGTAATCTCTTCTGCATCCTATACTCTGCTTTTAATAAAAACTCTTGATTTCAAGTTTGATGTCACTCTCCTTATCAGTCTGCAATGCCTCTCCCCTGCTAATAAAGCCAGGACTCCAAAACATTGACACAAAAACTCTAATCTAGAGTATTTATTTACCTTTTTCTTTCACTACTACCCCTCTTATACCATAAAGTCCAGAAAAATAAAGGTATCTCCCGTCTCTGACATGGCTTTATGTTAGAAGGTAGAGGAGGAACAGTAAAGAATCCTCCAACCTGAGAAGGCACTTTGAGACCAAAAAAAAAAAAAAAAAAAAAACCCTAAATAAAGCAAGCCACTCCATACCATATATACAGTTTTATTCAGGGTAACTTAATGGCAGAGGAATCTGGTGGACAATAATCCAGGTGCTATGCAGATACCCTCTGCAAAGTCCAGAGCTTAATCCACAGATTTATAGAGCAAGAGGGTGAGGAAGTATGCAGAGATCACTGTGGTGAGCTCAAAGGGTTTCACATTTAACATACCCATTGACCCATTTGTGTGTCAGAGGAGAGGGAGGGAAAGAAACTATGTTACCTCTACTAGTTATCTAACCATTATAGTAAAGGTCAGAACAAGCCTTACTGGATTCTGGGCAGGGCATATATGAACCTCCAAGGGGCCGGGAACATAGAGCCTGAGGGAGACCATTTTGAGGAAATGAATAAGATGGAGGGCCAAAGATGGAGTCACTATTGTCAGCACTCCTACACTTTAATTTTCCCACCTTATTTTCACTTGGGCAGTTTAATCCAATGGTTCTCAATTTCAGGATCATCTGAAAAACTCATTAAAACACAGATCACTGGAACCACTCCCAGAATTTCTAATTTAGTAGGTCTCGGGTAGAGCCCAAAATTTTACTTTGATAACAAATTCACCGATGCTGCTGCTGAGCTTCTAGTCCTGGGGTCACACTTGGAGAATCTCTCACACTTGGAGAATGCTCTTCTACTCTTTCATCTATACCTACGCAAATGCCATACTTACTTCATTCTTCTTAAGTGCTATCTTTTATGAAGTTTCCCCTAGTTGTTTAACCAAAAGTAATTTCTTTCTCCTCTGGGTTTCTGAAGCTATCTAGAGTTCTCTCAGACCCTTGCATTAGAGCTAATCTGAAAATGAATATTCCTTAATAATATTCTTTATGTTTGCATCTCCCATAGTGCATATAGAAGATATTTAATAAATATTTTTAATTGAATTAAAGATGCAGACAATGACTCAAGAAATGTAAAACATTTCAGAACAAGAGAATGAATAATTTTCCTTTAAATGAGAAAAATAGTGTTAAAGATTAAGAAGCATGGACTTTCTCCAGTTTTTTTTAAAATCTGTTCCTAAATATTACTAAAATCTACTTTATTCCAAAAGTAAATTTCCTCTCAGTTGGGTTTTTTTTTTCCTGAACTCAAATAATTAATGAGAGATCAGGCTAATCTACAGAATGTAACAGCTATGGGCCTTACTGGTTTGAGTAATTACTTCAAGAAATATCATATCTTAAAATATTTCCAGCCAGTGCATCCTTTTTATTAGCACTCTATAAATTTTCTGTCACTGTGATATCTGCAGGGAATGCCTGTAAATTAAAAAATCAAATAATGAAAATAACACTGCCACAATTTTTTCAGCTATCTGTTCTGACAGATCTGAGTAGATGCAGGTTGAAATATGGACTTGGAGCTCAAGTGATCAGAACTCAGAGGAATATAGTGCTATTTCTACTTGCCTCTCTTTTATTTGTTATTCTTCTAATCTTGTCTGGGGTAGCTTCAGGGATGAGTTCTGTTATGTGATGATATCTTCCTTTATACAACTAAGTGTAGAAAGTCAATCAGACCTGTGAATAAACTCGTAATGCCTAGCCCCATGATGTAGATGAACCTAGAAACATTTTAGCTAATTCATTGAGGGGTGGTTTCTTTATGCAAAAATTTGGAAATAGGAGCAAATACAAATGCTTAGTCACCACCTAAACCAGGTAGTAATGAAATTTCAAAACTCTTAGATGAGGGAGAAGTTGTAAAGTTCCACACTGCTGTGTTAATTCTTGTTATGGGAAACACCCATCAAAAGTGGCATATTATCTTATATAAAATCCATGCATTCTTTCATTCTGCCCTCTAGGAGGTATTCTTCTTGGTTAGATCAATTAGCTCTTATCATATGGTATTTGGGGGATAAGCATGCTTTTCTTCCTCTCCTTTGGTAAAGTTCCCTCTGACTAGATTCCCAGTCACAGGTCTTAATGATAAACCAGTCCTATGTAATTGCATGGTACATTTACTCTGGGGCAAAAACAAAGTAAACTTTCTTCTTGAACAGGGAGATCTTTACTCAAAGGCTCTTGAAAATTTACCTAATATTCACCAAAGAGAAACTATGCCTTTTCTAGAAGAAGAGACAAGAGAGAAATACAAATAACAGGAAAAAAATCTTTGGCTACCACAACCCAACTATCTGGGTTGGTATCTGTTTCTATTGGTACCTAGAGAACTCTGTCTAAGCTTTATAAAGCCTCTGAACCAAATGGTGTTATTGCCTGTGATTCTATAGGCAGAGGCGGCAGCTGCATGTATAAGTAACAATTTCTACTTAGTTACCCAGGTAAGGAGAGAGTCAAGATGCTGAGTTTGTAAAATACTCAGCAGGGAGGAAAAAAAGGAGGTGTAATGTGTGACCCACTGATAAAATAAATTCCTCAGTTCTGATAAGAGCAGTGAGCCATTTTCCCTTAGCACCATTATTTACTCCCTAAAATCTGGTCATTTCCATACTCGTACAAAAATGTTCTAATACAGTTAATCTAAAACAAACAAAACAAAAAACAAACTTCCAGGCTTGACCGTACACCTACTTCTACCCACACATTATTTCTATTCTTACCTACAGAGCAAAACTCATCAGGTGAAAGGCACTACCCAGGCCCTCTTTGCTTCTCTGCCTTTTTAGTCTTATGTTTTCAATCAAACTGTATATTGTTGATTCTCAGTTTTCATCTGCAGGCCACACATTTCCTCTGCACTTTAGTTTCCTATATGCGACTCTATCAGTACATGGATGTCTGACTTACAACTTAATACATGCAAAACAGAATTTCCCACCCTCCACACACTCAAATCTGAGCCTTCCTAGTCTTTTCCATTAAAGAAAATAGTACTTCCAATCACCTAGTTATTAAAGACAAAAACTTGATAATTAACACTTTCCCTCAGCTCTCACTGTCAAAGACAAAGTTGGATCTATTACGTATTCGGTGGTAACAGAACTTACATGATATCTTGGTGGTTTGGACATGAGGGTCTCCCTGCATCTAGTATTGGCTATTATAATAGCTACTCCACTTCCTACAGAGCGCTAGAGGTCATAGTTTCCACACCTAAATCAAGTCACTCCTCTATTGAGAATTCTTTAATTCATTCTTATTACCTGTATAGCAAAACCCAATTTCCTAATCCTGGCCTATAAGTATCTGCATGCTCTGACTCTGGCTTGCCCCTCAAACTCACCTCTTCCCTGTCTGCCTCTCACTCAGGATGTTTAAGACACACTGGCTCCTTTTGTTCTTTGTGCCATACACTTTCCCTCTTAGTCAAGGCCTCTGTCATGTCCTCTGCCTTGGGCGCACTTCCCTGTTCTTACATGGCATATAAGGCCCTCTCTCCCTGACACCACATCATAAACAGTCTTTCCTACAGCAGCTCAATTGGTTTCCCTTATGGCACACACACCTTTCCCAACAACACAGTTTCACAGCCCCACAACTCCCCCACATCTACGATTTAAAATCTTGGTTTGTTGGCTTACTTCTCTCTCTGGTGCTTTTCATCTAGCACAGATGTCTGGCACAGAGTGGGTTTTTAATTAAAATTTATTAAATAAATGAATAAAAGCTGGGCTTGTACTGACCAAATTGGACAAAATAAAACCAGTTCCATGTCATAAGCCCTTTATCATGTCACATCATACTCCCAGTGAATTAACTCAGGCTCAAGACTAATCAGCCAGCATAAATCATACTTGCACTTTGGTGGGAAGGACAGCAAAACAGATTTTTTTTATGTATGTGCAATTAACATTTTGGAATGGAAACCTTAGTCTATCCTGATGTGAAAGGTATCACAGATTTTCCTCAATATCACATTTGTTGTTTTATAAAGGATATTCCATTCATGGTTAAGAGCCAGTGCATATTAATATTTTAGGAGATCATGGGTTCTTTGAGAGTCTGAAGCAAGTCTGGATGGAAACATCTGGAAAAAAATCATATACACAAAAAAATCTACATGCAATTTGAGTGAAGTCTAACCATTATGCTCTCTGAAGACTATGGGTTCAAAATAAATACAGACACCCTCTATTTACTACATTAATAATAAGATTCTATTGTCTCCCATCATAAATCCTGGGTCATTGTTGATTTTGCTCATAATTTTTCCTTAAGCAATATTAACTTCCCCATGCCCTTACAAATTAAGGAGAAAGAATATGTAAACTGGGAGGAACAAAAGGAAGTAATGCATGTATTGGACACTAATATGTGGCCAGCTGTGGTAAAAGCCCTGACAGATAGGCTTTCTCTTTTTGTAATGCAAGTACCTGACCTAGGCCTCAGTTGCCAGGCATCCTCTTCAAAGACACATCTACTTCAAAGACAGGCATTTCTCAAATAAACACACTGCCAGCCACACACTAGATAAAGAGCCAAGCTGTTCCCCTCATCCCCAGGCTCCTTTGTTTTAGTGATCTTGGCTGGTGTCAATAACTGACCAATTTGGGCCTCGATTTGTTCTTTTTTCTTCTTCCTTCTGAGCATTAAATTCCCAGTCTTATGTTTTAAATTTACCAAAACACAGTGAGCCTGAGAAACCCTAGGCCCCACCCTTGATCACAATAAAAGCACAAACTCAGGCACCTGTTTCTCTCTTGCTCCCTCTCTCCTCTCCCTGTGTGGCCTCAACTGTGCCATTGATTTAGAGGGCTTGTAAGTAATAAAACTTTAAAAAAATTTTTTTTATGTTTTATTTAATTTTGAGAGAGAGATAGAGACAGCAAGAGCAGCAGAGGGTCAGAGAGAGAGGGAGACACAGAATCCAAAGACAGGCTCCAGGCTCTGAGCTAGCTGTCAGCACAGAGCCGAACGCAGGGCTCGAACCCACAAACCGTGAGATCATGACCTGAGCTGAAGTCAGACACTTAACCGACTAAGCCACCCAGGCGCCCCTACTCATTATAAGAACCACAGGGGCTAGTCCAGCCTAACACTGGGAAGTGACAGGCTGAGACTGGCACCTAACACCAGCACTCTGAATTATATTTTCTGTTACTGCACTGAATTCTCAAAACAACCCTGTGAGGTCAATGAGCTCCATTTCTGCAGACTAGAAACAGGAAAAATGAGGTTAAGTCATTTCCATATAAGAAGTCCATGATGGAGCCTAGATTCATACCCAAATTATAAATTCCCATCTCTTTGTATTGTGCCATCTATTTTTTTTTTATGGGGACATTTTAAATTAAGGGATCTGGACACTCCCCCGCTTAACTCTCTGACTTCATCTTCTGTTACTCTCACCTTTGCTTGCTTCATGCAAGGCACATGAGCTTTCTTGCTATTCTTTAAACTATGTGCCTTAAACAAAAATCAGCTATGAAAGCAATTAATAGACTTGGTAGTACTACTGTGAAATATAATTATTTATATGTATAATTAAGAATCTCTGCCTTCTTAAGAAATGTATTTTGGTAAAAGTTTTATTTAGATGATTACCTCAACTAAGATACTTGTAATACAGATGTAGTTCTGAAATTAAAGTATATTTTCAATTATGGAGAAATAATTACAATTAAAATGACTACAGAACAAATATTGTTATAATAGAAGCATAAACATAAACTTATTAAAACTGTACTAATATTTTATCCAGTTTGTAGATATTAACTCTAACTCTTTTAAACTGCAACAGATTTACTTATGGAAATTATAAGCATACTAAGTTCAAATATTCTACTCCATTCTATACAACACATTTACTGGCCAAAACATGTAACTTAAGTCAGGGATATTGGGACAATCCTATACTTTTAAAAATATATTTGTGCTCTTTTGCTTTTTTTAACTGTATTTTTTATATATTGATATCCTTTTGCTTTTCTGAAAATAAAATCACTTATAGTCTTCATGACCTATGAATATTAGTATATAACTGAAAATACTTATAAATAATGGAGAATCCATTTGATATGGTAGACATGTTAAGATTGCTCTATGGCTTGTGACTGCAGCAATTACTATAAATCTTTTATTGGTGAATTTTCCTCTATGGCCTTCAGCCATGCTTAGACATGTCTTTCTCATTCTATATCAGCCAACTATTTTCCTGCAGTTTGATCTTAGCAGCTCATAAGGATGCCATACTGGCTGGGATTTTGTTAATGTGAAATATTTTTAACATGCAAAAACACAGAAGGTGATATGAATACTCACATACCAACCACCAAGCATTTATAATCCCCTTTTGTCCTCCCCAGGTATAACCACAGTATTGAAGTTGCTGTATATCCTTCCCCATCCATATTTTTATTTTCCCTCACATGTATCTATTCATAAAGAATATTAAGTACCTTGCCATACTTTTACTTTTCCTATTACCATTATGCTTTCAAGATTTGGCCAATACATGAAGATCTAGTTCATTTATCTGAGTCTTTTGTTATATACCACAAATTATTTTTCTTTTCTCCCATACATGCTCATTTATCTTGTTTCTAATTTCTCACTATTAAAATCAATGCAGCAATGAATATCAGTGGGCACTTATATGAGAATTTCCCTATATTGTATGCCTAGAATTTACTAGTGCTAGTATAGAATGCAAATATTCAACATTACTGGATATTGCTAAATTGCCTTCTAATGTGGTTTCACCAATGTATTCTCCCACCAATGGTATGTGAGAGTTTCCAATTCCCATAACCTCTCCTGTATTTGGTATTGCCTATATATATATATATATATATATATATATCTGATGAGTACAGAAGTATAGTATATGTTCTTGATTATTAAAAATTACTGATAAATTTGAGCATTGACATGTTTACTGGCCACTTATTTATCCACATTTATTAACTGCTAGTTTCTATTTTTGTTTTTTTATTCAGCTCAGTGAGTTGTTTTTCATTTCTTACTGATTTTTGGTGTTATTTATATAGATAGGAACCCAGTCTTATGTTTTTTATTGGTCTTGTTTTGTTTTGTTTGTTGTATAAAAAGACCCAAATATATATAACTATCATTTCCTAGCCTGTAGCTGGCCTTTTAACTGTTCATTTTTTAGTAAGTGTTTATTTATTTTGAGAGAGAGAGAACGTGTGCACGTTAGCAAGGGAGAGGCAGAAAGAGAGGGAGAGAGAGAATCTCAAACAGGCTCCACATGCTCAATCTTACTACTGAGAGATGACCAGGAGATCACCACATGAGCCAAAATCAAGAACTGACACTTAACCAATTGAGCCACTCAGGTTCCCCTGTTTTGTTCAATACACAATACTTTTAAAGTGGTTTTGCTGTTCTCAAATCCATCCATCTTCTCCCTTTTGGTTTGTGTCCTTTTTTGGAAGGTGGGAGATGTTTTCAAATAAATCACTTGCTACTCCAAGGCAGGAATGTATGTATATATGAATATATATGAATATGAATATATTCCTACAAAGGAAATGTATGTACATATGAATATATATATATATACATACATATATATATGTACTTATTTTTCCTACAAAATTTGGTTAAATTTTGTTTCCAAATGTACATCTCTAACTTTGTCTGGATTTTATTTTGTTTTAAAATGTAAGGTATGAACCTAATTAATTTTGTCTATTTATATATCAAATTACTTCAGTATGATCAATAATCTATTCTCTCCTCGCTGATTTTTAATACCATCCTATTCGTTTGATTTCCCATATGGTCACTTCCTGAGATCTCTAATCTGTTTTGCAATAAAGATACAAAAATAAATTAATAATTAGGTATCTTATAAGCAACTCATATCTATCATTGACATTTTGAAATTTTTAATGTAATGATATTTGTTTCTATAGTATAAAATGATTCTTAAATAATTCTTATACCCAACAAAATTACTACTTCTAAAATCTATCAGTAAATGCTTTTAGATTTTCTTACATATATACTTATACTCTGCAAACAATAATTGTGTTACTTATTTTCTAATCTCTTCATGTTCTTTCATATTCTAATCCCTATCTGCTTCTTTTGTCTCATTTTATAGGCTAGGACCTAGCTATAATAAATACCTGATAGTCTGCATCCTTAGAGAAGAGGACAGTATATTTGCCATCAATGTTCTAAACTGTTACTAGTACATTCATATTTTCTTTCTTCCTCTGTTGATATTGAAAATTTATATTTTCTTAGAAAAATGTTCAGTTAATCTAAGATAGCAAGTTATTTATTTGGCATAGCATGTTCAGAATGTTCTCTCAAGATTTAAAAATCTTCACTAGATAGGAAATTATATCATTTTTATTGCTATAGTGCTATATGTGTTTATGTATGCTCTTTTGTTTAATTGATCAATTTTGCCATGGTCTTGTCTATTTTACCCTCCTTTTCAAAAAAATCATCCTTTGTATTTTGTTAGTAATTTCTATACTGTTTTTATTTGCTATTTTATTACTTTGTGCTCCTTTTCATGTGCTTTCCCTCTTTCCATTTCTTTGTAGGTTCTTTGCTGTTTCTTTTCCAACTGCTTATGTAAAATCCTCATTTGTTTATTTTCAAATGACTTATTTTCTAATATATACATTTATAACTGGAAACCTTCTTTTAAGTGATTACCACATCCCAGGAGTTATTATATGTACTACGTTCACTGTCATTCAATTATAAATATTGTATGATATCTACTTTACTTTCTTCATTAACTCATGAATTATTTAGAAGCCTATTTTTCAATTCCCAGCTATATGAGAGTTTGAGTGATTTTTTTTAATATTTGGTGCCTTATATTATTGAATTTATTTCATGAAATTTTGTGGGTTTTTTGCCACCTTGTATAATGATAATACCGACACACATTAGTCAAATATTTACCATGTGCTAGGCACTATTCTAAACAGTTCACCATGTTTTAACTCATTAAAGCTCACAAAAGTCCTAGGCTTTTTATTATTTATTATTATCTATAATTTGCAAATGAGGAATTTGAGCCACAGTAAGACAAAGTAACTTAACCACCTTGCACACCTAGTATGTTGTGGTGCTAAGACCCAAACGTAGTCAAATTCCATAATCTGCACTTACAACCTCCAAAACAGACTGCCTTGAATGTAGCATGTTCAAAGAGAACAGATGTTCACATTTGTTGAATGTGCAATTAAATATACACCTAAGAGATCAATCTTGTGAACTGAGTTATTGAAATCTTCTATAGCCTTTGGTCTAATTAATATATTAATTTCTGAGAGATGTGTTAACATTTCTCAGTTAGATTATAATTTTTTAATTTCATTTTACTGTGCTTTTTACTTTCTAAGTTCATTTCGGTTCATAATTGCCTTATCTTTTGATGAATTATTTTTTATTAATCTATATTTCTCTTTATCACTACTAATACTTCACAATAAATTGTACTTTTTTCAATGAAAGCTTCAGAGACCCAGTGCAGAGCCCAAAGTAGGGCTTGAACTCTTAACCCTGAGATTAAGACCTGAGCTGAGATCAAGAGTTGAACATAACCGACTGAGCCACCAAGGCACACCAATAAATTCTTTTTTTGCTATTACTTTACTATACCACCTTTCATTTTCCTTTTGCTCAAATTTGCATAGCAAATCACTTTTCATTTTCATACATGTATATGTATGATTACATACATATACATATGTGTGTGCATATATTTCTGTAATATACTGCTTTCTTGGATTTTGCATTTTACACAAATTTTCTATGTTTTACTGGCTGAGTTATATTGATATAACTATCGATATTTTTACTTACTTGCACCAACTTATTTTGTACTCTTTATTTCCATCCTTTTGGTCATTTCTAGTTTTTCACCTTTTGTGTTTTTCATGAGATTGATTAACTTTTTAGTATAACACATCCATTTTTGCTTCTAGTAATTTCTAAGTTATGGATTGTACTATTATTCTTTTAATTGTTTACCTTAATTTTTAACATATACAATTATATAATGACATGTTAAGAAAATTATTATTTTTATATTTCTTTTGAACAATGAAAAAGTTTAGGAAGCCACTCAAATACATCCTTAATTCCACTTAATTCCAGCCGCTCATATACATCCTTGTTGTCTACAACTTTATTTCCATCTTATTTAAAGCCAATGCTAGCCACTTTTTGAAAATCATTGCTTCTTATAATTTATTGCTTATTTCCAGAATTGATTTCTTTCTCTTAAAGTTAGTAGTTCCTTCAGTAAGAGTCTGTAAGAGGCAAACTCCCTAACTCTTTATATGATATAAAATACCTTCATTTCTCTTTATTCTTAAATGATAGTTTGAGAATAGACTTATAACTATTTTTATTTTTCCCTCAACTATTAAAAGGTATTTTTTCTGTCTTCTTGCAACTATTTGACTAATTAGAACTCTGCCAGTAACTTTATTGCTCTATCAATATGGATAATGTCTTTTCTCTTTGGTATCTTTAAAAATTTCCTTTTGTCTTTGCATTGCACAGCTTTTCTGTGATGTGTCTAACTGGGTCTGGCTGTTCCTTCAATCTAAGAGCCCATTTTGTTCTATATAGCTATGTATTTCTATTCTGCAAATCCTGCTTTCGAGTTTTACAGTTTTAGAGCTTACATTTAAGTCCTTGATCATTTTGAATTACTTTTTCATATGTTATAAGCCCAATAGTATTTTCTTAAGGTGGCTACCACCTGGAAGTTCTTCTCTGAGCATGAATGCTCTCACCAAAAAAACCCACCAAAAAAAAAAAAAAAAGACATATCTGGGGTTACTATTCATAATTGCTATCATTGCAATATTAGATGATGTGATTACCAGTTTTCTTGAAATTATGATCTATCTAGAAAGCATGGAATTATAAAATCTTAGCTCAGAAATATTGATTCTTTTACATATTTTCAGGTGTGTATGTTTTTCTATGGTTAACAGAACTAAAAGAAGCTATCATTACTCTGATTTTGATACAAGATAAGGAGACGGTACTGAAGCACCAGGAATCACAAAGTTCAATAAGCTTCAACCAACATGACTCACTTGTATGATTGGTCCTAAGAAAATAAAAACTCATTTACACAGGCTGATTTCTTACACTGTCCTGATGCAGCCTTGTTCCAAACTCTCACTGCTATGATTTACAAGAAATGAAGGAGACTAATAAATTGGACACTTTCTTACCAAAACCACTGGAGGTTTATCTGAAATTTAGATGCATTGACTGGAGACATTTATGAATTTCTGGAAATTGATGTCAATATTTTCAAGTAATGAATCCCAGGCAAAGGAGAAACGATAGACTTTTTTTTTATAATGTGGTAAACCTCGTAAGCAATTCTTTGCATTTCTCTCTCTATCGCAATATTGAGGATGGCGGGGGTGGGGGGGATGAAAGATTTAAGGAGTGAGACCAAAGACCCTATCTGAAAGGTCAATGGGAGCAAAAAATGGTAAGAATGCTAACAGAAATGAGAAAAGCAAAAGGAAGTGATGAAAACCAGAGAATAGATATCAGGGGATTTGGAAACTGAGATGAAAGAAGCAAAGACAAGGAACGAGTTGGGATGGGTTGGCACCCACACAAGACACACATATTATCCTCTTGTATTAAAAAGGATGCAGTTTGCGAACCAGGGACACCATCTTAATTGGAATTCAAGAGTGGGAATCAATCAGCAATACATCTGGAAGTAATTATAAAGAGTCTCAATCTTAGCAACAGTTTGCAGCACAAAATCCTACCTTCAGGACTTAAGGTACTTACCATCTGAAAATGTTCATCGGAGAAAGAAGAAAATGAGAAAATACTGGCAGAGAGTGTGGTTAATTAGTTCTGTGAGGCCTAAGGGCAGGCCCAGGCCCTGAGGCAGCAGCATGCCACCCTCCTTCTGGAACCTGACTGTGACCTCACCCTTACGAATCTGGGTCCTGTGTCTTCTGGGCTCCAGCTCCATCTGCAGTCACAGGTCACCAAAGCACCCTTCCCCCACCAAGGAAATGGCGCCTTCCACATAGGGCATGCCTGGCCAAGAGGAATGTTCACTGGGCTTTGAGAGCTGAGCCACCTCAGCCTCCACAACCTCAGAACACAGAGGCATGCAGATCCGGGAACTGGGGTGACCCCAGCGTCCCTAGTGAAGAAGTCACCCTGTCCAGCTCACCCCACAAGAGGCGGGGAAGGAGCACAGCCCAAGATCTGGACCTGTTCCATTAGACTTGACACTGGAAAAGAGAAGTGGTAAGACAGCCAGCCACACTTGGCCAACAGGGAGTACCCACCACCTTTTAGGAACAATGACAGGCTATACATTCTACATAATTATAATTATATTCCACATAACATATATATGGCATGTATATATTCATAATACATATATACATGAATAATATGAAACAGCTGTTCTCAAGTTTACCCATATTAAAAAAAAAAACACTGTAATGTATAACTGAAACTTGCTAAGAGAGTACAGTTTAAGTGTTCTCACCAATATGTGTGTGTGTGTGTTGTGTGTGTGTGTATAGTGATGGGTGTGTTAATTAACTTGATGGGAGGAACCCTTTTACAATGTATAGATATATCAAACCATCTCTATGTATACTTTAAGTATCTCACAGTTTTGTCAATTATACCTCTGTAAAGCTGAACTCTTTTGATAGACCCCTATTTTACAACATCTGGGCCTTTAACCTTTAAATGTATATGTAAGTGACGAATCACTAAATTCTACTCTTGAAGCAAATATTACCCTATATGTCATCTAACTAGAAGTTAAATAAAAACTTGAAACAACAAAAAAAGAAATTTATAAACACAAGCATTATATTCCCCAGCCCAAGATATCTTTAACTGTCAAATAAAATTTAATGGTAATTTTTTTTTAAAAGGGGAGGGTACCTGGGTGACTCAATGGGTTAAGCCTCTGACTCTGTTTTGGCTTAGGTGATGGTCTCACAGTTTCATGGGTTCGAGCCCCGAGTGGGACTCTGTGTTGGTAACGCCTGCTTGAGATTCTCTCTCTCCCCACTCCCCCCGGCCCTCACTCACACTGTCTCTGTCTCTCTCAAAATAAATAAATAAATAAACTTTAAGAATTAAAAAAAAAAATAAAGACATTCTGATGTATGGTAGATAAAAATCCCACATCTCAAAAATGCTCTTTTGAAGGTATAAGAAGGAAAAAGAAATCATAGAAAATAAATGTCTTTGCAAACTGACTTTTGGAAATGGAATTTTTGGACTAGTTCTACAAGAGATGCCAGGAGCCACACAGGTCATTTGTTCAGTAGGTTAGAAGTTATGAAGCCAAAGACAACGGAGAGGAATAATATGGTTCACTATGCTATTCTTGTCATACTTAGGAGACACTGGCATATTTTCCTCATTATTCAGTGTGTACATTTTATTCCTCACAGCTGTAAACAATACTAAGTACCTTTTTGAAATAGCTAATCACTCTAGATATTCTGAAGTGCCTGACTTACATTTAAAGTACAGACTGTGAAATAACACATGTTATAAATATCTTTTTGTTAAAATTCCTATGAAATGTGTCTTTTGGAAATAGAATGACCAAACCACCTCTCTGAGCAGTACACATTGTGTGTGTGCACTGACAGGTGACAAGGGAAAAGAAGCGAGGGTGAAGGGCTCTGTGCCAATGATTTTATGGTAAGACAAGTAACCACTGTCCTATATGTTCTATTCATTTTGTTTTACTTTGCTGTGTATATAATGGACAACCAAGTCCTAATATTACAACATCTAGTCTTTCTAAATGTTAAAGATGTTCCCAGTGTATGATGAAAGAAGTTATTAAATTATTTTGCACTATTTGTGTTACGATTTATAGGAAAGATGGTTCTAAAAACTACTTGTGAAAGTGAAATTAAATTCATCTCTAAATACTATAGATACTTACCCTTGTTTTTTTTTTTTAATGTTTTTTTATTTATTTCTAGGAGAGAGAGAGAGAGAGAGAGAGAGACAGCGTGAGCAGGGGAGGGTCAGAGAGAGAGGGAGATACAGACTCTGAAATAGGCTCCAGGCTCTGAGCTGGCAGTCAGCACAGAGCCCTACGCGGGGCCCGAACCCACGAACCACGAGATCATGACCTAAGCGAAAGTCGGACGCTTAACCGACTAAGCCACCCAGGCACCCCGATACTTACCCTTGTCCACGCAGTAAGCACTAGAAGTGTTCAATAAAAGGGCAAGTGTTAAAAGAAGAGACAATTTTGCAGTTGATCATGATAAACTAAAACTCACACATGATTCATAAGATGTGTTCATGGATCCACATTATCCTTCAGGCTTTGCATGAAACTTTTACCACCATTGTCAGCTCATACCAAAGACATTCATATAGTACATGTCTTTAGTGACCTGGGTGCTTGGTCTGTGACTTGGCATGAAAGCCTACTTCTGTTCACGGTCTATGCATGTGTTTGTTTGCATAGCATGGAGGCAAGGAATGTGGAC
Organism: Hyaena hyaena; assembly: GCF_003009895.1. Classification (NCBI taxonomy): domain Eukaryota; kingdom Metazoa; phylum Chordata; class Mammalia; order Carnivora; family Hyaenidae; genus Hyaena; species Hyaena hyaena. The sequence continues at coordinate 638,164 of NW_024080640.1, forward strand.
CTGCTATTTTGGGAAACTTAAACTCCCTGTCCTTAGGTTTGAAGACTAGCAAACTCTTCTAAGGGTTGTTCTGCCCTGTTTCTTCTTACTTTCCTTTTCTTTCCCTTTTTCCTTTTTCATTCTGAAATGTCAAAGAGGTTCAGGAAAGAAGAGATCACATGGTTAGGATCATGGAGGACAAAAGTCATTCCCATTCCATTTTCTCTTTAGTTTAGACCTGCCTTATCTTCCACGGAGGCCATTTCTCAGCACCAAAGGAAATAGTAGGAGCATTAACTCTTTTTACTAAGACTCTCTTGAGGTCTCCCAAAGCAACAGCACTCTGAAGGACCCTGTTTTAAAATTAAGGTGATACCAGTGCCTAAACCTGTTTAGTACAGTGTTATTAAAGTTGTATGGAAAGAAAAAGAAAGACCCTCATCTTATTTTGAAACCATGTTACCATTTCAAAACTGCATTATTCTCAGCAGATAAAACATTTAAGGTCAGAACTGTACTAGAATATCCAGATTCCCTGCAGTTGGTTTTCTGCCACTGAAACCTCAAAACTAGATATTCTCAGCAGTGCACTGCATATATTACACAGGTGCATCAAAGATTTATAACTCTTCTTGGTCCACCTCCGGGGAGCATTTCATCATCGAAGAAAATAACTAAACTCATTTGAGCCCCTCTTTAATTTTTAAAATGAAAGTCTATATCCATCAGACATATGCCAGAGTTTTTAGGGGGAGAAAACTAAGATAACTTTTGCAAAATTCTTTTTTAAACACAATTACAAAGTACTCAGATTATAAAAAAAAAAAAAAAAACAACTTTTAGAGTGATAAAAGGAATCTACCAAGTAGTTACAAAGTGGCTACTATCATGCTCTATATTTAGACCCTCTACTATAGTTAAAAACACACACACATGCATGCACACATGCACAGAGTTTGGGAGATGTATTTTTCCTCTTCTGACATGTATTACTATTGTTTCACCTCTGATAACTTTCATTGAGGAGCACTTTTCAACCTAAATTGTGTCTGCATAGTGCACTCAGTTTCACTTTTTGATAAAAATGACAAATCAATTCGAAAATAATCACATTTAGTGCATTTTTTATCCTGTACATGAGCAAATCTACTGAGCATATTAGTTTTCTTTAAGACAGAGAAACCTCTATTAAATTTTAGCTCAATAAAAGCAAAACTGACATTAATAACTGAGTGGGAAAACCAGCTGATGTTTATAAACTGCATTATCAAGTATTAGTCAAATTGTTTTGTATATATTACTTAACTCCCACAAACCCTTATAAGATAATACTATTGTTATCTCTGTTTCCCATCTGGTGAAACTAACATTCAGAAAGTGAAGTAATTTTCTCAAAGTTACAGAGCTAAGATCTGAATGCCAGAAGTCCAGACCCAGAATCAAATGCCCAACCACTGTAATACACATTTCAGCCCAAGACACACATACCTTAGTATAAGCAGAGAACTATCAGGAATTCAAACTAACTACATGTAACTAAGGGTAAATAAGCCAACAATATGAATATGTCAGTTCCTGACCTCACCTTTTCCAGAGCTGTGTTTTGTCCAGGCTCTTGACAGAGCAACCTCTTTGAGACATAAAAAATTCTTCCATGATCTCAAAAAATAATTGGTTTCACCTATTCCAAATATGTCAAACATCTGCCACCTATCATGACAAATATGTGGAAATTCAAATAGTTTTCAAAAGTTTACATTTCTTCTAGGTCAATATTTTGTAAAAATTTTGCAATTAATAAACAGTCTTATTTGGGCATTAATTAATGGGTTAGCCCTCATAGGATAATTAGAAAATAAATGAATAAATTAATACAAGTGTAAAATTAGCCTGTATACTTTTATTGTTTGTTTCTAATGAACTGTCAGCCACTTTTATTCCTTAAATATCATTTGTATTGTTAAATTATCTTTTTTTTAAGCTCTGACAGTCATATGGAATTCTTTATCTAGATATCTAGCATGCTTTCAAGATTAACATGTCACCATTCTTGAAGCTTTTAAATCTATTTAGATTAAATATATTTCAGTGCCCATACAGGAATATGTGACTCAGAGTAGAATACAACTTTTGAAATAATACATTTCTGGGGGCACCTGGGTGGCTCAGTCAGTTAAGTTTCTGACTCTTGATTTCAGCTCAGGTCATGATCTAATGGTTCTGGAGACTGAGCTCTTTCTGCTTCTCTCCTGCTCGCTCACTCTTTCTCTCTCTCTCAAAATAAATAAATAAACATTAAAAAGTTTTAAAAAGAAATGATACATTTTCTGACAAAAATTCAGATGCGACTCATATTACTCATCAAATCCTAACCCTGATCATCAAATTTAGAAGTCACCCAATCTTTACTGGTAAAGAGGCTCAGACCCTGAAAAAACACATGACTTGTCCAAGATTACCAAGATTGTAGCTAAGCTGCAACTAGAATCTTGAATCCTGATTTTTTTGTAATTGCTGTTATTTTTATACTGAGCATACTATGAGCCAACCACCATAGGGAGTGTTTTACTTGTATCATCTCATTTATTCCTCAAAACAATCCTGTAAGGTAAGCATTATCCCACAATCGAGGAAAGTGATCCTCAGGATGGTAAGCCCATTCATCTAGGTTTACACACTGAAAACATGAGAATCCCAACACATGTCTTCTTCACTCTGAATTCCCTGGTTGTAGCCAGATTCTCTAGAGCAATGCTCTCACTATGTCACTCACTTTCCTCCTATGAATGCAAACTGTATAAACATAGACATACATTTGACCATTTTAACCATTAAACACTTCATGTTATATAGTGCTTTCCACAACAGAATTAATCTATTAAATGTGTTAACAACCACATACTTTCTAAAAATGCTTTGAATCCTTAAATAGTTCTAACTTGTAAACTATATCTACAAATCATAAGGTAGCCATATACTTCGTTATGCTTTGTATTCTATTTGTCAGTAATTGGATTCCATGTGTTTGGATTCCATTAAACTGTTCATAAAGTTGTCTACTGCCTCTTTTCCTGAATCACCACAGGTATTATCACTATAAACCAGCACTTTTCAAAATTCATTTCATGATAACTCAAGATATATTAAAATACTTCAGTGGGTGTCAAAAAATCTCAAAAAAATCATTATTTCACTTTTATTTTGAAAATCTGCATGTTCCGTATATGAATTTAAATTTGGGGTGGGTTAAAAAGAGCTATAAAATAAGTCTTAAAATAGAGTAGTATTACAACTATAAGTAACCACAGAGGGTAAAACCAACAGGAAAAAGTATTAAAGGGCCAGAATACTAGGAAGAATTTAAAGGTAATATCTAGAATTTGAGATATCTACAGAGGCAGCTGTGTAAACCTCTATACCTCCTCCATATTGATGTAGTCCTAATATTAGAAACCTTGCCCAAGAGCACTCCAATTTAAGCAGTGACTATAGCTATGAACAAGCAATTATATGTTCCTCATCATGGCCAAAACACATCATGTAACCCATCTACACAATCAATTGTTCAGTAATCCTATTCATCTCAATAAGACATCATTAATGAAGAATTAGGTAAACTATTATCTGGTTATATCATGCATAATAAATCACCAACTATTTCTCCAAAATGTCGTCTCCATTTTTCCTCTGTGGATATCGCCCTCGGTCAGATAATGTCAACTCTCACCTTGATTATTTTATTAAGCCTTTAATGGGTCTCCCTATCTCCAATCTCATCAACCCCACAGCACATTTTAATGACTTTTCATCACCTTGAGAATAACTAGAAACTTCTTTCTGTGCTTGGTCATTGCCTCCTTCTCCAGCCACACTAGCAACTCTCTCATGGAAAGCATATTTTCCAGCCATGTGACTTGAATGCTCTCAGATCCAACAGATTCTCCTCCCTTTTCATGTGATGTTTCCCCTGAACAGAACATTCCTCTTTCCTTCTGCATTTGGAGGACTTCCCCTTTGACACTCTACTCATACTTTATCTTCCCCAAGTAAAGCTTTCCATGACTTTCCCCAGGCTGAGTTGCTCCTCCTCTGTGCTCCCTTTGCAACACCTACAAACCACTTAGTCTATAATAGCATTTACTATCTCTCCAACAGGACAATTTCTTAAGGCCAGAGACTTTCTTATTCATCTTTATGTCCCAGTATCTACCTGAGTGCCTGGCACATGGAAAAATGCTCAATGTTTGCTGAAGTGGTGAATATGTTGAAATGCCTGAACTTAAGAATCAGGTGGGTCCTAATTAAAAATACAGATTTCTAATTTAATCCCTTAGAGATTCATATGGATCAATTTGGAATGCGGTAAAGATTTTGAATGTTTATCAGGTATTCCAACTGATTTTCATGAGGATGAATGAGGAAATGGGAGTATTATTGTAGTCATTTAATCATGAGAAATAAGAAAATCTTTCAGAAAATAGATCTGCCCTTGGTTTACATCTCTTTGAAATATCCCTGGAGACGTACCTCTCCCTTTACCTTGTACCTATCTGTGCTGGGCAAGTTGAAAAAAAAGTTTTTCATCATACAAAATTAAGGGCATGAGAATAATCTACCCTTAGTTCAGAATATAAACTCAGCAAGGGGCTTGGTTATGATTTCAACACTGTTTGTATTCTTTCAGCCCATGTTTTCAATGTGGCCTAAAAATGTCATGACTCAAAGTAGTTACTTGTAGAATTGCTTTAAAATTTTATCTAAACCACTGTAATTTCATACCTGGCATTGAAACTACCTAGTTTGCTTGCAAGAATTCCACTTACTTGATGATTATATAGTCCTTGCTGAAACTAATTTAGTGTGCAATGTTTTATTCTTTAACACTAGGAACACAGACTTGTTCAAAGAGAAGACTAAGTTCCATATTGCCAACTACTCAACATACTTCACTCCTTAATCCTTGCAATAATCTTTTCACCTCCACCACTCAAAGGAAGCTTTTCTTTTGAGGTCACTAATAATCTATGATCTAACAAACTTTTAGCAGTACCAGTTTGCTTCTGGACCAACAGTGCAAGGAAAGCCTTTCTTCAACATTCATTCCTTGTTGGCTTCCTGGATTTCCCACTCTTCTACTTTTGGATCTTCTTTCCTAATTTATTTATGTATTCATTCATTCATTCATTCATTCATTCATTCATTCATTGCTTCTCCTTCTTCTAAATATGCCTGATTCCATTTTAGAATCTAAACTTCTTTGTCTAGAAGTTCTTCCCACACTATACTCCTCTCCATGTATCCTATGGTCTAGATGAGCACTAGTCACATGTGGCTTTTATTTTTTTTTTAATTTTTTTTTTAATTTTTTTTAATGTTTTATTTATTTCCAGGAGAGAGAGAGAGAGACAGCATGAGCAGGGGAGGGTCAGAGAGAGAGAGGGAGTCACAGACTGAAACAGGCTCCAGGCTCCGAGCTGGCAGTCAGCACAGAGCCCGACGCGGGGCTCGAACCCACGAACCGCGAGATCACGACCCAAGCGAAAGTCGGACGCTTAACCGACTAAGCCACCCAGGCGCCCCCTATGTGGCTTTTAAATTAATAAAATTTAAAAGAAATTAGAAATTTCTCAGTCAAATGATCCACATGTCAAGTGCTCAATACCCACATGTAGCTAGTGGCTACCATATTATACAACACATTTATAGAACATTTGCATAATAACAAAATGTTCTATCTGGCAATGCTAACTTAGACAGCTGGACTACTTGTCTCCCTCACCTCTAAGTTTTAGTCCATTCCTCTCCCCCTACCTGGAATGCTGTCCATTCACTGTATCACTTCCTATTAAAATATGACCCCTTCTTTAAGATTCACTCTAAATATTTGCCTGTCTCCAAAATTTTTACCAATCACTCCCACTGAAAGTGTTACAGCTCTACTACAAATGTTCTTCTCGCCACTCTTACCCATGTTTCTTTCTTCTATTGTTATTGGTGCGAACAATTGTCTGCTCTCCCTGATTAAAGATTAAAATGTTTGACAAGTCGATATTTGCCAATTGTCACTAAGTACTTTGCATGTACTAAGCTAAGTGCTTGATATTTCTCAGATCCTTAAAACTTCCCTGTGAAATAGATGGTGTTTACCATATTAATGTTAAGGAAATGGATTTAAATTGATGATGTGATTGGCCAAATGAAAGTTTGAGATGGGAGATCATAGAGTGGTGAGCTCTGAGTCACTCCATGTCCATCTAACTTCAAAGTCCATACCCTTAATCACTGGGACACTCTTGCTTCCTCCATCTCATTCACCATATCAATGCCCATCCCATAAGCCTAATATTAGGCATAGCTTCATTGGTGAGTGAGTGAATACATGAATAAATGCCTTAAATGTATAAGGTAATTTATAGATCATAAAACTTGTTGATAGCCATAATTCATTTCCATATGATTTCCCCCAATAGCTCTGAGGCTTCTCTGCAGGAAACATTATCTCCATTTCACAGAGGCTGAGAGACTTCAGAGGCTTCCTGAAGTTCACATGGCTATTTAGTGACAGGGATAGGACTTCAGCCTTATCTGGAGCCCTTCTGCCTCTGAGTTCTATCAACCTTTCTTTCAAACCCCCTGAGGTTTCAAAACTCATCAATAATCACCAAAGACTCAGCATCAGATATTAATCTACTATTTTCTACTTACCCTTTTTATTCTTCAAAAACATGATAATGAGCATTAATTGTTTATGTCTATTGAAGGGGGGAGAGGCAGTTTAGTTAAGTTTTCAGTGTTGGTTAAATAGCCACATATTTAGATTTTATCATATTGTTTTTGCCCTAACCCCATTAAAATAACTTGCTTGTATTAAACAAAAATTCTGGGAATGTTAATTAGCAATTTAGCTATGAATATGCATGATTATTTTTAAGTCTGCTAATAATATGCATGGGTCTTATCTTTAATTATATCTGCATGTTCTTTTTCTCCCCCCTCTCCTTCAGGAAAGCCATTTAAAGTGCATTTGGGAAATGTTTGAAAAATTAATTCTATTACTCTTATTTTCCAGAATTTTCTTAAATGTTTTATGGCTATAATTATTTTTTTCCTTCTCAAGGCAAAGCAATATATCACAACATACATTATCATATTTATTGACAAAATGTGAGATTCAAAGAACTAATTTTATACCAGTTAAACAGAAGAAAAAAGTTACATTGTATTTCTTTTATTGTATTAATTTTCTCATATACCTGAACAGTTTTCTATCTTCTCTTGTATTTGCAATTACACTTAAGAGTGAGTATCATGCTTCTATTTATTTATTGATTTATCCATCTTGGAGCCTCATGCACTTTTGTGTATATATAAAGTTAAATTGGGGGTAAGATATAGAAGGATTACATTCACCTATTTTGAATGTCTTTTCTGTTATGATGCAGATTCTTTATAAAAATTATCTTATATAACCCAAAAAGGAGTCTAAAAAATAATTTGTCCAAGACAACCCTGCCAGAAAGTAGCAAAGGTCAGTTTCAAACCCAGGCCTGCCTGATTCCAAAGTCTATAACCTTTTCAGTATAAATGAACAAATGATTGAATGGATGAATAATAAATGAAAGGCCTCTTGGGTAAAACATAAATGTGCCTTATACCTATTCACCTAAAATTTTTATTAGGTGAATGAATGAATGAATGAATGAACGAATGAATAAATAAATACATAGAGTGGCTAGAGTTTAATACACATCAGCTCATTTACCCCCTCCCAAAAGAGAACATTTTCAAATAAACATTCAGAAGGAATACATGATTAGAAAAACATTTCAACAATGATGGGGCTTTTATAGGATTACTCTTTCCAAGTTCAATAGTCTTAATGCACAAGCAATTTGCTTGAAGCCTATAATGACCTTGGATTTCAAGTTGAAGAGTCTGATCATCTGGAAGCAGAAAATTAAGTATCTAAAATATTGTTAAATAAATAGATTGAACTGAAATTAGCCTCTTAGGACTTTAAGTGCTTCCACATAAAGTCCAAGAGATAGAAAGAAGAACGATGTTTGCTACGACCAAATATTGCCTTAATTCCAAATTTAACTTCTGCAATTTGATCTAATTTTACATCAAGGCATATGGGCCCTCCACATGTGAAGAGCTTACACCAAACTTAAAGCAAATGCATCACAAAGACAAAGAATGCAAACTCAAGAACTAGTGATATTGCTTTTGCTATTTTTCATTCCTTGTTTCCCATACCTGCAGCCACAATGCAAATCTAGCTCCAGTCACTTTACCACTATCTTATTTTAAAAGTCTTGTAAGTAACTCTTCCCCCGGCTATTAACTTTTCTTCCCACTTCCACTCTTCCTGCAAATAGGTGCTAGAAAAAATATTCCCCAAAGACAGCTTTTATCACAAGTTCAAAACCTATCACAATTCCCTAAAGCCTGGTATATAAACAGACTCTTAAAGTCTTCCCCTTTTTAACCCCCTTAGTCTCTCATGTCTCCTTGAGGTAGATTCTACATTAGTTAATAAAAGAAAAAAATCAAATTTCTAATCTGTGCCTTTTGGCATGGTAGCGATCCTAACTTAGAGCTGCTAAACCTGCTTTGCAAATTCTCTTTGACATATTTTCATCAAGGTATACTATTAGTCTGTATATTAGTCAGGGTCCCAGAAGGAGCCAAAATTCATCCCAGATGGTTCAAATGAAGAGATGTTAATGAAAGAGCTGTTTACAAATTGTAGACAAAGTTAAGGAACAAACAAGATGGTAAAGCATCCAGAGACTAGCAACAGTGAGAAGACAATACTACTGATAGGGATGAGAGACAAGGAAAGGGGATACCATTTCCCCAGGAGCCGAATTAAAGCAGGAAGCATGGAAAAGAACAGCCTAGAGGGAATGATAGCCTGAAAGGACACCACCACAGCCAGGGCACAGGGCCAAAGCAAGACATAGAAAGTAAACACCCCACATCTATCTACTTTCACCCTCCAATATCTTTCTAGTGCCTTCCATCGGCCAAACCCAAGATAAAGACAAAGGACAGAGAGTCCAGATTGTGCAATCTTCAAACGTCAGCTTCCCAGGACTCAGAGAGGACACAGAAAGGTGGAGGATGGGTGGGAACAATTAAAGTGGAGAACTTGCAAGCTCTCCACCTAAGCTGTCGCTTGCCAGAGGTGGCAATTTCTGAGATCACCAGCATCCAGAGTGAGGAAACAGGTACAAACCTCATTGAAATTGCAGCTATGTGTTGCTTTGAGCAATTTCATTTACTTATAGGCTCAGCTTCCTTATCTCTAATAAGAGAATAATACTCCATTTATAGAATTATTCTGAATATTGAAATAAAAATGCATATAAAATATCTAGGACAATAAGCACTAAATAAATGGTAACTATTATTACTGACTAAATGAAAATTAGTCAGTATAATAAAACTGACTCATAAAACCTCTTAAAATAAAAGAATGTTCCATCAAAGATAAGAATCAATGCGTGTTAGTGGTCACCTTTGTAGGTCACCTCCACCCCGCATTTCCTTGCCTTAAAAAATATGGCAGGACATCTTTAGAACTTAGCAAGCAGACTATTTTATTTTACACTAGTGACTTGGATGCCATTTCTCTTCCTCTGCTCAGTAACAGACGGTGCCCTGGACAGTGGACAGCAGTGACATCTGCAGCCCCAAGGGAGAAGGGTCAGCACAAATTTTAATTTTGCTTTTGGTTTAGGGCTTTAAGTACACAAACAGATTTTTCCCTCCCTGTCAGTTTGCATCTAGTTCTGTATCTGACATTTTTAATGCTTTATGTATTTGAATTAACCCAGAAATTTATAACTCCGTGTTTTGCTTATTTTACTTTATGTCTCTAATTCAATCTCCTTGATTTAAAAAAAAAAAAAAAAGGCACAAGAAAACATGAAAAAAGTATTCTGGCTGTCATTTCTGTATCACTAAACATGTTAGGAAGAGGACATTCTACTTTTTGAGCTTCTTCTGATTACAAATTGTTATCATTTGAATATTTTAAATAATAAGATATAAGAATACTAGGGATAGCCTATCAAAATCTATGGGCAATTTGACTAGAAAAAGCAACTTAAAAGCTGAGATGAGAACATTTATAAAGATTGTATGTCATGTTCTGTAGAAAGGAATGAGAATCTACACTGATCTCTGCTATGAGAAGTATTAATAAATAAAGAAACAAGCAATAAATAAATAAGTAGTAAAATAGAGAAAGAGAAAAAGAGGTAGTGAAACAGAAAGAAAAAAGAAAGTTATGAATGAAGGGAAGAGACAAGGAGAGAAGGAGGGAAGGAAGGGAGGGAGGGAGGAAGGAAGGAAGAGGTTTTATTCTTAGAAGGTCAAGTATCTGTACTGGGAACAGTTTGATCCTTCTGAGTTCAATTTCAGAAGAATTTCTGTAAAGGAGACTTTCCTGATGTTTGAATGCTGTGGCTCCATTTGGGACTATAAAAATTTCCTACTCAGGCATCCCACGGAGAAAAAACATCTATCCTTAAGAATATAAAATAGTATCCTCATTACTGAGACACTACCCAATCTCAGTGGTATTTGGAGTTTCTCTGTGCCTTGGGGCAGTCTTCAAAGGTCAAAGACAACACGAAAGGCTATGTCCATAAGATAATTCCATCAAAATAGACTGGAAGGCTGGCCTCAGGTAGCTATGGAAGTCAGTAACAGGGCAATAAAAACTACAGTTCATACCCAAAAGTTCTCCTTGGTCAAGGAGGGACTGACTAGATAGAATCAGAACTCAAGGGTCATTTCTGATTGGCCTGAATCCAAAGCACCACAACAAAATTCAAGAAACTTCATAGACAAATAATTACACAGCTGAAATTAGGTGTTTGGATTAGACAGATGATTCAAAGTCCCCTTCATCTTCTTAGACATGATTATTCAAACTAAGATAAACATTCTGAATTTATAATAGAATATTGAGCCTCACTTCAACCATGCAATGGTTAGAAGAAAGTAAACAGACTGGGTCTTCTTTTATTTCGATGGCAGAAAGACAAATAGAATGGTATGCCTCAATCATTCAGACTAGTAAATCACAGTAACAGCAATATACTGTAAGATAAAGAGATATATGAGGTTTCTGGTCCTGATTCCTTTCTCTGGCCCTTAGACAAGTTACTTATTCCAGCTGATTCCAGTTTTCTAATCTGTAACAAAAGGATACCAGATAAATAATCTGTTATATTTCTTCCAACTCTACAAAAAAGTTATTGTTTTATGTATCAAGATGGATAATTGCAGACCTATATTCTGATGAGGCTGCATTTCAGGTGGATCTGCAGCAGCCATATGAGTACACAAAAACTCTCTAACACCAGATAAAAGAAGGACTCAGCCAGAATCATGCCAAGTTGAAGAAGCCAAGTCACAGAGACAAAAGAAATTCTTTGACTAAAAACAGACCATGTCTGAAATTATACTGTTGATGTATTCCAAACCTATTTGTTGGATATATATCCAAAAATTTGTTTAGAGATAGATAGAAAGATAGATAGATAGATAGATAGATAGATAGATAGATAGATGATAGATAGATAGATAAAGATAGATGAATAGATAGGGAGAGACGGAGAGAGAGAGAGTGATAATCAACAGAGAAATGGAAAGGTAACAGACATTTTTCAACCATGTATTTAATAAAACCAGTTGTGGGGTGCCTGGGTGGCTCAGTCGGTTAACCGTCCGACTTCGGCTCAGGTCATGATTGTACCATTCATGGGTTCAAGCCCCGTGTCGGGCTCTGTACTGACAACTAGCTCAGAGCCTGGAGCCTGCTTCGGTTTCTGTGTCTTCCTCTCTGACCCTCCCCTGCTCACACTGTCTGTCTCTCTCAGAAATAAATAAAACATTTAAAAAAATTAAGAAAAAATGAAAAAACCAGTTGTAGGAAAATATGTATATCTGATGAAAAATAAAAATCTCAATAGAAACAATACAGACAGTTTAGCAAAAAAGGATCAAGGGTGAAAAATACTACTCTAGTACTCAAATATATCTGTCATAAGATCCTACACAGCAAGAAAATAAGCTGTAATTATTACATTCTGCTCCCTAGAATACGGTTAAAAATTATCACCCTCATGAGTGCTAGTTAACAATAGGGAAGCAGTCCTTTACTAATGCAATATAGTAAGAACTAAATGCACATACACAAAAACTGTATCCAAATTGACTGAGTCATATAGGAATATTTCCTTAAAAGATGGAGACATGGAAACACTTTGCATAACCAACATTAAATGCCATTCATGAGTGGATTAAATAAAAAAACTGAACAGGCAGATTGAATTATATAAACCTTGGTCAATGATAAATATATAGGACTTTCATAAATAAATAAAATGTAAGCAATCTAAATTCTTTTTCAACCAACCAGTGGATATATAGCTAAATAAATGTTTCACTTTTTTCTTTGTCTTTCTTCATGCTTATTCTCTCATTTAAATAAAGGAAAATGGGGGCACCTGGGTGGCTCAGTCGGTTAGGTGTCCAACTCTTGATTTTGGCTCAGGTCATGATCTCGTGCTTCCTGAGACTAAGAGCCCCACATCAGGCTCTTGGCTGACAGTACAGACCCTGCTTGGGATTCTCTCTTTCCCTCTCTCTGCCCCTCACCCTCTCGTGCTCTCTCTTTCTCTCTCAAAAATAAGGAAATTTTAAAAAATTAAAATTGGGTGCCTGGATGACTCAGTCAGTTAAGCTTCTGACTCTTGACTTTGACTCAGGTCATGATCTCACAGTCTGTGAGTTTGAGCCTTGTTTTGGGCTCTATGCTGACAGTGTGGAGCCTGCTTGGGATTCTCTCTCTCTCTCTCTCTCTCTGTCTCGCTTTCTCTCTCTCTCAAAATAAATAAACTTTAAAAATAAAAATAAAAATAAAAGTTCCCAACAAGAGGTAGCCATCAACACAGAAAGGAGTACAAAATAAATCCAAGATTACCCTCTCAATCCAACCCTGCTCCTTCCTGTCCTCTGTACCCTTATAATAGCTAGAGGAAAAGTACCCTAGCCATAATGTCTTAATCAGCACTTAAATACCTTTCATAGATCTGGGAGATAAAGAGCTGGAAAAAGAGCCCAATTCTTTTAAGACAGCAGGGGAATCTGTTGCTGTCTTCTATAGCAGGAAATCATGAGACATTTAAGCATAAGAAACAGAGAGCAAACTTAGCCTTAATAGAGAAATTAGGTTTAGACAATTTCATAAGCAAATCTGATTTAATTTAATTATAGAATAGATTTACTAATTCAAGAATGGTTTTAAACCCTCAGGGAACAGGAGTGGCATGGAGATGTGTGGGCATTTCTAGATATCATCTATCTTCAAATATAGCTTTTCTGAAATAAAATGAGGAAACCTAATTTGTAATAATAATAATAAATGTTCTTATCTGAATCCAAAGTCAAACTTGTCCCTCGCCCCCCTTGGAAATATAAGCTTTTGAAGGGCAGGGGGCTGCATTTTCTTATCCTTTGTGGCAGTTAGCACAACATCATTTCTCTCAAGGTGCCTTATATAAATAGCATGAGGTGACTGTAACGGTACAATCTTCATCCTACTCTTTATAACCACAAGTCACCCTATCCAGGTTCTGCTTTACTTAAGTTGACTCATTCCAAAACAAGGTCTCTATCTACCATGAAGCCACAGCAGAAGTCATAACACAGTGACATTGATGATAGGGCCATGCTGCATGTTAGTATAAATTGCAAAATTAAACCTGAGCTTCTTTACATTATTGACAAGAATTACATATACCCTTTGTTATATGCATTAACCCATCTTAAGATCAACCAGTTAAGTATTAAACCAACAAATGAAGAAAACAGAGCAGTAAAATTCCAGATTATACTTCTTAGAGAAAAATCTCTGGCATAAACAAATTTTATTAATTTCTGAGTAGGCCACATGAATTCATTAATGCCTACAGATTAATAGCGTGGTAACATAAATGCAAAATCACTGAATATTTATTTTTCTAAAAAAATTTCATAGTTAATATATCTTATAGAATCAAAATTTTTTATCCAAAAAAATATATATCTAAATATTATATATGGAAACTTTCTTGAGTAACACCCCCATCTCTAGGTTACTACAGTTTGTATGCTGCCAGTTTCCTAGGTAATAAAATATATAAAATGTAAAGTTAAACTTTGATATTCACTTAGCATTTATTCTGAGTGGCAATGAATTAGTGTACCAGAGAAGTAAAGGAAAGGGCCAAAAGCATTCGAGATTTGGATGCTAAGAGCCTAGCGGATTAAGACTATGTGGGTGTCTCCAAAAGGAACCTTTCAATCTGGATCCTGAAATGAGTATGGGATATACCTGAAAATCAATCCAACAGAGACTGCTTTTTCAAGGAAGAAAACAAAAATCAACTGTAGATAGATAACTAAGACTTAGGAAGACCTATATAAGACCTATATAGCCTTATAACTTATAATATTCCATAAGGACAGACTGAATAATGGGATTCTGTGTACTTTATAAATGCATACAGTGTTTGCCTAGAGATGTCCTTGAGGTAAACAGACTCTTGACTTATACTTACCATGTGAAAGATAGTACTTTCCAGAGAATACTCAAGGGGCAAAATTCCCTGGCCACAGGGTTGTGGTCCTTGAGAAACACTGGAGCTCTTATGTGGGTAGAAAGTCACCAGTGACAGAATACACTATGTGTGTCCATCTTTGAGAGAGAGAGGAACGGAGTGGTGATGAGAAACTATGCTGAGTTTGTCTCTCTTTTGAAAAATCTTAGTCTCTACTGATTTCTATCAAAAGTATTATGACCATTGGGGTGGCTGGGTGACTCCGTTGGTTAAGCATCTAACCAGTTCAGGTCATGATCTCGTGGTTCATGGGTTCAAGCCCCACGTCAGCCTCTGTACTTACAGCTGAGAGCCTGGAGATTGCTTCAGATTCTGTGTCTCCCATTCTCTCTCTGCCCCTCCCCTTCTTACAATCTGTCTCTGTCTCTCAAAAATGAATAAATGTAAAAAAAAAACTTAAATAAATAAATTTTAAAAGTATTATCATCATCATGACACTCATCTACAATGATACCTGAGTCTCTTATTCACACTCTTCCCAACTACTCTGTTTATACTTACCCCATATACATAATGAAGTTATTAAGAGTTGGGAGAACAAATTGTGTGCCCTTCTTTATAATCATCTGTCCTAAAAGGTCATTTAAACATTTAATCAAACCTGAGGGCCTTCAGGGAAGAATGTGAGTCATGCAGCCAGCACAGCGGGCTGTAGTGGGCTTTGTGTCAGTCTTAGGGATGATGTAGACTGATCCCATACACACAAAAAATCGGTAGCAGAGATATTTTCCATCAGTAGGCCGGAGAGAAAAAGCTAAACAGTTTTCTGGACTGCACGGAATTAAATCTTCAAACCAGTTAATAAAAATCCTCTGGGAAGCATCCAACCTAAATTCCCAGAATGTTGGCCATGTATTGAAGTATACGCTAATGCTCCTGAAGAAAGAGGGGGTAGGTGGGCATTCTAAACCAATAGGAATTATTTGTTTTTCTGCTACTGTGAATCAGCTATACCACTGCTTCCTTTCATAGGTACAAATACACAAAGGAGGGCTTTTGTTTCACAAAAGTAGCTCAGACAAATGATACTCTTCAGGGTGCTGAACCCAAAGCTGACAACCAGCTCATTCTCTGCACTCCAGTCTGCTGGTACTTTTCACTTTCACAGCTATCAGCCTGCTTCAGACCTACACCCTCACTCTGACTAGGGACAAAGAGAAGATCACGATGGAAATCCTTCTATGTGCTGCTAATAAGCCTATTTAGAGTCAATGAGAAAGCCTCATTTTGCACCAATAAAAGCCTTCATGAGTTCTACTGAATCAGTAAAACTGAAGTGTTTCTGTGCACTCCCTGTCCTCATTTTACATCAGTATGAGAGGTGAAGCTCAGCAAAACGTTGGATACAAACGACCTCTAAGTTTCCTTCCTTCTCAAAGGTCCCCTGATTCTCTGTTGGCTAGTGGGATTTGAATTTTATTTAAATTATCACACATTCTGATGGATTTCTGAGACTTTCTTCGGTTTTAGATAATCTCACCGTGGTCTGCTGAATCGGCATATTTGGAATCCTGGATCTCTCTTAGCAAAGAAGTGATTATTGCCCCCGTCTAACTGCTTACCTAACATTGCCTATATTCTTTCTGAAAAAGATCTGGTAAGAAACAGATGTAGAGCATATTCCCAAAATCTCCCATAGCAAGGCTCAGGAAAGCTTTGATGTTTCATGAACCATGAACAAAAGGGAAATTCAAACCAGCATTTTAGTGCCCTTAATGAAAGATATTAATCATTTTCCCCAAATGAAAATCTACAATTCTAACCATTGATCAGTGATGTAAGCAAATGAACCCATAGCTGAAAGGTTCTGTACGGGTCAGTGGTTTAATGGAAAGTACTACAGGGGTGAAATGATATCACTGTTGGTGAGAATATTACCTCCCTTCCCAGCAAATAGTCAAGTCAGCTCACTGTCAGCATAGTGGAGAGATGTATATAGAAAAGAATTTTCTAAAAATAATACAAATTCTGCATGTAAGCTCAATGTTTTAGCTATAAAGTATTTTGGTAACATAAGAGAGAACCAGAGCAATAGGAATGGCTTCATAAGAGACAGGTCCACTGATAACAAACACCACTAGAGACAGGAAAAATTAGCATTTACTAAGAATTTTTAGAGGATAAATTACTTGCCCAAGATCACACAAATAAGATGCAGTGCTTGAGTGTCTACCAATGAGGCTGAGAATTTTACTCGACACTGAAAACATAACAGAAACATCTACTTCCTCTTAGGTCTTATGATTTAGTTGATGAACTTGCAAGCACTTTGAACAGGTTTCACTTACACTGCAAAGAAAAATGCTTAGCTAAATTACTGTCTGGGTGGTAAGTAGCACACCATCACCATCTGTAAAATAATATTTTGTAGACTAGAGAGCATGTTGCTTAAAGGAATTCAGAGGTAAACTATTTTGATAAATTAAGGAGCATTCTCATAGAATTATGTTAGTGAAATATTGCTGAAAAGCTGTATATCATTTTAATTTTAATAAATCAAATCACAAGTCACTGACTGGGAAGTCAGTATTTAAGAAATCTGAGGTGAATCCATTTATATAAACAATTTGTCTGTATTACAAATATTAACCTCCTGATTTTAGCATTTTAATTTTTTTCATATCTTCTTCAAATGAGGGATGTTCATGTCATGTTGAATAAATCATTTTCACTTATTGGTAATACATTATATTAGTTAGGATGCTTTCAGCTGCAAATAATAGAAAATGCAATGCAAAATGGTTTTCAAATTGAGAGGATTTATTATTATCTCCTATCACAAGAATGGAAGGGCATTCCAGGGCTGGCTAATTCAGATGTTCAAAGATGTCAGCAGTGACTGAGGCTCTTTCTATTCTTCTATTGTGCTATCATCAACATGATTTTCCTTCTGCAGACCCAGACACCAATGGGTTATAACAATAACCATAACTAAAGGACTTTCCTGCCTCCACTCCCTGAAGGGTCCTGGAAGGCTTGCCCTTCTATCTCCTTGACCAGGATCGTATTCCAAGTTACTCTTTCAAGCAAACACTGGCAAGCAGGATAGGACCATCATAACTGGACCAGACCAATCAGAATTAACTGGGCTACATGGAGTTACATGAAAACAAAATTGTTGTTCTATAGGTCTGTCAATCTAAACCTCTACTGTCTGATATGACAGAGACTAGCCACAGGTGGCTATTGACATTTAAAAGTAAATCAAATAAAATTAAATAAAGTGTAGAATTCAGTTTTTTAGTCGCACTAGCCATATTTCAAGTAGCGAGTAGGCACATGTGGCTGGTGGCTATCCCTTTGGACAACACAGATATAGAAAACTGTTCTCATCTCAGCAAGGTCTACTGGATGGTGCTGGCCTAGGAGAAAGGGAACTGCTCTTGGGTAAGTAAGCAACAATACCTGCTGCCCTCCCTACGTAGCAGGCAATGAACTTTATGCATATGATCTCCTCTAATCTTCCACCATATTATTATCATGTGCTAGTCTGCATGCTGGGTTGCTAAGTAAGGATGGGGAAACTTAATTAGAAGCATCTTGAACTAGCTCACATACCTGCAGGAAGGGCACAGTTAAAGTCTTGATCACAGTCAGAACTCTTTCCATTTGTCATCTCTGTTCTATCTACATGCCAGTATCATTCTCTCAGGATAACTTTCTCCTCAAGGTGACAATCTCCCCAGCTTCACATTTCACAGCACTTCCTCCTCCCACCCCCTTAAAAGGCACTGAGCTTCCTCCTTCAGTTCCAGTTTTAAATAATCCTTGGAAGAACTCTGATGGTCCAGTTGGAGTCAGGCATCCAACCTTAAACCAATCAACTGTAGGTACAGAGACACTGGGGAGGAATTAGGGTTATAGATCAGAGATATGTCGTTAGGGAGTCTACCTATAGAGCCTGAGGACAATTCCCAGAAAACCTGGAATTTCAGGGTAATCTCTAATACATTCCCTAAAAGCTGAGGTCTTTGACTTCAGACTCCAGCCTTCTACAATTTGCGTTCCACATACTTGCTGGGTCTATTTCACCAGTCTTATTTATAGGCTAGTGAGTCTCAACTTTGTCACTACAACAAGACCTCTTTTCTCAGCTTCAGCCTCACATATCCAACTAATTAGACATCTTTTATGTCTGTCCACTTCTCTCCATCCCCAATGCAGTGTGGCCATCATAACCTGGGCTATTCTAGGGGCGCCTCGGTTGCTCAGTCGGTGAAGCATCCGACTTCGGCTCAGGTCATGATCTCACGGTTCATGGGTTCGAGCCCCGCATCGGGCTCTGTGCTGACAGGTACCTCAGAGCCTGAAGGCTGTTTCAGATTCTGTGTCTCCCTCTCTCTCTGACCCTCCTCTGTTCACACTGTCTCTCTCTCTCAGAAATAAATAAAACATAAAAAAAAAAAAAATAACCTCGGCCATTCTCATCTCTAAAGGAAATAGTATAAAACCTAACTGGTATCCTTTGCTCAGTGCTATGCCTCACCAGTATTAGGCTAAAATCAGAATAATCTTTACAAAGTGGGAATCCGATTATTTCACTGATATGCTTTAAAATTTTTAATGCCATGGAGCACCTGAATGGCTCAGTTGGTTAAGTGTCCAACTTTGGCTCAGGTCATGATCTCACGGTTAATGAGTTCAAGCCCTGCATCAGGCTCTGCACTGTCAGTGGGATTTTCTGTCTCCTTTTCCCTCTGCCCCATCCCACTCTTGCTCTCTCTCTATCAAAAGAAATAAATAAACTTTTAAAAAATTAAAAAAAAATTTTTTTAATGTTTTATTTATTTCTGAAGGAGAGAGACACAGCCTGAGCAGGGGAGGGTCAGAGAGAGAGGGAGACACAGAATCCGAAACAGGCTCCAGGCTCTGAGCTAGCTGTTAGCACAGAGCCTGACACGGGGCTCGAACCCACTGACCATGAGATCATGACCTGAGCCGAAGTCAGACGCTTAACTGACTGAGCCACCTAGGTGCCCCTAAAATTTTTAAAAAAAAATTTTTTGTTTTATTTATTTCTAGGAGATAGAAACGGCGTGAGCAGGGGAGGGTCAGAGAGAGAGGGAGGCACAGACTCTGAAACAGGCTCCAGGCTCTGAGCTGGCAGTCAGCACAGAGCCCGACGCGGGGCTCGAACCCATGAACCGCGAGATCATGACCTAAGCAAAAGTCGGATGCTTAACCGACTAAGCCACGCAGGTGCCCCTAAAATTTTTTTTTAAAAAAACCTTTTAGTGCCTATTCATTGCCTCTCAAAACAAACCTCAAATTCCTCATAAGGCATATAAAATCTTACATGATCAGTCCCTTGGTTAGGTTCCTATCCTTCTTTTTTATGATTTTCCCACTCTACTCTCTACTACAGCCATATTAAACTGGTCATTTCCTCAGACTAGTATCCATTCTCTTGTCCGCTGGCCTTTGTACTTCCCTCTATTTGAAACAACAATCTTATTGATCACCTCTTCATCTTGTCTAAATTCTGCTCATATTCCACTCTCAACTTAAATAACATGACTCTTCTTCTTTACACTACATTAATTCTCCTTGATATCCACTCCATTCACCAACCACAACACACATCATTGCAGGGACATGACTCAATTATTTATCTTCTCAATTAAACTGTAAGCCCCATGAGGGCAAAGACCGTTTCTGTGTTGTTCACAAACTGCCCTGGACCTCTAAAAGATAGTGTCTGACAAAAAATAGATAATACATAAGCTGAAATGAAGTCATTCTTCATTCAACAAATACCTAAAGGAAGCCCTGTTTGTGCCAGATGCTATCCTATGCACTGGGATGCAACAGAAAACAACAACAACAACAACAACAAAGTCCCTGCCTTCATGAAGCCTATGTTCTTGTAGAAAAAGAAAACCAACAATACACTAATAAACTAATAAACATGATTAAATTGAATAAATGAACATATTCTCAACTAACATTTTCTACCATGTTTTCCAAACTATCTTTTCATCATTCTGTTACCTTATTGGAAGTAATATGTATATATGATACTTCCCCTCCAGATAATATAAACATAGTTTTAAAAATATTTATTTATTATTTATTTTTTGAGGGAGAGAGAAAGAGGGGCAGAGAGAGACACGGAATCTCAAGTAGGCCCTGTGTTGCCAGCACAGAGCCTAATGTGGGTCTTGAACTCATGAATGGTGAGTTAATTTTATTTTTAAATTATGGTAAAGAACCTTTTAATATAGTCATTTGCTTTTTGTTTAATTAAAAATACATACAAATTAATTATAACAATTAAAATATTTGCAAGCCAAATGCATGCCAAACTAGGTCCCATGCATCATGTCTATATGAATGTAGGGCAAGAGAACTATTTGACCATCATTTTTGACCAATTAACTAATTTAACAAGCATTTAATGCTAAGCATATTCTTAGTCCTAAGAATAGGCTCTGTCTACTAAAAATTTATAGACTAATCATTTAATATTTTTTATCTTTTTTAAAATTTTTTTAATGTTTATTTATTTTTGACAGAGAGAGAGAGAGAGAGAGAACAAGCAGGGAAGGGGCAGAGAGAGGGAGACACAGAATCCAAAGCAGGCTCCAGGCTCTGAGCTGTCAGCACAGAGCCAGACGCAGGGCTCGAACTCAAAAACCATGAGATCATGAACTGAGCTGAAGTCAGATGCTTAACTGACTGAGCCACCCAGGCATCCCTATAATGTTTTTCATAAAATATAAGCTCTTTGAGGAAAGGGAGGGAGATGTTTTAGTATGATACAGTTTTAACAAATGCCACAACAAACATAAAATAAGACTCTCCAGGAAGTTTTCTCAATGAGCCTTAGTAAACTGATCACACCTCATTTTCTTTTGTCTTAATGTATCCAATTCATTAATAAGCTAGATAGTTCTTCTTGTTTGGGTGTGATCCTAAAAGTTTATGGTAAATCTCTTTTATTTCATCAAGTCATAATACCCATGGAATTCCCTCAAATCCCATGGGTTTAAAGGAATCCCAAGGTAAAGCTTCTTAGAAAATATTCCATTTATAATACAAATAATTAGCCCCTTGGGGGAACAGGAGGAAGGATATCAAAGTCTCCCAATGTTGAGCCATCTGTATATTCTTTCTTTTTTTGTTTTGTTGTAATGAATTTGGTTCTCTCAATTGAAGTTTAATAATCATTGAGGGAAAGACAGTTTCTTCTAATGTTTTCTGTGCTTTTCTCTCCCTCCTTCATCTTCACTGACCTAAGTCTTACTGTAATGTTTCAAATAATTTGTTCTCAAAAGTGTTTAACTGTCACTTGATTGTCTTTATTTCCTTTTCCATTTCTGAGTCCTTCAGGGTAATATTCCAGAGATCACGTTCATCCAGATTTGTGTGACTCCCAACTGATCAAGCTAATTTCAGAGTCCATTGTATGCTTTGCAGAAAGGCTTTCCTAGACTTCTAAATTCACTTTGGCTCTGTAGAATGGGTGTTTCTCTGCCTTAAGTTATTACCTGAAAAATGTCAGAGTTTATGTGCCCTTGAAGTTCACTCTAATCAGAGGGTACTTCTTATGCTTCTATAATTCCAGTAGTATTAGTGCTTCTCAGACTAAGAACACCAATCTGAACTCTTAGTAGTCAAGGAGCTTCACAAAGAGGGAATATTTAAACTTTAGTAACCATTGGAGAAACATTTAGGCTACTATACCAGGAAAAAATAGTGGACTGGATCTGTACAACCCAGACCCTCACTGGGAAAGGCCTTCTGAGCAGGAGAGGATTGAGGAAAAAAATCAAGAGTCAAATGGATTTCAGTCCTAGCATCACCTACAGATGGCTATAGGGCTTTGGACAACTCACTTAGACGAGATGGGTCTTAATTTCCTTTTCCTTTCTGAAAAAAGAGAATTGGGAAAAATGATCTCTATGGACCTTTCTAACTCCTTTACTCTATGTGCATTTATATACTGACAGTATAATTTCTTTAAGTTTTCAGAGTATTTTTGGTTCCTGACTTGGCAAACTTTGCAATCTACTCTACAGATTTTGGAGATACAGGTGCATCTGTGTACATTTCTTTAAATTCAGTAATTAAGCTTCCCACTTTCAAATTTCCTAATGAGGGGACACACACACACACACACACACACACTACCATATCTTTATACTTTACTGATCTAAATACTTATTGAAGAGTATATATACAACACAGACTTTTGATTATAGATTTTTGCATTTGACAATTTAAAGTCTTATTTAGATGATCCTCTGTAGAACACCTAGGGTTTATCAGTAATTTTCAGCACAGTTTAATATTTATTCTGCTAATTGAACATCAGTTGCTGTTGCTATCTCTATAAACTAAATGTAATACCCCCCGTTACTCTAAGTGTGGCCCAGAGCCCACTGGTATCCACGTCACCTGAACTGGTTGGAAATGCAGAATGCCTCACCCCAGGCCTATGAATTTTAACCAGATGATCAGGTAATTCATGTGCACACTAAAGTTCCAGAGGTGCTATTATACATTATAGTGTTTCCTGTAGTGCTTTAAAATAGGTGAGTTTTTTTCTATAAAGGAATAGGTGATCAAATTAATTTAGTAGAGTGAAATGCTATAATTCAGTGCCAATGGACTTAAGAGTTATAAAAACTTACAGTTGATAATTTCTCCTATTTTTTGAAATAATAGTCTAAGCTCTACTTTATAAAGGGCAGGGGGCCAGGGAAATGGAAGAAAGGTATATTCTGTCTAAGACCCACTTGCAAACACTACATATATCATTGAAAATGAATATGAAGAATACTAAAATATCATTTTCTATAGGATTAGGTAGCAACCAATATGTTACTTCCATTTCACTCTGTAGCTGATTTTAAAATTCCATAATGCATTGCTGTCATACATAAAGTATAATAAAGAGAAAACAATTTCCAACTATGTGTTAAAACTCTGAAATAGACAATAAAATAAATTGAGGATATACAAGTCAAGAATAAATTTAAATAAATCAAACAGACCAAGATTCTAGTTGCAGTTGTGAGACTGTGAGAATTTTCAACAATTTTCTTAATCTTTCTGGGTTCCTGCTTCTTCATCTAGAAAATGAGAGCATGATCTCAATTTTTACATACAGAGTCTCAAATTCTGAAATCTAGTATGTCTGAAATCAATGCCTGTTTCTCAATCTATTAAAATTCAATATGGAAGCTCAGAAGTGGTATAAATAAGTCATTCTGGGATTTCTGCTATTTTACTCACTAAGAACAGGAGCATATGGGCTAACAGCCACCTCATGGTACTAATTTAAAAACATTGCCCTCCAAAGAGTTTTACTCTAAGTAAGGGGCATATAAGGATGGCAGAACATATTTTGACACAGGGAAAGCTATCTTAGTTTCCCTTCACTCTAGGTCACCAAATCAAATTGTCTAAATCCATCCCTCTTCTTTTTTTTTTTTTTTTAATTTTTTTTAATGTTTTATTTATTTCTAGGAGAGAGAGAGAGACAGCGTGAGCAGGGGAGGGTCAGAGAGAGAGGGAGTCACAGACTGAAGCAGGCTCCAGGCTCTGAGCTGGCAGTCAGCACAGAGCCCGACGCGGGGCTCGAACCCACGAACCGCGAGATCATGACCTAAGCGAAAGTCAGCCGCTTAACCTAAGCCACCCAGGTGCCCCCATCCCTCTTCTTAATTACCCAATTCATTCACATGGTCTCCATGAGTCCAGGGTGAATGGGTAAAAGTTTCCACCTTCCATAGCCTCCCAAAGAAAATACAAGACTGTGGAGAGGGAGTTACACCTGAAAGGCTACCTAGTTAGTTACTCTGGCCCTAGAAAATAAATTGGGAGGAAAAAAAAAGGAAAAGAAATTGACAGGCCTTTCTGGGAGCTAATTATTGAGCCTGCTATTTGGTTCACTGACAGAATTGCTTGTTTGAGGGAAGAAACATATTTATGCATTGCTTTTTCCATTACCACTATTTCTATCATCATAAATAAGAATCAATAGGCCATTTCAAGTAACATATGCTCACCATCATTTAGCATCGGAGTGTCAGCCATATGCAGGCTAAACAGCAGTGCCCCAGCCTCCTGGCTAAGGATTAAAACCCAACAGACAAGGAAAGCACTTCAAAGGCCGGAAGACAGTGTGTGCGTCTATGAAAGCAATTTGAGGGCAAAAATGGTCCTTTCTTTGTCTCTGTATCTGTAGCACAGTGTCTGGCAGAAGGCAGGTCATCCAAATTAAATAAACAAGTGGATGAATGGGTGAATGAGGCAAAAGAAGGTTTTAAGATGCTATATGGAGCCAACTTGATTTGTTGGCTTGGTCATGGATGTTGTTTTGTTAAGGGAAGAGAGAGCTATTCACAGTTCACAGTGAAGAAATGAAGGCCAGGACACAGTGTGAGCCAAGAGGGAGACTGCCTTTGGGAAGCAGCTAGCCTGTACATACTCCGGCCCCTGCAATATTCGCTGTCAGACTTCACTATGAAGATGAGAAATCAGAATGACAGCCATAAAAAAAAAAAATCAAGTGAGACCTTAAAAGAAAAACTCCCTACTGCCAGTGAAATTCTTGCTGGACCAAAATACAGCAGATTGAGGAGTAATCAGAGAAAAGACAAGAAGAAGAAAAAGTGAGATGGTGAAGGGGAAAGTAGAAGAGTTTAGGCAGAGGTCAGAATGGGGAAATGGGGAAGTGAAACGCAGTGTAAGGAGGGAGAGATGATGAAGACCCACATTTTTCAGGGGGCATCTGGGTTGTGTGGAGTGGAGAGGAATTAAGGCTGAGAGTAGAATAAGAGGGAGGGGGAAAAGGAGAGAGAGGTCAGATAAATGTCTATAAAATAACACCCATCAGCACTGATAGCAAGTACAAAAGAATCCTTTTTTTCTTCTTGAGACAGACAAAGGGAATTTTAAGTAGGATTAAGTAGTAGTAGCTTTCAGAACTCAGCAGCTCTCAGAAGCAATAATAACCACATAAATAGCTAAGTGGATGGTAGGAATTGCTTCACTTTGGAATTTGGCCAGCATATCAAACTTAACAGTAATATCACATCCTTTTGAAAGCTTTCCTGAGATTCTAGGGGGAAAAATCATCTCAGAAAACTGTTTGCACCAAGTTAATTTTAGGAAGAGGATGCTCCTCACTGCTTGAAGACATTCTGTCTCCAGAAAATTGATAAGACAGAAGGCCTACCCTGCTGGGAAGCACTTTCTTATCCATGTAAATACATTGCCAGTATTGCCCCCAATGGAAGTGAATAATTATGTTCACGGATTATCATTGCCTAATGTAAAATTTTACTCAGAACATAACCCACAAATGATACCCTAATTTCAGCATAAAGTCCCTAATAGAGATCTTCACACACTTCTCTGACTTTTTGACTCACTGTGGATAGTTAAACATGAACTCTGTAAAGGCCAATTTTTGAAACATGGACATCTGTATACATTCATTTCTGAATTTGGTGGGATTGGACAAATTGGAAATGTAAATAATTTTCAAACCCTGGACACCTCTACTCCATGAATATCCATAAATTTTCCTTCTTAATTTGACCACTAATGTGTTAGATCTTTCCTCCCCCAAAATAGAAATGAAAACTGTGTTGATGGTAATTTGGGGCACAAATATCTTCTCTCAACATCTGGAAATATTCATGTGTTACCACTTTAAGAAAATTAACTTAGAACATTGCATCATTTATTTCTTTTCCATTCAGAGACAAGTTATTTCAGTATCATTCACAATGGAATTTGCATGAAAATCTATTTACTGATCCTGTTTCCTAAGGGTGCACTTGCCCTAGCACTTGGAGTAAACACAATTTTCAAGGACCTGGACATAGTTCTTACTGCATAGACTTTTACAATTTTAGCAACACCCAAATAAATCAAGGAATCTGAAACAGACATGCAATCATGTGTGGACTGTACCACAACCTCGGTCAGTATTATGCCTGAAATAAGTATCAGGCATACACCATCTACAGATGCTAAAAGACATACACATACATCAACTTTGTTTTTTATTTATTTTTTTAATGTTTACTTATTTTTGAGAGAAAAAGAGAGACTGAACGAGAGGGAAATAACAGGGGAGAGGCAGAGAGAGAGGGAGACACAGAATCCGAAACAGGCTCCAGGCTCTGAGCACAGGGCCCGATGTGGGGCTCAACTCACAGACTGTAAGATCATGACCTGAGCCAAAGTTGGATGTTTAACTGGCTGAGCCACCCAGGTGCGTCTCAACATTTTTTTAAAATAAGAGTTTAAAGAAACTTGATTTTCTGAAAACAAGTCTATTAAAAGTTATGATTACTTTATAACTAATTTCCTAGTTATTAGGCATAAATACATAAAACGGAGTTCATCCACTTCATTACTTCATTAAGTGGTAGACTTTCATTAGTAGGATCTAAATGACAATAGTATGCGAATGTTTGCACATAATCTACAGTAACATTCAAAAGTCAGAATTAAGCATAGTGTAATATATACCTGAAGGAAAACACAGAAGGTACTCCATAAACTTCCCTTTCAAATCCTTCTGTAAACTAGACCTTCTTCATTTCCCATTATTCCTTAATATGCACTCTTTCCAGTAGGCTGGACCTCTTCCCTGTCCCTCACACACATCTCCATGTCCTGTGCTACTACTCTGTGCCTTTGTCCAGCTGGCCCATCTTCTCCCTCATCTTGGATGCTCTTTCTTAAATCTTTCTTTTCAAACTCTCACCTCTTCCATGAAGTTTTGAATTTTCCAACCTGAACTTACAGTCATACATTTTCTGAAGTTCCATAATATCTATGTCCAAATTTAGCTTTTAATTATGGGATTTTTCCTCCTCTGCTCATATCCGATTTTACGTGTACCTTTTTTCCCCCCAACTAGATCACATTATTTAAAGGTAACACCTCCCTCTTAATGCCTCTCCCTAAAGATTCTGTCAAGATCCTATCCCACAGCTAATTTCTCTTTCTCTAGTTACTCCTTCTGATTGCTATTTTTATCTGACAACATGCTCAAAATGTGCCCTATCCTAAATGAAACTTCTGTAACCCTGCTTCTTTCTCAAGGGTTTCACCATACCTCTCTCTTTCTTTGCCAAACTTTTTAGAAAATCATTCTTTCCTCCCCTTTCTCTATTCCAGCTCTAACTCAGCACCTCATGATCTGAACCTACCCCACTCCTGGATCCCTCAGCTATACCTCTCGGCAGCACTGAAACTGCATGCACCCCATCTTTCTTCCTGCACACTGGGATGGCATGTCCTTCACACACCCGTCAAGCTCTGCTGCCCTTTCTGGTTCCTTCCCTAGAATCTTCAGATGTCATCCCTCAGCTCTGCTCCAAAAAGTTCCAGCAATTGCACCTCTGCCCTTGTCTTTAACTTCCAAGTCTCCATCTGCCACTCACTAACCTGAATTATTAGTGCTGAATTCTCTGTGGGGTCCCAGACCTTATGCTGCCACCTGCTGGGCAATTCCATGGGGCTATCTCAAAAACAAATTCAAGTTTGCCCCCTCCAGACCTACCTTTCGTTCTGTCTTCTCTGTGAACTAATTACATCACCCTTTTCCTAGTCCTAGCTGGTAGAGATTTTACATTCAGAGTCTCCATCGCTTACCCCCACCCCAGTGTGAGTCACTCACTATATACTTACTGTAAATACTACTTTCCAGGACTTCTTTCCTCTGTGTTCTGCCCTGATTTGCACATCCTTGTTTAGGCTGTGACTATCACCAGGACTACTGGACAGGCCCTGACTGACCTTTCTCCTTTCTTCTGATCTGCAATCCTCTCACACTCCTGTCAGAGAAATCTGCTTGAGACAGGTATCAGCAATGCCCTAGACAAAAATCCTTGAGTAATTCTATTCTATAGGTAGAATAAAACCCAAACTCCTCAGCTCTCGAGTTTCTGGAAGGAACTTGAAGAACTTGCATGACATGACCCTAGCTTATCTCTTTAGCCTCACTGGCCATCACTCTCCTCTCACTACCCTCCCTCACCCACCCCAACCACCCTGAATTTTTTTCCCCCTATGACTTAAACAAAAGAGCCTTGCCCTAGATCCTGGAATGGCTTGCCATCATATCTTCATGGCCGACAACACCTTGCCATTCATGTATCATCTCAAATGTCACCTTCTTAGGGAAGCATTCTCTGACTGCACAGCCTAATGGCCACCCTTCCTGCCGACACCACACCGTCAGCCCTTCACATCTACCCCCTGTATTTCCCATAAGCACATCTCAGCATCTGGAAGTATCTCTTCAATTATACGTTTACTTCTTTAGTGTCTGTTTCCTCACACTGGAATGTAAGCCCCATGACCACAGATCCTATCTCTGTTCCAGATCCTGGAAGGGGACCTGGCACACAGGAAACCTGAAGTCAGACACTCCACAGCGTGCTGCCTACTTTTCACATCCGCAGCCTCATTCTGTTTATATGTCTGTTCTACCACTTTCAGACTATGCCTTTTATTGAGCAGCTATTTCCAAAGGAACTGATCAGAGTGAAAGGAGGATATATCAAAACATGGGAACAAGGAATAGGTGAGGGAGGGGTATATAGTTATAAAATTTTCATTCAAGCTTTGCAGTATTTAATGCAGAAGATTTATGCATCTTTGTTAAAATTATCCCTAATCTTTATGGGTTTTGATCCTGCTATTAACAGTATTCTTTAAATTTCATTTCCACATGTTAGTTTCTATAAAAGAAACTATAAATAGATAGATGCTATAGATATAGATATATTAAAAGGTTTTGTGTATTGACCTTGTGTCTGTGGTTTTGCTAAATTGACTGCTTACTTCTAAGTTATTTTTAAAATTCCATAGGTGGTTCTATGTACATAATCATGTTATCTAAAAATTTTTAAAAATGTTTCATTTTTACCTTCAAAACATGCACATTTAATATCACTATTATTTTTAAGCACAAGATATAGATGGTAAAGCATAAAAAATTCATGGCTGCAAGAGCTATGCAAGGTATGGGGGACAATTATATTATAAGGGACATGGATTGAAATAGTGCAAAAAAATATGTCTAATAGCAATGTATTATGATCATTCATCTTCACTACATGTTAAGTTCCTGGAGACCAGTATCATTTCTTGATTTTTTTGTCTATATCACACCAAGCCTATTAAAGTGTTTTGCCCATAGTAGAAACTCAATAATGTTTTTAAATAGAATTCACATACACCAGTGTTGGACACATTACATGTGGTCAAGAAATACTTGTTGACTGTAAGACTCAATGAGTACACATAAGTTTGTTAAATGATCAGTGTATGCTCAATGCTGCTGAGAAACTAATAAAAAAATGAAGCAATAGAAAATACTCTGATCATTATCCATACAGAAAAACTTCATTTTTCAGTGATGATAAAACAAATGCACTAAGGAAAACATTTCAGTGGTTACCTGTGCATTTCTTTATATGACTGTTCCTTTTTCCATGTGATCCTAACTTGCATCCAAAATTCTCCTCCCAAAATTCTGCAAACCATACATTCCTTCGATTATTGGCAAGAGTTCGGCTTCTAAAGTAGCGATCAAACCCTATTTTAGAGAGAAAAGGTATGACTTTAATATTCTTTCAAAATCAAAACCAAATACTGTCAGTTTTTGAATGGGTATTACAACAGATATTTGAATGAACATGTTGTGATCATTGCTTGGAAAAAAAAAAAACCAACCCAAAGCATATTAACAAATGGAGAACCAATAGCCCAGAAACAAGTCTTCCCTTATGCTAAAAGCCAAGGGTTATCAACAGATAATATCATCACCCTCACTCTTCACCATTTAGGCACCTGGCTCTATAGACGAATAACAGGAGGGCCTGTTGTCAAGGTCATCCTCACAACCTCTCCTCTCCTCTACATCACAGTGACCAGTGACATTATGCTATATATTCAGAACCAACTCAACATTTCTCATTCTTCTCTCTCTCTCCTAGCAGGAATCAGTGTTCCAGGTTTCTATGCGTCTGCCTGTCTCAACATGTATCTATCCTCTATGTTCCATTTTCAGCTAATCCAATAAACTAATTAGCTCTGATGTAGTCTTATGCAGTCATGGGTAATGGGCTAAGGTGTTAGCCTGCTCAGGTGACACCGCATCAAAGAGAGACCACCTGGAACTAATGTTCTACTCCAAAAGATAATAAGGAAGGTAGGAATTTCAGTCACTGCTAAGACCATTAGAAATGATATCTGGGAGACAAACGTCCCTTCAGGGAAGCTCAACATCTTTTCTGTTGCATTTACTTATCTACAGGGTCAGTCCAGTCTCACATCTCCATTTTATATAAAGTAAACACTCTCCCCATGGCAATGCTGTAACCATCATCTATGCCATGGAAATACGCAAGCTGAGAGGGCAACATCGTGGAAAGGGCTAACATCACAGAAATAGCTAAGGCCAACTGTAACTCCCTTTTTTAAAGAGAAAATATAATGGGTATTCTTTTCTAATGAAAAATATATATTGGGTTAAATAGTTACCCAGAATCATCAACAATGGGTACATTTCATCATATGCTGATATTCTGGTTTTGCTTTGGAGTTTTGATTCAATTGGAATGAAACAAATTTTCTATGGCTTCTCCTTACCATCAATTGATGCCCTTTTGGGCAAAATCGTCACAGCTCCTTCTGCAATCTCCTCCTGCTGATAAACAGGTGCTATTTTGGATCCCCAACTATCTGAGCCAATCCAGAGAAAATGACCACTTTGGTTTAATTTTTTTGCTGCTTCCAATATCCTCCTACAGGAATAAAAAGAAATAAAGCATACCATATTTCTCAAGAAACACTCCACTTATGAATGTTACAAGGCCAGTTATATCGAATTATATACATTTAGTAGGTCAGTGTTAAACAATTAGTCAATCACTAACTGCTTGAGTCTTATCATTTCTAAAGGAAAAACATTGGCACCTGCTAGTCAGCCTTATCCTTACCCTCATTCACATTATTCTGTCTATCATCCTTACTTGTCTCATTTCTTTCAGTCCCCACGTTTTACTCTATACCCATTTCAGACTGAGGAACTAGAAGGCTGTTGTGTCTCTGTGCAGCAGAAGGCAATCTGTAATTGCATGAAAATGTTGCAATTCCTGTGAAATCTCACAAGATTTTACATTGAACATGAAATATGTTAAAAAAAAAAAAGGATGTGATCTGATCTAAAGCAAATCTGATCCTACATCAAGAAGAAAATTAATCAGCACCTGATGTCATCTTCATTGGCAAACATAATCACTGCCCGAGCATTAGGTGTTTCTAGCAGGCGTTTGATAATTTTTTCAAATTCTCCAGGTCTTGGTTCACGTGGGATTTTCTGTGACTGAGCAATGCAAACACCACCTATTTAAAAAAGAGAGAGAGAGAGAGTGACTCAGAAATGGCACTTATTTAATTAACCAACTTAATGAGGTTAGCTATTTTATAAAAACGTGTGATTCAATGCAATATATTCTTTTTCAAAACATGTCATTCTCATCTATTAAAGCAATCATGTTTGTTGCATTACAATATATATATCAAATAAATGACATCAATTATTTAATCATACATCAGCATTGTTGCTTTATTTTCTAAGCTTAAAGATTACTTTTGTGGATGTCTATAATAAAAGTGTGCAAAGTGGGCAAGATGTGTAATGAGAGTCAAGGAGTGCAAAGCAGAATGGCTATTTTGATTCATTTGACTTAAGTTGAAAAACAAGTGCTTGAATTAATAAAAAGTATGAGTATATCTTATAGGTGAGACCACCTATTAGGTAAAAGGATCCTTCTGCTACTATCTATCAGTAGACCTGCTTTAAAGTTAATTTCATTTTACAGCTCATAGTATTACAGCAAAAGTTTTATGTATCAGAAAAAATGGTATGTTATGAAACAAGCAGTCTTCAAGACTATTTGAGACACAGGCAAGTTCCAAAGATTAAAACGTTCAGTTGACATTGTGTTCTCCACCAAGAAAATCAAAATGATAGCAATCCCATCCCACTATCACAGAAGGAAGGGAGGGAGGGAGGGAGGGAGGGAGGAGAGGGAAAGAGAGAGAAAGAGATAGAGGGAAAGAAAGCAAGAAAAGAAAGCAAGAAAGCAAGAAAGAAAAAAGAGTTCTTCCTTTGGCCTCTCCTTCTAAGGCAATGAGAAACCAGAGAAAAGTTTGGAAAAGACCTCTGCTACCTCTCTGGGTTCCTCAATTATATTGGAGTAGAAAGAGAACATATTCTAATATTAGAAGAAAAAGAAATATTAGCAATATGTTTCAGTTGCATTATGGCTTAAATAGGATTTTTTTGAGTCTGATGAGAAAGCACCATTTATAACATTGCTTCAGTAGGTAATGACATTTTTACTTCCAAACAATTGCCAATACATTCAGTAACCCAAACATTACTGTGTTCCATTTTATGGTTATGTATTCAGCTGGACACTAGGTAATCACAGTCTAATCCAGGAGTTACCATCTGGAGATAGTCATTCCAATAAATTGTCAAAGAATATGATGTAAATTTTATAATTAAGAGGATATACCTACACAATGGGAACATGGAGGAAGAAGTAATTCAAGTGCTTAAGAGAGCTGGATTTTAAAGAGCAAATATACATCCATCCAGGGACAAAGATGGGACACTTCTGGTAAAGGCAAAAGCATGAAAGAACCTTGCTTGATCATGGCCAACAGTCAAGACTGGCTGGGGCTGAGGTTAGAAAGAATGGCCAGGCCCGGCTTGTGAGTGACTTTGTTAGATATGCCAAATAATTTGGACTTTATCTTGAAAACAATGGGAGCCCGCTGAATATTCAGAAGGAAAATTAGATGATGAGTTTTATGCCTTGGGAAGAAACCTTAGGTATCCAAACAAAGAAGAAATGTCTGGTAGCCAGTATGTTGTGATCAGACTTACCATGTAGTAGCAATAATGTATGATAACAAGTGTTAGAGTACTGAGTTATATTTCTGATCAGTCAGAGCATGGTCTAAGTTATCCCTACACTAGCAATGTTCTTACTAAACTCTTAAGGAGTAGGAACTGCCCATAATCCATAAACAGAGCCTATAGATAGCTAGCCTACTAACATAGCAATAGTAGTTGTGATGACTGATTCCTTGTTTCATTAAATATTTATTGCATGTCCCTACTGCACAGGGGCTGTGGATGCAATGGTGAATATAATAGACACAGTTTCTTCCTTCAGAGTGTAGAAACACTGTGGGTAAAAAGGCTTAATGCAAACAACAACAATAACAAAAGTAAGTCTATAATTATAAATTATGGTGAGTTCTATAAGAAAGACCAAGGGCATTTAACTTACATTGAGGAGTATTCAGGAAAAGTCTCCATAAAGTGTTATTGAAGTCAGACAGAAGAGAGAATGGGTGAGAATAGCATGTGAAAAGGCAGGAAAAAGCCATCAGAGCTAATGAATGAATGAGAGAGAGAGAGAGAGAGAGAGAGAGAGAGAGAAATGTGAGACAAAGATGAGAAGTAGACAGGGGCCACATTATGCACAGCTTGTGCAGGTCCTGTGGAAGATTATGAATAATTAAAGTGCTTAACTACCTCACTTAATATTTCTATTTCTTCACCTTTTAGGTAGCCCATAGAAATATGTCTCATTTGTGAACACTGCCTTTCATGGAGGAAAAATAGATGACGGTAACGTAACTCACACAGAGGACAAACCAGAGTGGAAAGAACAAGAGGTATTGAGCTCCATTAGGAAGTTATTGGAACAAGCCACAGAGAATGAGGCCTAAGACAATGCTACTGGTGCTGAGGAGGAGTAGATGGAGATGTTAGAATTTGTTAGAATCAATGAAGCTTCTTACTATTTTTCCAGCTTTACTGAGGTAGGATTTACAAAGAAAAATTGTATATATTTAGGTTGTACTGATTTTATCTAAGCAGTGAGATAGTGGGAAACCACTAGGCACAACACTAAGGTTTTGGCCTTTGTGACCAGTTTGTGTGATGCCACCATTAAACAAGAAGGCAATACAGGAAAGTTAGAAGGTACATAGAGGAGAAAAGAATGATTTTGATTCAGGACAGATTGTCTTTGAAGTACCCATGGAACATCAAATTGAAGATGTTGGTCTGGAACTAAAGAGAGATGGAAAATGTAATTGCAGTTTCGTCAGGTGCTGATGCAGTAGGTAGTTGAAGTGTCAGGAGTGAGCAGATCACTCAGAGGGAATATTTAAATCAACAACAGGAAAAGGTGAATGATGGAGCTCTGAAAAACCATTAGATTTGGAGGGGGGCTAGCAAACATGAATGTAAAGGAGTGATCACATATTTGGAGGAGAAAACTTTTAGGATGAAGTCTAGTGGTAAGTCGAAGACTGCATAATGATTTTAAAAATAAATAAATAAACCAAAAACTGTGATGAGTGGAAGGATTAGATAGCTGTAGAAATGTGAGAGCAAAACTGTAACACTCTAGGGAACAATAGTCGTTTTAAAATATGACTATCCTTTTAATTAAATGGCTGTGATTACTTAAGCATCCCATTAAAGACATGTCATCCTAAGTATCATTTGAGATTTCTACTGACTCCATAGCCAGAAGAAATGAAGGCTGAAAAAAAATTTTATTATGACTATTTCAGATGAGACAGGCAGTCCAGACATAGTTTAGTCTGAATTCATTGATTTATTCATTCACTAAGGATCTACTAACTCTTTTGTTTGTAAGCAGTTGAGTAGTTAGGTTGGATTTTTACATAGTCTAAATCCATTTCTTATTTTTTATGTCTCCACCTCGTATTTGTCAGCCTGGCCAATTTGTGTTCTCCTGGAAAGAGGGACTACACAATTAAATTATTCCAGCTGAACAAATACTTATAAGGAACCTGTTCCACAAGGCATTTTGCTGTTTGATGCCTTATGGATATTTTATTAAACTGTGGACTGTATTACTTCCCAACTGATTGCAGTTAGAAGATTGGGATTCTTTTCTTAGCTCTGAAACTCATTCACACTTTCTATCTTCACATCGGTCAAAAAGCCCGACAGTTAATCCATTCAGAAGCACTCATGGTCTACTATGTTTCATGAGCTACAGACATTCAAAGATTATTTGTCTTCAGCATCTTGTAATATAATTGAATGATGAGATGTACACATATGAAAACCAGATAAGAATGTAAAATTATCTAATGATGAAAGATAATTGCATAGGATATATCAAAAGGCAGTAGTAAATATCGTCACCCCTCAAAACAGGCCTATGCCTTTGTAAGAAGTTATTATATACTGTTAGAGTTTGGTTAAAATACCAGTGAAATTTAGTCAAACATTTAGGCTTAATCAAAGATATGTTTTCCTACAGTATCTGTACTTACAATACGTACAATACCTTTCCTACATTTTCTAATGTTTTAATTTTTAAAGAGATTCTCTGTCTTGACTTAAATTCCCAGGATGAACAGGAGGAAGAGGAGTTGACCTCCACCAAAGAATATGTCTATTGCATCTATTTTTCCATATCTCACCCTGACAGAGTTCTGATTGTATGCAATTCAAGGGACACCAACTTTCCTGTTCTGTAGGTGTGCCCAGGTCTGCATGAAATAATTTCTAAAACCTAGCACTTTCCTAAAGCATAGGAAAATAATGCTTCATGAAGGAATTTATAATTAGCTGTTTTCTGGAACAGCTGATTTCCTTGCCTGTGTAAATTTTTTTTCTTTTGATTATTTAATAATAATTGAAAGATCATTTGTAGAACTGAACACTTTACATACGCTTAACAACATACACAACCATTCTTGCTCAGTCTCATTCACTGATACCTCACTAGTCCTAATGGCAGCACTCTAAGGCTAGTATTACCACCATATTTCTGATAAGGACAATGAGAAACAGGGGTGTCAACAGATAGAAAGGGGCGGGACCCCAGGTTCAGATCCAGGTCTGTCTGACTCCAAGTCTAGATTTTTCCCATCATCTTGCTTATCCACGATTGACTGTACATGTTGCTTAATGGTTTAGTAGATACAAATGACTGATGAATAAAATAAAGCAAATTTAAAGATTCATTAAAAACTTCAGCAATTATCCTTATAAATCAATATACACAAATACAGTACCTCTATTGAGTATTAGGAACTTAAGATACTTAGAATCTATGCAGACTTCTTAGTTTTTTTTTTTTTTTAATGTTTTATTTATTTCTAGGAGAGAGAGAGAGAGACAGCATGAGCAGGGAAGGGTCAGAGAGAGGGAGTGACAGACTCTGAAACAGGCTCCAGGCTCTGAGCTGGCAGTCAGGACAGAGCCCGACATGGGGCTCGAACCCACGAACCGCGAGATCATGACCCAAGCGAAAGTCGGACGCTTAACCGACTAAGCCACCCAGGCGCCCCATATGCAGACTTCTTAGAATGGACTTAACCTTCAGTGTATAAACAGTACACCCTCAAAACTTTCTAATTATCCCTGCAAATGCATGTCTTCAGAAAGACTTTGCTGAAGTTCTTCACATTCCACTTCTCCTTTGCATTGCAGTAATTGTATTCCTTTATTTTGGGGTGTTTTTTTTTTTTCTCATCTTAGACTATAAACTCCATGACTACTGAAGCTTGTCTTTCACATTTACCACCATACTCCTTATCACCTATCACTATGTTTGGTACATAGAGACTTCAACAAATACTTGTTGAATGAATAGATGAAAGACTTGTAATAGGCACTGTTGGTATAGAAAAAGAGAAATGAGATAGTTCTGTCTCAAACATCTCTCAGCCAAGTCAAGAAACAAAGGGATGAATGTAAATATATGTTTAAAAATAAGTGACAGAATAAATTTTAAAATGTGGACCATGATAATTCAGAGCAAGCTGCCACTGAAACGGGTCTGTTTCCCAAAACAGTTTTTTATTCAGGGTGCCAAGAATTAAAATACCATGTTAACCCTTAGTTTATTCATCTGTAGGGTGACACAATAATTTGCTCTCCTTAATTCAAGGGAAAGTTTGTAAATAATTCCATTTCATAAGTTTTATCTCTTTATTTCATGGGTGAGTAACTTGATGCCTCAGGTCTGAGAGATAAAAGGTACACTCGTGAGTTGATTGGCAGTGTAGAAAGATACTGGAGTGAGGAAGAAAACAGACTTAGCATCAGAAGACCTGAGAGTTCACTCTGTGTGACCTGAGACAAAGCTCTCATCTCTCAGTTCCCTCATTTCTATAATAAGGTTCATAAAATCCATCTCCCAGAGATATCAAGAGAATAAAATTTAAAAGGGTAATATGACAGAGGTCTATATAAATGTGGTACATTATTATTGTTGTTAATAATCCTCCTCATCATGACCAGATAAGCATCATCACTGAACCTGACAGTGGAGACAGTTGATATTCAGACTTAAAATATGAGATTGTCAGTCAATCATATTCTTAAATCCTTTACCACTCTTTGTATAATATTATCAGAGACCCTAAATTCTGAGAAGTGATACTTGTCCATTTGTCTATGCAAATAAATTAGATGACTACATTTCACCCTTTCACCTATTATTGGTCAACACAATGTGATTGGAGTAATTTCGACACAGGAGAATCAGAAAAGTTACTCACATTTTCCTTTTCAAACCTCCAGATCTACCCTACAGATCTAAGCCCCTTTTCAAAGTAGTCCAGAAGTATTTTGAAGATCTGGGTTCAAAATTAGAATTTAACTCTTTAAAAGAATAATACAGTAGTAAAAACTATGTAACTATTAATGGTACCAAGTATTAAGAGCCAAAGTTTGCTATGAAAACAACCACATTTACGGTTTCATTTAACATGCACTGGGTGTTATATGGAAGCCAACTTGACAATAAACTATTTAAAGTAAATAAATAAATGATAAAAAATAAACTGAAAAAAAAACTGAAAAGAAAAAAAAATTTGCCTGTAGAGTATTAAGAGGCTGGAATCTAAAGTGTCTGAGACAGTGTTGTTACAGGTTGGGTTCTCCAGGAAGCAGACCCTTGAAATGCATGTTTACCTTTGGCTTCTACTCCATGGAGGGCCCAAGAAGGAAGCTGCACTGAGCAGAGAAGTCCAGCTGGCTATGGCCCAGTTTCAAGCTCCCAATATCATAGGGAGTTCTGAGGTTAGAATGGCTCCCAGAGTTGTTTTAAATTAGATCAGGAAGGCCAAGGCATTATATTTCCACATCAATCAGTCACTGAATGTGAGCCCCATCTTGAAGTGATGGAGGTAGGGGTGGGATTAGAAAATTGGGTAAGGCAGCTCTCTACAGCCAGGCAATCCTTCAAGGGTCAGTACAGCACTCCCAATGGCAAGGTCAGCAGGCCCTTTGCTAAATGAGGATTTGAAGGGGTGCTTACCATTTATGCAAATTAAAATGTATAGAGAAATGAAGATAGTGCATCTCTAAAATGATAGTATAAGTCAAATAATTATTAAAATTTTATTGTTTAATTTCAAAACTCCTCTTCAAAGAGAATTTATTGCACAAAGAAAGGCAATCTATATGAATAGCACAAAACTGGAATTATAGGCCAACTCAGATAACAGAACTAGGATCATAAAACTCCCTGGTATTTCAATAGAAAAGTTTTGTTAAAGCAATCTGAAAGGATAAAGTATCATATTTTCATTTGTTGTTTATTTTTAAGAAGAAAATCTC
Organism: Hyaena hyaena; assembly: GCF_003009895.1. Classification (NCBI taxonomy): domain Eukaryota; kingdom Metazoa; phylum Chordata; class Mammalia; order Carnivora; family Hyaenidae; genus Hyaena; species Hyaena hyaena. The sequence goes on from NW_024080640.1 coordinate 677,515, forward strand.
TATTAGTAATGTGGAAGGAGAAAAATAAAACTAGAAACAATGTCACAGCACTAAGTTCCAACTGTGATGAAAATCGAGGAGGATTAAATTATTAGGAATGAAATTACTTACAAAGCTGTGTGTAGAATATCAAATGTGATTTCTTTTAAACAAGATGATTATTATCAGTGTTGGTTGGTTCACAATTTCCACTAAGTTAAGTTCTAAGTAAATTAGGTCAAGTCTCTGGTTGTATAACCTGTTAGATCTGCATTAAAGACTTCAGTTTGGTGCATAAACAAATCAACAAAACTACCGTTTTATCAACTGTCAGAGAGAATAACTAGACTCTTGGTAAAAAATTGGTCAAAAATTTTGATTGACCGTAAAAATTACCTATAATTGACCATTTAGGGCAAAACAAAAATGTGACATAGTAAATCATTACCCACAATTATTTCTTATGAATATGCCTCTAGATAATGGCAATGAACAAAACCAAGTAACCAATTTTTGTTTTTTCCTTTAAGATAATAAAGACACATAAATTCATCAAAGTTTCCAGATTCCAGTTTCAATTCCTGAGAGGACAGGAGTCTCCCCTCACCCCCTACCAATCCATTCTCCTGAAACCAACTGGATATCCTACAATTCAACCCATCTCTGGCACTATCTACCCAGAGGCAGCATCAGATCCAATAGGTTTAGATCCAGTCCTACAAGACTGCTCCCCCTGCCCCTCGCTTTAGGCCCCAGTCACAATCCAGATTGTTACATCTACTTCATACCAACTGGCTATAAATCAGAAGTTCCTAGGACCTCTCCTTGGGTTCAGTTAGTTTGCTTGAGCAACTTATAGAACTCAGAGAAACATTTCACTTACTAGATCACCAGTTTTATAAAATATAGCCAGAAGGAAGAAATGCATAGGGCAAGATATGGAAAAAGAGCATGGAGCTTCTGTGCCCTTGCTGAGTGCACCACTTTCCCCCAATCTCTAGATGTTCGCCAACCCAGACGCTCTCCAAATCCTGTCTTTTTGGGTTTTTATGGGAGCTCCATTACATAGGCCCGATTGGTTAAATCATTTGCCTTTGGTGATTGAATTCCATCTCCAGCCCTTCTCTCCTTCCTGGAGGTTGGGGGATGTAACTAAAAGTTCCAACCCGCTAATCACATTGTTAGTTCTCCCAGCAACCAGCCCCAGTCCTCGTGTTACGTAAGGGCTTTCCCAGAGTTACCTCGTTGACACAATGAAAGACACTTTTATTCCTTTCATCACTTAGAAGATTCCCATTACTTTTAGGAGTTCTGTCCCCAAAATAGGAGAAAAACCAAGTATATACTTATTATAAATCACAGTATCATATGTTTCCACCCTAATTACCCTTGGTATCATTTCTTTCCATCTTTCTGGAGATATAAGTAAAACAGCAACTTGGTCTAATGCAATTGGTCCTTTAGTGATAGTTGACTAAAATTTGTTCTGAGGTTCAAATAAGTGTAATCACGCCTTTTGTAACAATATTTTCACCTCCATATGTGGTGCACAACTGGGACTTAGCAGAAAAGTGCACAGTATGATCCAAGTGTGTACATTTGTCAGCTTAAAGTGCACTTTGGGAAAGAGAAGATTTATCTCACATATCACAGTAAAGAAAAAGTGTTATCTTTAACAACATGGATTAAAAAAGCAAAACTGTACTTAAATCTGTGCTCATTATCTATATCTCTTTCTCCTTCTCTTTCTCTCTGTAAAACATTTTATCCTTTTTCCTGTATCAAATGCCATATAGTCTCTTAAAAGGACTCTGAAAAGCAATGAAATAAGGGAATGAAACTCCTGGTACAAAAAAGGCATAAGCCAAATGCTACTTCCTATATAGCCCAGGAAGGATAACAACAGGGACAAGCCATTTTGAAAAAGACTGGCACAGATAGCCATCTCCTGCCCACCCCCAGCCTGTCTTTGGTATCTCAGAGAGATGCTGGTGCTCTGGAGACAGATTAGGCCAAGAAAGTCTCACAGGGTCAGTGATCACACATACTTGGCTTTCTAACTCAGCCACAACTCATCACAGATCCAAATATTTGCTCAAAGGAACACAGTGGCACAGTGGTTACGAGTCTCTTCTCTGGGGCTAGACTTTCTGGCTCTAAATCCTGGCACTTCTCTTACTGACTAGTGATGCTGGGTAAGTTATGTGACATTTCTGTGCCACTGTTCCTCATCTGAACATTGAGGGGATGCTATTATCTTCCAAATGCATTACTATGAGTAAATAAGGAATTAAATAAGCACTCAACAGATTAATTTTTGTCACAGAAAACACATTAGTTTTATATTTTTTAAATCAAAATTGACAAACCCTAAACAGAAATAGTAACTCATTTTCATCAAGCAATATTCATCTATAACTTTCTTCCAAAACACCTCAAACTTCATTCCCCAAATGTATACAGAATAATAACTCTTATCTGAGAGTCTAGTTAATGGGATATGAACTGTAGAAAGTCCTACAGTCAGAAAGAAAATTCCATGCCCATCACAAGCTAGACCTAAACTTCTTATGTGTTGCCTCCTCCTACTCTTGAAAGCTGTAAATATTTAAGGAGATATGGGTACAGTATGTGGGAAAGATTCAGAAAAAGAAAGAAAGAGGGAAAAAAGAAAGAACCAGGATGAAGAGGCAGTTAGAAGAGAAATGACATGGGGTGGTGGGGGGAGGGGGGAGAGGTGGCGGAAGGGGAGAGAAAACAGGAGAAGAACCAGGGAGACCAGAGACCACACTGTCCAGACTGGAAGGATCTCGGAGGTAGGCAAAACAAACAAACAAAGTTTTTCTGTAGGATCAAAACAGCAAATGTAGGGTTAGAAACAATTGAAGGAAGACTTAACTAGTTTTAAAGGTTTTACTAATGTGTTGTGCACATTTGTATTTCTTTGAATTATTTTCTGAGTACTATTTTTGGAGTATTTGGGGATTTTTATTTTATCTGTTTTTTGTTTTTGCCTTTTAAAGTAGATGACCAGATACTAGGGCCAACAATATGACAAGAAGGTTTCAAAAGATAAAACTAACTCCCTGTAAATGCTCAAAGGTCCAATATGAACAGACTCTCTGAGAGAAGAGAATTTCATATTTTCCAGCCCATTGCCTGGAAAAACATTTAGTCCAAAATTATAGGAATCAAAGTGAGCACTGTTTAAATTTCTCACCCATTCTGGACTAGGGGGAAAAATTACTATTGGACTGTGAATTAAGCCCATTACAGTTAAATTAGAAATTAGTCATTCAGTTATAGATTAGAAATTCATTACAAAATTACAGCTATTAAATTTAATTACTGAAGGGGAGGGAGAACATTGGAGGTATCCACTCTTCTTCAATTATTCAATAAATATTTGTTGAACACTTGTTACTTGTCAGATACTTTTTAGACACAGAGTACACAGCAGTGAACAAGACAGAGAAGGCCCCTGACTTCACAGAGCTTACATTTCAGTATATCTCTAGGGTCTAGTAAAGTCTGGTATCTGTGGGCATTCATTGGATGCATGATAAATAAGTGAGTGAACAAGAAGCTATTTCATAATGTAATGAAGTGATCTTATAGATAATAATCATATCTATTTATTAAAAAGACCATCATTTGGAAAAAGGCAAAACATCTCTGCATCTATATGTGTATGTAGCATAAAGTCATCCGCCAATAGTACACTCTCAAAAGTATCTCAAGAGCAGCTATCAGAACTTGCAAACCATGAGCATTCTTCTCTCAAATACCCAAGTAGTATCCTATTCTACTCATCAGCATACTTGAATTCTATTATGTATGGGCTTTTTTTAAGTTTATTTATTTATTTTGAGAGACAGAGACAGCACGAGTAGGGGAGGGGCAGACAGAGAGGGAGAGAGAGAAAGAATCCTAAGCAGGGTCCATGCTGCCAGTGCAGAGCCCAGTGGGGGGCTTGAACTCATGACCTGAGCCAAAATCCAAGAGTCAGATGCTTAACTGACTGAGCCACCCAGGTACCCCTGTATTGGGTTTTAATCAGTGGTCTTTACTCAAAACAGCATTTTCAACAAATATTCAAAGGGGGATGACATTCTCTATTTAAGGAAGAAGGAGCTGATACCTAAATTGTCATTATTATTTTAGCTAAATAACTACTTAGAGAAAGATTTTTATCACAACCAATGTAGTGACTAAACTAAGAAATGGACTTCTGAGAACAAAAACAAGCACCAAAAGCCTTTAAAAACTCACTCTTTAAGCAACTGCAAGAACTTATAGTGTTTGCCTAGGTAATAAATATTATTTCCAAAGCAGGATTTGATCTATGTGTCTGAGATATTAAAAGGTTAAAAATACAGTTATACATTTAACTTCCTGGATTCAAATCGGACTACAAACAGAGAAGAAGGAATACACATGTTTTTGATAGCAAGCCATTTTACATTTTAATTATTCAAAGGACTCTCTTTTAAAAAGTTTAATAGCATAACTGAGGTGTAGTTGACATACAGAAGAACTGTATATGTTTAATGCACACAATTTGATGATTCTAGACATATATATACAACCATGATACTATCACCAAACTCAGGATAATAATACTTATCCATTAGATCCAAATGTTTCCTTTTGTTCCCCCCACACCTTTTTGTAGTTAGAACACTTAATTAACATGAGACCTACCCTCTCAACAAAGTTTTAAGTGCACAATACTGTGCTGTTAACTATAGGCACTATATCGTATAGCAGATCTCTAGAATGTATTCATCTTTATAACTGAAGCTTTATACCCATTGAACAGTTCCCTATTTCTTCTCACACCCAGCCCCTGGCAATCACCATTCCATTCTCTGTTTCTACAAGTTTGACTATTTTAGACACTTCATTGAAGCAGAATCATATAGGATTTGTCCTTCTGAGACTGGCTTATTTCATTTAACATGATATTCTCCAGGTTAGTCCATGATGTCACAAATAGTAGGAATTCCTTCTGTTTTAAGACTGAATAATATTCCATTGTACATATATTATACATTTTCTCTATTCACTTATCTGTCAGTAGGTATGTGGGTTGTTTCCATCTTAGCTATTGTGAATAAAGCTGCAATAAACATGGGACAGACATCTCTCTGAGATCCTAATTTCAATTCTTTTGGATAAGTACCCAGAAATGACATTGCTCAATTATATGGTAGTTCTAGTTTTAATATTTTTGAGAAAGCTACACATGGTTCTCAATAATAGCTGTACCACTTTACATTCCCACTAACAATGTACAAATTCCCAATTTCTCCACATCCTTGCCAACATTTGCTATATACTTTGTTGTTTGGTTTTTTGTTTTGTTCTGTGATAATTGCCATGCTAACAGGTGTGAATTAATATTTCATTGTAGTAGTGATTTGCATTTTTCTGATGATCATTGATGTTGAGCATCTTTTCATATACACAGTAGCCATTTGTATGTTTTCTTGGGAGGAATATCAATTCAAGTTATTTGACCTTAAATTGAGTTATTTGGGGTGTTTTTTTTTTGCTATTGAGTTGTAAAAGCTTAAAGCACTTTTGTTAAATTTTGGACTAGATTTTTCTAAAACAGAGGACAATTAGTAACTTGAGATGCAAGATTCTGCCATACACAAATAAAATCAATTATTACCTTTTATATCAATAAATAAATTTCATTTATTTTTAAGTTTATTTATTTTGAGACAGAGAGAGTGTGCACATGCCCATGTATGCAAGTAGGAGAGGGGCAGAGAGAGAGACAGAATCCCAAGCAGGTTCCACGCTGTCCACACAGAGCTCTAGGTGGGGCTCAAACTCAGGAACCATGAGATCATGACCTGAACCAAAATCAGGAGTCAGATGCTTAACTGACTGAGCTACCCAGGTGCCCCTCAAATCCATTTTTTATAGAAAATAATAATAATGACTCACTGAACACTAGTTCACCATGTTTTAATATTTCATTTCATCCTAATAATATCCCAGTGTTTTGAATAAGGTAAATATTGGAAACTTCTTTTCATATTGAAGAACTGTCCCTAAGATCACACAGCTAGGAAGCTCAAGTGAAGACCTCATGAACCGAATCCTAATAGCTAAGTATACTTATTGCACTTTGTGATCGTCTCTCAATAATTGTCTTCTTGTTCATTAAATCTCAATATGTATAATTAAACGACAGCATCAGTAGGTAAGGTAGTATAATCAAAATGAAGACTCCAAAGTTTGATACTATCAGGACTGAGTAATTTAGAATTTGGTCTGGTTTAGGTCAGGCAGAAATTTCATTTATTAATATCCTCTCAAAAATGTGTCCTTCAGGCATCTATTCCCCACAAACCCAGGCATGTCTGCTGTCACTCACAGAGTATTAACTGAGCCCTTACTACATACTGAGTGATCTGTTGGAATCTGGAGTTACAAAAATGAATAAGACATGGTCTCTTGTCTTAACATACTTACAGTAAATACCACAACAGATAAACAAAAATTACAATTTGATTTGAGACATAAATATATATATTATATATATATGTATGTATATTTGAGACATACATATTATATGTATGTATGTATGTGTACATATATATGTTTGTGTTTCTGTGTGTATGTATGTGTGTGTGTGTATATTATGTATATATACACACACACACATACATACAGGGTAACCTTGGGACACAGGACCAAGAGAATCAAATCTAGTAACTCTGAATAAGATTCACTGGCTCCTTCCAGTGACCATGGGAATGTGTGGTCAGAGATGTATAAAACATTGTTGTATAGAACATTGATACACACCAGGATCAACAAGTCAGAAAACATTTCAGAAGTGAGCTTATGATTGATTTAGCTCACCTGAAACCAGTAAAATCTATTCTATGGAATATTACCTTCAGCAGAAAAGTTTGGTATTTCCCATGAAAATGTGATTGTCATTAATAATTTAAATATGATGTAATAAACACCCTACATAAACTCACAAAAGGGAATTTAATTTCACTTTTCTACAATAAGAAATAGACAACTCACCTTGGGGTGGAAAGAACACAGCAGAAAATAAATAAATAACAATTAAAATGGCCCCTTGAAGGGGAAATAGCAAAACATCAGTCCTAAGAAAAGTCAAAAGGGTTTCAGCTGGGTTCAATAAATTTTAATCCCAACTAATCAAACTGCTATATACATGGCATTATTTATTTCAATGTTAAAACATGTCAGAACTTGTGAGAATAGTTTTCTAAAAATTTTCTCTATTATTGCAAACTATGAAAATGAACAAGCCAGAGCAAAGTTATATCATTTAGGGATTCACTATCAAACAGTATTGCACTGAAACTAAAATACTTCTACATCCTCAGTCTTATAAAGAAAATTTGGCAGGGTGTTATAACATTTTGCATTAAATTATATCATTTATCTAAGGGGGTTCTTAGAAAAGAACATTAAGCTTTCAATAGTCCCAACATCTTCCAAGCACAAAAATGAAAACTGATCAGAACCATAAATGACAAAAGGATAACAATTTGTTCCCTCATAAATTTCTGTGGTATAATTTCTATAATTTCTGTTCATGCAGTGACTCCCAGCTAAAACTCATGCTCCTTACAAATGCATTATTTTTCAAACGTATAGAGCATGTGAAATCTATAAAATGAAAAGCAGTTTGGCTTGTGAACAAAAAAAAAATCCTGAAATACGAATAGTATGACAGAAGACCTGGTTCTGTCATTATAACAAGTTCACTCATGACATGATATAGTTTTCCCATCCCTACACTGGATCGTGCTTACATTCCCTCTACAGTTAACCCTGGGCAATCACCTAGCCCCTCTGCCTATCAGTTTCCTTATTCATAAAAAGAAAGGTGCTTGACAGGATGATCTCAAGATTCCTTTGGGGACACCTGGTTGGCTCAGTCAGTTAAGGGTCCGACTTCGGCTCAGGTCATGATCTGGCAGGTTCGTGGGTTCGAGCCCCGTGTTGGGCTCTGTGCTGACAGCTAGCTCAGAGCCTGGAGCCTGTTTCAGAGTCTGTGTCTCCCTCTCTCTGACCCTCCCCTGCTCACGCTGTTTCTCTCTCTCTCAGAAATAAAAACATTTTAAAAAAAATTAAAGAAAAGATTCCTTTGAATTTTGACATTTTGTGTTTCTATGAATATACCACATGCACTGCCTCCCCTGAGTACTGTGAATTATGTAAGTTCCAATACAGGAATAGAACATCATGTAAAATACAATAAATTACTTTGTTAAAAGCCTACAAGAGAAAGACTAGAGGATACACAAGAAAACTTGTTCAAATAAAAACTATGAAGCCTGGCGTCACGAGTCAGGGCATGACTAGGTAACTTATAAACTGATTTTTACAAGAGTATTATAGCCTTAGTCAGGTGCTTAAGGTCTGGAGACCATTCATGGAAGCACTATAATTCTTTGTCAATTCAATAAAATTAAATGAGACCAGGGGTTAGGCCTAGTTGTGAAGAAAATGGAGGCATCTTTATGCTGATTTGTCCAACCATAGCTTTCATTTCTCTATTCAGTCATAGCCCTCTTCTCTGCTCATGTTTTCATTCCCCTCTTGTATATCTTTATTGTGCTCCACTTTCCTTTCCTTTCTTTCCTTTTCTCTTCTCTTACTCCATCCTCTCCCCTTTCAAACACCAGAAAATTGTGCCAGGTCAGTGGATATATGCCCTTCCAATGACTTCTGTCCTGTTGCTAACCAGATTTACTAACAGGACAACAGTAGCAACACAGAACTGTTGTGTGGCCTGGCGTCTGGCTAAGCATGAACATAGAACATGTTCATTTGAGCTCTACTTCCCCTGAATATCCAACTAAGTTGTTGAGTATAAAATAAAGAAAATAGATTGCATTGAATGTGTAGATTGCTTTGGGTAGTAATGACATTTTAACAATATTTAATCTTCCGATCCATGAGCATGGAAGGTTTCCCATTTCTTTGTGTCTTCAATTTCCTTCATAAGTTTTCTATAATTTTCATCATACAGATCTCCTATATCTTTGGTTAGGTTTATTACTAGGCATCCTATGGTTTTTTGTGCAATTGTAACTGACAAATGGATCAAGAAGATGTGGTTTATCTACAGAATGGAATACTACATGGCAATGAGAAAGAATGAAATCTGGCCATGTGTAGCAACATGGATGGACCTTGAGGGTGTTATGCTGAGTGAAATAAGTCAGGCAGAGAAGGACAGATAACATATGTTTGCATGTATAGGAGGATTAAGAGGAACTTAACAGAGGACCATGGGGGAGAAGAAGTGGGAAAACAGTGGGGGAGAAGGAGGGAGGCAAAACATGAGTGACTCTTGAAAGCTGAGAACAAACTGAGGGTGGGGGAGAGGAGAATGGGGATGATGGGCATGGAGGAGGGCACTTGTGGGGATGAGCACTGGGTGTTATATGGAAACCAACTTGACAATAAACTATTAAAATAAATAAATAAATATTTATGTATATTTAAAAAATAAAAGAAAACAGGAAAGAAATGTCATCAGTGTTCTGAAAGCTAAAATGTAGATGATGACCATGTCATAATTGACTTACCAAAGCAGAAAAAAAAAATGAAACAAAAGCCCACAAGGTGTGGGGATGGGGCTGATGCCAACAGAAACAAAGCCATCTCCCTACCCAACATCAGAAAGGCCCTGGAAATGGAGGCTGCAGAGACTCCAGAGGTGGAGATGAAAGTCAACTCAGGTGAAATTTGTAAGACACTTTTTTCAACTCCATTCCCTCTGCACAGAAGATCAGAGTGTCACTTTCTATAGAGGATGAACTCAGAGACACCAAGCACAGTTGAGGACTGAGAAAACTGCTATAAAGTAAAAGCCTGCAAGCTGAATGGGGAGCCCCCAGGCCCCTATCCCTGCTGGGCACTTAACGTTCATCTCCCGGCAGAAAATTGGAGGAATTTTCTCTGGTGAAACTGGCCAAAGGGTAACAACACACTGATATTCATATGGATATTTTCCCACCAAATAACCATCTCTACCAGCTCACTTTACAGTAAAGCCACCAGTCAGCAAATGTTACCATACTTCCTAAGCTTCCAAACAGCAAAGCAGCACCACATTCTTAAAGTCTTGTCAAATAGAACAGAAGAACTCAGAGAACATAGAAACGAAACACAAGCAGAAGATGATTTCAAGAATATTAATATTGTCAGAAGGAGCTCCTAGCAATTAAAAGGATAAGTGAGAAAGAAATATTGTAGTAAATGAGGTATAAGAGAAAGTTGAGGGAATATTTAGAAAGTGAAACAAATGGAAAAAAAATCATAATGACATAAAAGGATTCATTTAGAAGGTTCAACATTCAAATGTTGAAGTCTCAAAAGAAAGTAAAGGGAAGCCATTATTAAAGAAACAAAAGAATGTTTCTGATAATTAAAGAATAGGAGTTTTTAAATTAAACACACCAACTACCTAGCCAAAAGAAAAAAGAAGGAAGAGAAAGGGAGAAGACCTATGTAGAGGAACATTAGCACAAATTTTAAAGCACTTAAGAGTAAAAACACAGTGCAGAAAAAGGATTAAGGCTCAGAATGGCTTCCGGATTCCCAGTGGCAGTACTACTTGTCAGAAGAAAACAAAGCAACCCCATCAAAATCATGAGGAAGAGGAGTTTTATTCTAAGTAAACATAGGACCACCCAAACTATAAATCAACTGTGTGGGTAAAACAAATCCTCTTTTGGACATGGAGAAATCTCAAGAAAAAATTTTTACTTCCCACATACCCTTTCAAGGAAGCTTCTGGAGAATGTACACTAGCCAAACAAGGAAGAAATGAGAAAGAGGATGATTTCAAATCCAGGTAACAGGTACTCTAACACAGGAAAGGTAAAGGAATTTCTAAAGTTATGAAGTTCAGAGTTAACAGCCATACAACTGGTCTATAGATCATCCAGTCCAGATTAGAGTGGAAGATGGAAAATTCCATAAGTATCTCCAAGAAAAAAAAAAACAATTGATGGATTGTTCGATGTGTTTGGATGTACAGAAAGAATATTCACAGTTCTCCTAGAGTTTGAGGATGATTTCATAATAGATATAGAAAACCAAGTTTATGACAAAGCAAAGGATTATTAATTCCAGGAAAAACAACATGCGTATAAAAAGAGACATGTTATTTTAGTGCCCTATCTAGATCAATTGTGACATCATGTGTACAGTCATGATGACATAAATACCGACTATTAATTGGACCAAAATTATGACACAATCCTACTGGAAGAATCAGAGGAGTGTGTATGTGTCTACAAGCACACTCATGTGCAATCTATGTGTTGGGGCTAAAGTAAGTCAGCATCTTCCATAGTAGGAAGACAATAAAATGAAAACTGAAAAATCAAGATAGTAGCCTGTGGAAATATGGAGACAAATATAAGAAAACAACAAAAAGAGTTGAAAGCAAATCTTCTAGAAGATCAAGATTTCAAAAGTGGGAGGGGTAGGGTAAGCGAAAAGTTTTGTTAAGCCTAGTTGCACTACCTGTGATGTCACTTAGATACAATACATGCTTGGGACTCTGCTTTTTAAGGTTGTCAAGTAGGAAGAGAATAAGTTTGAAGATGGCAAGATGATTTATTTATTAAATACCTGTTAAGGGAAGAATCTTCTGTAACTGGGTTTCTCTTAAAAATGTTTCTGCATCTTTATACGTATGCCTGCATCATCTTACTTACGTGGAGTTTGGTTTGTCTGTTGTGTTTGCTTTTGGTGACATAACAAATGCTTGTTTCATCTTCTTAGAACCAAAACTCAGTCAATAATGCACACTAACAAAAATAATAATTAATGAAAACAACATGACAAGTCGTGCTGCCAGGGTTTAAAGAATCAGCTTCCATCTCAGACAGAGCGAACTTGTCCATAAGTTTTGTTTCCTACCCAAATTCTAAAGATTCTTCTCAGATACAGTAGTAGCTGTTTTTAATGACATAAAGGACCTATCATTTAAACAAAACCACAACTGGGACACTTGGGTGGCTCCATCAGTTAAGGGTTCGATTCTTGGTTTCAGTCCAGGTCATGATCTCATGATTTGTGAGTTTGAACCCCAGGTCAGGTTCTGAACTTGGGATTCTCTATCTCCCTTCCTCCCTCCCTGCTTCTGTCACTTTCTCTCTCTCCCTCAAAAGTAAAACTTTTTAAAAAAAAATAAATAAAACAACAACTACCACTATATCTGGATACTACTTGCAATTTAATATATTTGTTGTTATGATAAAATGAATTCTCTAGCATAAGGACATAATTATCACTCAGGTAATCTTATTTGACTGTTTTAAGGACTACAAAGGAATTAAACTCTGTGGGCAAAGCGGCCACAGTGTAGAGGGGAACACGGGAAGATCCAGAGGTGGTTATTTGTAGCTGTGGGCATTGGTGGGGGTTACGCTAGTATTCCAGCTATCAGGTACATGGGTTTATAGTAACTTTGGTGGGTGTCCAATAATATTTCATAAGAGAATAGAGTAGGAATAAAATTGTACCAGTGGCTGTCCTCCAAACTCCTCTAGATAGGGTTTGAAGCCCTCGAAAAGGTGCTTTCAGGAAGACATGAGAAGGTATGAAGGAGCTTCCTGGCAAAATTTTAGCTAATCTATCCTGCATTGGAACTTGACGACTCATAAATCACAGATTTTAATAATCTGTCACTCAAAGACATATATGTGTGTCTTTAAAATATGTTAGGCATTATAGCACTGGGAATTAATTTGTATCTCAGTTCTTCAGAAAAGATTTGCAGTGATTTATTTTCCAGCAGCAATGGGCTGCCTACCTTTAGGTTACATGGTGCAAGATGAGGCCCCTCACTCTAGCACTTACACAGGAAAAAGGCAGAGCAAACATCAGCAATGGGGAGAAATGTCTGGTGTTGAGTACTGTGCACCAGGAACAGGGCATGAGAAACCAGACCCTGATTTCGGAGAGTTTGAGATCTAAGGGGTGAAATAAATAAAAAGAACTGGGTTCATAAGTCATTCCTTCATTTTAATATCAAATAATAAATATTCATTTTAAATCTCATGGATTTTGTACCAACATGACTTGGGCATAAAATCGGGAACAATCATTTAACTCAAAAATGTAACTCAAAACGTGTGAAATTCTTTCCTTGCATTATGTCACTGTACAATGGGGATTATACTATGTAATCCTTCTGGGTCTTATGGGTGTCCCAGATACAGTGGTTTAGTGAAATCAGGTTGTTACATTGTTTTCTAGTAATAGGCTTTTCTTACTCTCTACCAAGGAATATCCATAATCTTCCCATACTTCCTTCCTTCCTTCCTTCCTTCCTTCCTTCCTTCCTTCCTTCCTTCCTTCCTTCCTTCCTCCCTCCCTCCCTCCCTTTTTTGTCCCATTGAATTGACATCTGTGTATCTTTTTTTTTTTAAGAAAAAAAATCACTAATCTTCTTAGACACTGATAGTGTCAGTGAGAACCAGGTTCTTATCAGGCTCTAACTGGACACAGCATTGTGCAAAGGAAATTAATGAACACAGGAGCCTCTCCGAGCTTACAATTTGTGTGCAAAATTTAATGAGGAAAAAGACGGCAATGCCTTTCATAAGGACCGAATCCATACCCAAATAAATACTATTTCACAGGGCTCCAGGAAAATAAGCCTCCAGCAAATGTCTGTGGACTCAGGTAAGCAAGATCACAGTTTATGTGAGAAAAGGAATAAAGTGAGCAAAGAGGAGAAAAGGAAAGAGAAGAGGGATGGAAGCATGTGAAGGAAAAAGAGATGGTCCTTAACTTCAGGTGGTATGTGACATAGGACAACAGCAAGATCTCAAACACAGAAATGTTTTTCTTTTTGTTTTACATTTATTATTATCAGGCATGAAAAATACCCAAAAATAATACTTGGTTTCTCATTTTTGGAGCTCATTGCATACATTTTGTCTACTTTTCTGCAGAAGGTTAGCATTCAATTTATTTTTGCACGTGTGGAGCACAACATGGGCATAAAACTGTGAAAAATTAAATATCTCAGAAAGTGTAGGTGGGCTTCTGTGAAGTTTGTGCTGAATGAATTTTTAGAAAGCAGAATGCGGTACTGGAATTGCTGCACATGTGTTCTATTATTAAATATCCAACTCTTCTAAATTGGGAAGGATAATAACAAGCAATCTTGTGGAAAAGCTGAAGACCTAAACAGTACAATTCTGAAACCAAAATAAAACTGTTTTGTTATTTTCTTTTTACTGTTATAATATCATTGTGGCATCATAGCATGGAAACAGAAAGAGCAAAGTTTACAGAAAAAAAATGCAAGAATTCTGCCCATCACCTTACCATCCTAGCATTATAAAAACTTATGATTTATTTCAGTCTTTGTCCACATACATCCATAATCATCATGTTTTACAAACGTGTCTATACTTCCTGTGTTTGGTTTCGCATGGAGCACTGTACTGTTAGTATTCCTGCAGGCTATTTCAAGAACAGTGACAGTAAGAACACCAGTTTTTGAGCAAGAAGATGTGGTTTCAGTGCTAGCACACATTAGTTCCTTGGATGGTCATGATAGTCATTATTTTCTTAACTATCCAATTCCCCATGGAATTGACAAAACCAATTTTACTTACTCTTCTTGTTCCTGGACATTTAGGTCATGACCAATATTCCACAGTCTTAACACCACTGCAATACACACTTCCTTGATATAGATCTTTTCATCTTTTGAAGAATATTCTTGATATAACTTCATGGCAAAGTGAACATATTTATATATGTTTTAGGCCTTGTGGTATATATGACCAAATTGTTTTCCAAAAGATTTATACCAACGTATACTGTTACCAGCAATATACGCATGCACAGCAGCCTTGCCAATACTGAATATTATATTTAATGTTTTGCTAATAAAATATCTGAAAAAGAATATCCCACCATACTACTGATGTTAAATGTTACATTTATTATATTTAATGATAATTAGTAAGAGTTGTCAGAGTCCTGAAAGTTAATAAAATTTTAGATTATGACCAATAGTCCTATAAAGCACTTATCGATATAATTTCACCTAGTCTTTCACCCATGAGGAAATTTTTGCAAAATCTTTGATTATCCTAGATTCCTCATGAGCTTAATTGCCCTCATTCAATGTGTTACTAAGAAGTGCCATTTCAAACCCCAAATCCTGCTTAAGTCTGCCCACTCTTTTATGCCTTCCTGCATGGTCTTAGTTCAAGCCCTCCTTACAACTTACCTGGATGACAATAACTTCTTCTCCAGTATCTCTGCTTCTAGTTCAGTGGTTGGTATTGTATGTGTCTAAAATATCAATCTGACAATGGATGTTACTCCTCTGCCTACGTACTCCAATAACGTGCCATTTTTTTTCCAAGACAAAATCTGAACTTTGTGACATAGCACATATACAAGACTCTTCACAATCTAGCTCAGCCTTTAATCTCCTCTCTCATTATTAACCCCACACCCATTCAATACCCAAATGCCATTCTGTTGTAGGCCTTTACCTAGATGCCTACCATCTTGCAAGACTTACCTAAGGGGACCACTTCCCCAACCCCACATCCAGCCAGTATTGGTTGGTCATTCATAATCTTGTGAAAAGATTGGAAACCTCAAGTCAGAGCATTTATTCCACTGTATTATGATTGCCTATTTAGCTACTGATTTTCCCAAGTAGCCTATTAGCTCCTTAAGGTTATGATGTGTGTTTAAGTGATCCTCGGGGCCCTGCAAAAAGTGAGTTGTTAGTATGTCTGTTGGATGAATAAATAAATGAATGAATGGCCCAGTCTCTGCTCAGTGTCTTACAGTGATAGCACCTACCAAAAAGTCCACTCTGTAGTGACCTTTAAAAGCTAGAGAGCTATTATGAAATTTCTGCTGCATATGACTGGGAAAATGGCCTATTAAATGTCTAAGATACCGCTAAAGTATTTTGTGGCCTGAAACATACATGAAATTGGTTATTTTGAGTGATTTACTAAGTAGAATACTGGATACTATCTTTGCAATGTGCATTAAATGTGAGGTCCACTTTAATAATAGACACAAAGTAGAAAAAACGCAAAAACAAATTTTAAAAAAAGGGAAAAAAAGCATGAATGCCTTCAAGGAAAAATTAAAATTTGAGGATGGTGCAGAGCCTCAGGTCCAATCTGCCAGTCTCAGAGGTCCTCTGCAGGTCAGGAAAGACTGTCTGAAGAAAGCAAGTCTGCAAGGAGGCTGCCCAGAGGCAAAGGTGTTGACACACTTAATGGGCTCTGGCAGTTGTTTTTACACATATTCACAATGGAAGAATGAGTTGAAGCAAGAAAAACAGAAAAAGAGGAAAGTGACCAAGTGTATTTATTTAAAGGAAGAAGTAAACAAGAGGAGTGAAGGGAAGAGATGTCATATCCTATTTATTCTATAAGCATGAAGACAACAGTTAAAAAATAATATGGTCCAATATTAAAGTGATATAGGTACTTTATATTTACAATTTAAAGTGATGTAGGTTTTTTATTTTTTTTTTTATTTTTTACAAATATTTTATTGTCAAATTAGTTTCCACATAACACTCAGTGCTCATCCCCAAAGTGCCCTCCTCCATGCCCACCCCCCCTCCCCCCCACATCCATCAGTCCTCAGTTTTTGTCAGCATTCAAGAGTCTCTCATGGTTTGCCTCTCTCCCTTTCCCCCACCATTTCCGCCCTTCTTCTCCCCCTTGTTCCTCCGTCAAGTTCCTCCTAATCCTCCTATACGTGCAAACATATGATATTTGTCCTTCTCTGCCTGACTTATTTCTAAAGTGATGTAGGTTTATTTCATCAGAAAGAAATAAACAAATTTGCAATCTGTCTAGTGCTGCTCAATAGAACTTTCTGCACTGATGGACATGTTCTATTGCTGCACTGCCCAATACAGTAGTCACTAACAACATGTGGAAACTGAGTATGTGAGATGTGGCTAGTGTGACTGAGCAACCCCATTTTTCACTGTACATAATTTCAATTTCAATTTAAATAGCCATATGAAGGGCACCTGGGTGGCTCAGTCAGTTGAGCATCCACCTTTGGCTCAGGTCATGATCTTACAGTTTATGGGTTCAAGCCCTGCAATGGGCTCTGTGCTGACAGCTAGCTCAGAGCCTGGAGCCTTTCTTCAGATTCTGTGTCTCCCTCTCTCTCTGACCATGCCCCGCGTGCGCTCGCTCGCTCTCTCTCTCTCTCTCTCTTTCTCTCAAATAAAACATAAAACTAGATAAATAAATAGCCACATGTGGCTAGTGCCCTTTGGGGCTGGGCAGATTCTATACTCCTACAGCTTTAAAAAAAAATAAGAAGACTTCCAAATTTATAGGAAGAGGAGGACTTAAGGAGCCAGTTTACCTGTTTGGGCAACAATGAAATAATACTTTCATCGTTCTTCACAATTTATAACACACTTCTATATATTTTGTTTAACAAGAGTATAAAAAGCTAAAGATGAATGTGGATTCTCTATTGACACAAGCGGTAAGAAAGGAATCAGGGCTCTGTGTTTTCACCCACATAGAATGTGACTTGTATGGAGCAAAGACCCTACTGGGCCATGTTGGACAGACAGGAGACAATAGTGATTAGGAAGACTCTGCAGCCCAACTGCCCAGGCTCAAAACCCGGTTTCCATTTACTGGTTGTTTGACCTTAGTCAAATTACTTAACTTCTCTGTGTCTCATTTTTCCTTCTCAACTTAATGGGAACTTATAGTATTGACCTCATAGAATTGATACAAGTTAACACATGCAAAACATTTAGAACAGTGCCTGGCATACATAGTAAATGATTTGCTCATAATGGGTTAGAAATTCACCCCGGGATCAACAGTCTCCAAGTACATGGAGAAATCTCTTTAGAAAGGTCACATTGCTCTGGTCTTGACTGGTCCTTCTTATCACTGTGATATGTCTTTGCCTCATGAGTGTCAGATGAGGTCTCAGATGAGGTCCTAAACTAGGAAAGCACAAAATTAAACAAATGATAATAGATGGTCTTCAATAAAGATTGCTCTCCCTCCTGATAAGCCAATTCCATCACCCTATCCTAATTGTAATTCTATCTTGTTTGCATGGCTACTTTCCCTTCGAAATTCTAACAGGTTATAAACTATAGTTAAGAGTATGAGCTGAGGGGCGCCTAAGTGGTTCAGTCAATCGAGCATCCAGCTCAATTTTGGCTCTGGTCATGATCTCATGGTTTGTGAGATCGAGGCCCTAGACAGGGCTCTGTGTTGACAGCCCTTCTCTCTGCCCCTGCCCCTTTCACGTGTGTATGTGCTCGCTCTCTCTCTCTCTCAAAATAAACAAACATTTTTAAAAAAGATTCTGAGATGATTACTCCTATCAATTATTAAATGTTTTCATGTGAACAGAGCATTGTAAATGATATTCATAGTCAGAATTCTTAAAGGTCTACTTTTAAACTGGCAACTGGGCTTTGTCTTATACTCCTAATCTTGCTCTTGGTGACATTTTGGCCCATTTCTGAAGCTTCTCTGCCCTTCTAAGCCTCCACTGTCCCCTTCTATCTGTCACTCATATACCCCTCACCTCTCCCTCTTCCTCTCTCCAGTCAGCTCATTGCTTGGAAGAGGTTGTTAGAAGCTTTTAAAGTTTTCTGGAAAGTTCTCCAGAGCAAGGGAATAATTTGTCTATGAGTAGAACTGATGTGTCAAACACATTAGAATGCAGGTGAAATTTAGAATACCTAAGAAGAAAAGCATTAAAATAGAGAATAATATAAATAAATGATAAATAAATAAATAAATAAATAAATAAAATTTTGGGGAGTGATATGAAATAAATTAAGATTTCCAAGGTATTACAGAGCTAACAAGCCACAGCGGATGACAAGAGTTCCTATATAATTGCTAGGAAAGAAAATGCAAGAATATTTTTTATTCTCCTCCAAATAAGAAATTCAATGATGTGCTTTGAATGAGCAGAAGAAAACACTCAGGTTGTGAAGATGCTATGAAAAACGGTTATCTCCAGGGGCTTTATGAATTAATCCTTACCTGAGGCATGCTTTTGCATGCTCCATGTGAATTATTCTTTGTAAAATTATACTGAGCAGAATAGAAAATGCACCTTGTAACTAGGTTAACAAACAATAGATTAATAGCATTTCATGTCAGCCATAGATAACTGAAAAGTCAAAAGCCCAAATATATATTTATTAAGAGTTCATAAAACATTTGTTTTAAATAAAAGGAGCCATGTTCTGTCCTTCATTTTTTACACTTGGAAAACACTGGTGATTATCCCAATAATTTCAGAGGGCAGAAGTCTCACCAGGACACTTGAATAATATGTCTTTACAATTCTTCATTTTCTGGTTTGAAATTGAAAAACTCATAAAAAGGAAAACACAGACTTCTGCAACAGTCTGAGTTACTAATGAGTCCACTGCTTTTCAAACAATCTGGTGCAATATGTAGACAAATGCTTCAGCCAGCACTACTTAGTGACATCAGCTCATAATGTAATATATTATTCCCTGATGTGAGTAATAAATTACAGATACTTAATAATTTATCATGGTTGCTTTGAAAGCATCACACAGCACTTAGCATCTAACGCAACAGAAAATAACTATTGACCTCCTCACAACAAATTCCAAAGACCTCATTTTTACACTCACTTGGCTAACATTCCTTTTAACCCTCTTCTTTAATTTCTCCTCTAAATTTAAAAAAAAAATTTTAACATTTTTATTCATTTTTTGAGAGACAGAGAGCAAGCAGGTGAGGGGCAGAGAGAGAGGAAGACACAGAATCTGAAGCAGACTCCAGGCTCTGAGCTGTAAGCACAGAGCCCAATGCGGGGCTCAAACTCACGAGCCTCGATAGCATGACCTGACCCAAAGTTAGCTGCTTAACCAACTGAGCCACCCAGGCGCCCCTCCTCTAAATTTTAAAATAGCATTTTACTTGGAAATAGACTTCAGGATTATTTAGGGTCAACCCTCTCAATGTAGGAACCTCTCTAGCATTTCCAACAGAGACCTATAAATGACTTTTCTATTTTCCTCAGCATCTCGATGCACTATTCTCTTTGTCCATTGGTAGATCAGCTACTTTGTTTGGTTGGGCTTTATTGTGAGTCTTTCCTTAAGAATCTGTTCATTGCAGCACTTGGGCTTTTAAAGGCAGTGGTAATCCAGAGTATGTAAAGGTTAACACTCTTCAATACCAACACCACAGACTGGAAGGTAAGAAAGTCAATCGAATAAACTGCTTATCCTTAGTTAGTACCAAATCAAGGGTGCATTTTTAGCTGACAAACTAAAGTCAAGGTTGGCACCATGCAGAGAAAATCACAGACAACTGATAAAGAATTAATATAGTATCTGTTTTTAGGAAACCTTTTTCAGTATTCACAGTTGGTCAACGCACAGTGCTCTGTGGAAGAATTATAAAGAAAAGGCATAGTTCTCACCCTTGAAGAGTACATGATCTAGCTAGGGAGCATAATAGGCATGTGTATAAAGGTAGATTATTGATTTCAAAGGATATTATGTAAATAGCATACAAAAGTGCCTAGAGACTTATAAGGAAGTTTAATGAATTGAGTTAATCAAAGATTTTCTTGAAGAGATATAAGTCTTAAATATTAGAACATATTTTTTAAAAGCATGGCAATGCCCTATGTCCAGAAAGGAAGGAATATTATATAAGGTCATATAATGAAGAAAAATTCAAAAGGACTATCAAAAATGAGTTTGTACAACTGACATTGGAGAGGCAAGAAGGAGAGGAAGAGATGGTTCCTACAAATATTTGATTAAAACTAGATTTGCTACGAAATGAAATAAAGAAAGAGTCCAGGTTCTAGAGTTGTGTAAAAAGCAAAAAGCAATAAATGAAGAGGTCTATCAAAGTTCTGAGAACCCCTTTTTATATCCAGAAAAGATGTTACAGCCAGGATGAAGATAGTTCTGATTATGAAAAGCCCAAGGTTCTTTCCCTAAGGAAATATGTCCTGTTACTTCTTAGAAAGACCCATTCTTTCACAGTTGTAAAGATGAAGATTTCAGAATCATACCTGGACACCTAGCTGGACACCAAGCACAGTTGTAACATGGATTAGTTCGCAGCAGGATGCAATTAATGAAAACATACTTCTCTACCTCTTCCCAAGGAAATATTGCAAAGGGGACAGGCTTCAAAAGCTTTTAATGTGTGTGGGTTTTGTCTGTTTCTTTGTCTTGTTTTTGTCTTTCTGAGAAGGAGAAACATAGCACAAGCAGAGGAGGGGCATAGAAAGATAGAAACACAGAATATGAAGCAGGCTCTAGGTTCTGAGCTGTCAGCACAGAGGCCAACACCGAGCTTATGAACTACAAGATCATGAGCTAAAGTTGGCCACTTAACCAACTGAGCCACCCAGGTGCCCCAGCAAAGCTTTTAAATGAAAGAAAGTAGAGGGTTCAATTAAGTTGTACACAATCATATGTGCTAAGGGCAATGCAGGAAAATATAGATCATCTTCACTTACAATAAAGTTATATCTCAATAAACACATCAAATATTCAAAATATCCTAAGTCAAAAAATGCATTAAATAGACCTAACCTGCTGAACATTGTAGCTTAGCCTAGCCTACCTTACACATGCTGACAACACTGACATTAGTCTACCATTGGGCAAAATCATCTAATACAAAGCCTGTTTTATAATGAAGTGTTGAATATCTCATGTAATTTATTGCATATTTTACTAAAAAAGAAAAACAGAACAGTATGGGTGCAGAATGATGATAAAGTTGTTTATCCTTATGACTGCATTGCTTACTGGGAGCCATGGCTCACTACCACTGCCCAGCATTGTGAAAGAGTATAGTATGGCATATCGCAAGCCCAGGAAAATATCAAAATTCAAGATTTGAAGCATGGTTTCCACTGAATATGGATTGCTTTTGTACCATTGTAAAGTTGAAAAATTTTAAGTCAAAGTGTTGTTAGTCAGGGACTGTCTGTAGTGTATCCTGATAATAGTTAAGAGCATAGACATTAATGACTGGATTGAGGTTATCTGGAGAATGACTCTAGAGTTGAACATACCACGTTCCTTCACTCAGCCAGTTTCTCTTCTGTTCATACCTCAGTGGCAACTTTTAACCATTCTTCATGTGTTCTTCTCTAAATCCACATCCCTTACTACACCCAGTTAGCATTTGATACTCTTCTTTCTTAACACTTATCATAGTTTATAAGCTGATAACATTGTACATACTGGCTGATTATGTAAGGAGACAGTGTGAAGCCAAGACACTGCTCTATGGAGATAGTTGCTATTGTTCAAACCGTGGTTCCAACACTAAATAGTTGTAAAGAAATATATTCCATTCCTCATAAAGGTTACTGTAAAGATTAAGACTTGGTATCCATAAAGGTGGCAGAGCAATGTTTGGCATGGAATAACTCTTTGATAAATATAGAGTCACCCCTACTAGATTCATGAGAACAGGGACTTTGTCTATTTTATCCACTATCATTTCTCTGGGACAGTGTTTGAGATATAGGAGGAACTTGCTGAATATATGTGGAATGAATGAATAAAAAAAATCACTCTAACCCTTGTGACTCATGAAGCCTTTGATATGTATGTCAACACATGTCCATTCTATCCCCTTGTTCTCAAGTACTAGGAGAAAAACATATTCCTTTTGTATGATGATCATACTTACACTTAACCAGGCACTTTCCCAATACTTAAGAAGCCAAATTTAGAGAACTGTGGGTGGAGGCAAAATCCCTCAGAGTTCTCAACTATGCTATCAAAATGATTTTACATTATAAATGTATAAAAAATTCATAATTCTAGTATATGTTTAAGAAAGACAAAGAAACGTTCAATCCTTCTATCTAATCAACTGAGGGTCTTTGGGCCACAAAATGTAATTATTTAGCCCTGCTCTAGATCATTCATAAAAAATATTTAGTGATGGGTCTCCATAGCATGCTTGTGACTTTTTAAAATTGATTTTTATAGGGGCGCCTGGGTGGCTTAGTCGGTTAAGCATCCGATTTTCGCTTAGGTCATGATCTCGCGGTTTGTGGGTTCGAGCTCCGCGTCGGGCTCAGTGCTGACTGCCAGCTCAGAGCCTGGAGCCTGTTTCAGTCTGTGTCTCCCTCTCTCTCTGACCCTCCCCTGCTCATGCTGTCTCTCTCTCTCTCTCTCTCTCTCTCTCTCAGAAATAAATAAAAATATATATATTAAAAAAATAAATAAATAAAATTGATTTTTATAATGGTATACACAGAGGTTAAACCACAGAGTTAAAAATGAACGTGCCAGTAACTTCTAGGCCAGAGAAAGTAGTGATACCAAAAAATTTGAAAGGTAAATAAATAAAATATATCTTTAATTGACTGGAGATATTAAAATCAACAGATCACTAAATAATATGAGATTATTCTTGAGAGTTAGGTATAGAGATCTCAGGTCCCTTGTGTCTGTAGTTAGCATCAGGAAGGAGGCAATTACACTTACATGGACCAAAGAAGACATGGGAAGAGATCAGAATTGGTTGAACTGGATCTATGAGACATCTTTTCTGTGGTATGCTTCCTAGGCTCCTAAAAGAAACTTGACCTTCACAATAGCCAAGATATAGAAGCAACCTAAATATCTGTCAATGGATGAATAAAGATACACACACACACACACACACACACACACACACTGGAACATTATTCAACCTTTTCCCTTATGAAGGGAAAAAATCCTGCCATTTGTGAATATATGAATAAACCTGGAGAACATCCTGTTAAGTGATATAAGCCAGTTAAAGAAAGACAAATACTGCATGATCTCACTTACATATGGAACCTAAAATAGTCAAACTCATAGAAACAGAGAGTAGAACAGTGGTTGCCAAGGGCTGAGGGGAGGGGGAAATAGGGAGATGCTGGTCAAAGAGTACAAAGTTTCAGTTATGCAAGGTAAGTTCTGGAGATCTAATGTACAGCAATGTGACTATAGGTAATAATACTGTAATATATATATACTTGAAGTTTACTAAAAGGATAGATCTCAAGTGTTCTCACCACAAAATAAATAGAAAGAAAGAAAGAAAGAAAGAAAGAAAGAAAGAAGAAGGAAGGGAGGGAGGGAGGGAGGATGGAAGGAAAAAAGGAAGGAAGGAAGGAAGGAAGGAAAGAAGGAAGGAAGGAAGGAAGGAAGGAAGAAGAAAGAAACAAACAAAGAAACAAAGAAAATTGTAACTATGTGAGATGATATGTTAGTTAGCTTGATGGTGATAACTGTTACACAATGCATATATATAATCAAAACATCAAATTGTACACCTTGAATATATACAGTTTTAATTTTTAATTTATACTTAAGTTATTTATCAATCATACATCAGTAAAGCTGAAAAAATAAAAAATAAAATAAAATGAAGTTCAATAAAAAAATACATCCCCAAACTCATACCTCACAATTAGAGCTCAATTTATTTGATAAAGAAATATGTGTTCCTCTAACTATAATATTTTTTTACTCCATGGAGGTTTAGAGCCATGTGCCAAAAGACTGTGCAAAGCCGTAGGATAAACATGGCTTATTTTCCTGCAAATTAAGCTTTTCTTGAAGATTTGAGGCAGAGGAAGACAAATGTTTTTAACTGGTAGTAATTTAAATTATTTGTTTATTTAAACAAATGATAAACTGAGCTGTAGAATGCAAGATTTGCATGCATGTTAAAAACAAAACACTAAACCACAAAGAAGTATCATGCTCATGGCAGATCATCTTAAACTACACAGGAGTGTGTGTTGAAGAGGAATGCTAGACTGGGAAAATTTCAGAAAGAAGAGGGAAAGAAAGGGAGGTCATAAAGGCAAGTTCACAATCTAGCTGAGACCCGGCCCTGCTCAGAAGCAAGGGAATCTGGGAAACCCAGACATACTGCGACAAGGAATCCTCAACACGCAAGCAGGAAGGCAGCAACTAAAACTGACAAAGCATTAGCAAAGTATATCATCAGAGCCAAGGAAATGTGGTGCGGGAACAGAGAGGAGAATAATTTCCAGATTGGGATGGGACAAGGGCCAGAGCATCAGAACTGCAATTACTTGTTGACTCAATGAATGAAGGGAAAGGCAAAGGCATACATATGCACACTCATAAAGATTCAGAAACAAGTTTTGACAGTTGTGTGTGTTAAGGGGAGGAAAACAGAATTCCATTAGGATAAAGAGGAAATTGCTTACAAGTATCCAGAGGGACTTACCACATCAGAAAACAATACATGTGTATAACTTACAGCTTTCTAGGTACTACGAGTCTTCTGTGCTTCCCTTTTCCTCTCAGCTTAAATAAATCTTGTTGCCCAATATAAATTTAGAAAGTAGTTTTATCTTTATATAAGTTCAGTGTTTTCAGGGGCAACAGAGATTCAGATTGAGTAAGCTGGACACCTAGCTCATTATTTTTACATCTTCACGCAACAGAATATAAGCATGTTTGCTTTCATGTACACATGACTACTACCGAGTCTGAATCACTCTTTATGGGTTGGTAACAATATCAACATTAAGAAAAGATGAAAAAAAAACCCATACACACACACAGACATATCCAAATCATACTACTATAATTATGACCACATGTTTCCAGAAACATGAATAAGTTTCAGTGATGGAATTATAAACTGGATAATGTGGTAGGCTGAAAGGAATTCAACAAATGATGGATATTTGAACTGAAAACAGTTGATTACCTATCTTATGGCATTTTTTTCTTAACATTCAATTCACATTATATTTGTAAAAACACAGAGAAAAATCTGAATGAATAAGAAGACCAGGAGGACATTTTTCTTTCCCATCTTTTTCCATGATGGATAGATTCCTCATGAAGGAGAAAGTATCTAAGAACATGCCAGAAGTCTGGCCACATTTTATTCTGTTTCATAATTACCAAGATCCTGGTAGAGATTCTCTGACTCTCTGGGATCCATTCTTTCCTTACCCTGCTCATTATAGAATCCCCTGAATTTTCTTTACTGGAATCTTTTTCCCATCCTCCTTAGCCCCAGGTTTCCAAATCCTATCCCATTTTCACATATCCTGGAGGTGTGCATTTAAAACATGAAAACAAGGAAATCTCAGTTCATCTCATATTTTAAAGGAGAAGAACTTTAATTCTGGCTAGTAACACCAACCCAGGGGCTTAAAGTGTATTTCATTTTCACAGTTGTTAATACTGCACTGTATAAGTGAAATTTGTTAAGAGAGTAGAACTTAAATGCTTTCACATAAAAATTTTTAGAAAGATACATATGGGAGGTGAGGGATATACTAATTAATGGGAGATATGTATATATCTCTCAATATATATTGAGTTATAACTCAAAAGAGGCGAAACTTTTAAAAAGTATGTTTCATTTTATACACACTATGTATTTGTATTAAAAAGGCAGAATCCTTAAAAAATATCCAGAAATAAAAAAATAGCAGCTGCCTTGTTAGAAACTATCACCCTGCCCTTCCCTCCTCCCAGCCTTCTTTGCATCTGGGTATGGTCACAGGACTAAGTTTTTGGCCAGAGAGTTATAACTGGGAAGGATCATGTAACTCCAAAATATGTTTCCATACGAACATTGTTCACCTCCATTTTGCATCCCACTCTCCCACCTCCTGAATTCTGAAATGTGGACGAATGGTGTGTGCCAGCTTCAGTGTTGTAGCTGAGAGCAACCCCTTGGGACAGGGCAGAGAAACAAACAGAATGACCCAGTGTCTAGTCCATGTTGTAGAGCAGAAGTGCTGATGCTTCTTGGACTACATGTCTACCTTGAGACCATTCAGTGAAAATGAAGTAAACTTCTATCTTGTCTATATTTTGGGTCCCTTTATTATAGGGCTGAGCCCATATCCTAAAAGAAAGTTGCTACCTAGACATGGGGTATTGTCATAACAAAACTGAAAATATCTGGCAGTGGCTTAGTGACTTGGTAGCAGATAGTGTGGACACAGATTCTGAAGGCTGAAAAGCTGGTGACTGACCCCTGGTAGTAAAGCCAACTGCTTCTCTTCTCCGAGTAGAAGATAAGACTGTCATTCAAAGTCTACTTCAAGAAAGTCCACATGATGGGAGCTAGCCCAGCCACAAAGATTCAAATGGTGTAGGTGTAGCTTTCCCATTCAAGCCCATTGCATATGATGATCTCATAGTAGCAGCCCCAAACTGAGGGGAAGAGTTAAAATGGTCTGTGCACTGGAGCCAGTAAATAAAAAGGTAGATTTAGAGCTATAGCCAAAGGTTGCTTTTACATGGAACAGACTGGAAGCAAATGACAGGAATATTTGAGGAAATTCCATTGCCAAAGAAAACAAAAGCCTACCTGACAAAGCCGGTGATTCTTCATTATACCAAATCTCAGGTCCCCAAACCTGCATCCATAGAAAGCAGGCTGTAAAAGGAGAACAGCTCCCAATGAAGGGATACTCTCCAACACTCACCACAGATGTCACCGCAAAACACAGGGCCACCAAAAACAAAGGACAGAGGGGTTGATCCCAAAGAGCAAGTTGGGGTGGCCAAGAAGTCCTAACAAGGACTGCCAAGCTAAATGTGGTTTATTGGATATGAACTAGACTCAGCTAGGTACTTCCCATTCTGTCCTTTCCAACTGAGGATTGTGTGGTAAATAACTTGTCTTTTAATGCAGAGCTCACCAGATCCACATCTGAACTGATAGAGAGGCTGAATCTCTCCCAGAGATACTGCATTCTCATCTGGGTACAGTAATTGGATACATTTTGCTTTGTCCCCTTTGAGAAGGAAGAAAGTATGTCCTCCAATAGGAAGAAGAGTGAGAAGGGATACTTGGATGCTAGCAGGCAAACTATGGCAGAGACTATTAATTACCTCCAGTGCCCCTTCTTTTCTTGTCCTTTTAGGTTGGGAACTCCCAGAGAGCTGTGAAGTCCCTCACCCTGAGCCTACACTGCCCCAGCCTTTCTTGTAGCTGACAAGGCATGGCCACATGACTAGATTTTGGCTATTGGGATGTGACATTGGCCAATGGAGTACACTGGTTTATAATGTTTATAAAAGAAACTGCTTGTCCTCAACTTTCTCTCACTCTCTCTTTCCCTTTCCCCTGAGCTAAAATGCAGATGTGATGGTATGTGCCGCTGTTGAGCACAGATGGGAACAGTGCCCTGGAGGTGCAGAGCAACAAGACAGGAAGAATCTGGGTCTCTGGGTGACTTTTTGGAGCCATGTGGAGCCTCCTACTCTTTCTGTACTGCCTTCCTAAACAATGTCTATACTGTTGAGGCACTATTAAAATAACAGTCTTGTTTTTATAGCAGCAAAGCCTGTAATCTAATTAATCTAGTGGAAAATTGGGAATCAGAGTGATTTGAGTACAAAGTATAAACTGTGTATCCATATGCATGAGCTAAGAGCCAGAAGAAATAGCAACTCTGCCATTTTAAAAAGAAGAGGTCCTAAGATGAAGTAGGGAGTGTATTGAAACTTAGTAGTCTTCATCAGAGCACAACTAAAAAACTCCATGTAAATAAGTAAAACCACAGTTTGACAATACTCTACCTACAGAAATAAAAGGAATTATAAAATTAAGTCATTCATTTTTATTTCAATAAGTTAAAGGTAATAATAGAAGTTTACTTGATCTATTAAAGAAGAAATCCCATTTAAAAAAAAAGGGGGGGGGTAAATTACTTGAAAAATGAATGGTCACATGCCCCAATATTTGGCACCAAATATCTGAAAGGAAAATCACATAGTAGGAAGGCAGTAACCTTCATAGTTAAGAGGTCTGCTCCTGAAGACAGATAGATCAGTTATGCACCCTAACTCCTCAAGGGCTAGCTCTCTGACCTTGAACTCCAACCTAGACTCCCCAAGCCTGAACTGCCTGTGTCTCAGTTTCCTGTGGATTAAGTGAAACAACGTACAAAGCATTTGTGGCTATTTCCAGTTCATTGTAAGATTGCAATAAATATGGTCTAAATTAATTACCACCTGATTGTGTAAACACAATTAGAAGCCAGGCATCTTAACCTTCGGTCTTCTGTGAGACTGACTTCCTTTTCAGGCTGGCAAACCACAAGTGCTTAGGTTTCAAGGAAAAGCAGTAATTCAATCAGTAATTTATTTTTATTATGTTTATTTATATTTATTTACCAAGCGTTTAGTATATGTGCTGCCGAAGCAAGCACCCAAGTGTTTTGATACCTTAGCACGGCATGTATTATCCATATATTAAAATAAATATACTGATAAAAAATCAGGTTCATAGATTTTCTAAAAACAGCTTCTAGGTTTGAGAAGCAAACTCTCATTTCTCTATGCTTGCACCCACGTAAATAAGGATCATCAAGTCTTTGAACCATTGTTTCCTATTCATGTGATGTTGGGCAAATCCCCAGACATCTTTGAGACTAGGTTTCCCGATCTGTACCATGGAGACAGTAATTTCTACTTCACGGATTGCTAGGAGTATTAAATGAGATAATAATCCTAAGATGCTCACTACAATGCCTAGCATTCAGGAAGCATTCAGATAATAGACAACGCAAATATTATTATTGGTTTATTTACTGTTATAATATACAAAATAGTAAAATATTTCTCATATCATAAAACAGTGGCACCCTCACATGAGTTTGAGACCCACTGATTATAGGGCACACATTTTGTGCTGTGTTTTTATCATGTTAATGGGTCACACTGATCAGCCAAGCACATTCTCTCTCAATCTCCATCGTGCCAAAACATTATTTCGCAAGCCTCTTGTCCAGGGATAGGATGCGTTTGTGAAACCCAGATTCTCCCCTCTGCAAAGCTAAATGCCTCACATGAAATTGTATCCACAATGTTGTTTCTTATTAGTGCCACAGTCTATAGCTGACCACTCCAAGTTCGTCTAAGTAGTAATTACAGCAGTCTGTGTCACCCAGCAGCCTCCAAGATGTAATGATTTCACAAAACTAAAATTCACTTTGCAAAGAAAATAGCCTCTTAGCTTTCAGAGAGCCAAAGGGACAATTAGTGTCATCAGCCAACCCAACATCCAGGGTGGAGTGGGGCCCTTTATCTTTTCCCCGTAACATGGAGATGAACCTAAAATTAAAAAGTAAGTTTGAAGAAAAAAAAATGAGACTTCTCTTTCCTGGATTAAAATAGAACCTTTCCTCACCCACCTATAATTCCAACTCCTTATCCCATTTCCATCAGCATAGAAGATATTTAGCATAGCTTCTTTTCATCCATTGTTACATCTTTATTTTTAAAACAATCAATCTTGCCCAGGGAAACATGTTTACAGTGTTTCCTCTTGCAGGATTCTGATTATAGCCACCACCCAGTCTGACCCAATTTTTTAAGCTGATTTTTCTCCTCTGAGGAGCTGCTTGCTGAGTGGCTTCACAGTTCATCTGCTTCCGTTTCCTAATGCCATAGTCCCTAGAACCACCTTGTCTGCATGTGGTGGGCACTTCATAAAATGGTCAATACTGCTGCCCTACTTTACTCAGGCCCTAGGGCAGCATGTGGACCCAGGCACACTGCTTAGTGGTAGCAAAACTAAGACTAGAATCCAGCATCTTTGTTGTCACCTTGCATACAAGAGCCCTTGATCCACAGTAAATCAAGACAGAAATTAAAGGAGAACTTCAATTAAAGTGTTCTACTGAGTAGTCTCATGTAGGCACAGTCTTATTCTAGGGTTTCTGGCTATGCTGGAATATCCCCTTATAAAGTCTTGTCTGTCTTCTATGATTGTCATTTGGGATTGTCTTTTTTCTTTTTTTTTCCCCTCTCTCTTCCTTTGAGGATGTCTCCGACTTTGTCCAGTTGGATTGTTTGCTTCTTGGCTGGTTGTCACGGCTAGGAGCCCAGGCTAGATCCAGTGCCCACTGTGTAATCATTGCAGATTATGTGATTGAAAGGGGGCTTTGTATATCATTATTTGCTTGCTTGGCCAGTTTTCAGACTATTTGTTTGCGTCTACCTTGAAACAAGGGCAATGACAATGAGGTGCAGAGTTTCATACATTTTAGTTCACCATCTCCACAGGAAGTTTTTATATAGGAATGTGATCCATGTTCAAATTCTACCTGTCCATCCAAACCAAGTCTACTTGCCCCCGCTCCACTGAGCCTTCCCTCAATCCCTCACTCCTGCTTTCTTCTTTGAAAAGCCACAGCATTTCTCTGTGTATCTCCCATGCCAGTTATTTCTAACCATGTATTAAAATGGTTCACATAATGTTATGTCTCCCTTACTCACTCACAAGACCTTTGCCTGATTCACCCATGAAAGCTTCCCAGGCCCTACACTGCCTTCACCATGTGCTCAGGAAACACTGGGCCAAAGGATACACAACAGGAATCCAGTGGACCTCTTCAACCTGAGCAGGACCAATTCTAATTCTTCAGTTTCTGAAACAGAGTCTTTCTACAACCAAAACAAGCAAATTAAAGCCCTGCCTAGAAAGGGCCTTATTTTACGTTTATCTGAATATGTAATATTAACAGGATAAGTTCATATAATTTTTAAAATAGTTAATTTTTACTTCCAGAAAAGTAGCAAACAAGATAACATTCAAATGTGACTGTGGTGACAGAAGTTAACTCCAAAACTCCAAAGTTTGTTGAATTTATAAATAATCAACATTAAAAATGAATATTACATCTACCTAGAAACATGTTTTTTTTAA
Organism: Hyaena hyaena; assembly: GCF_003009895.1. Lineage (NCBI taxonomy): Eukaryota > Metazoa > Chordata > Mammalia > Carnivora > Hyaenidae > Hyaena > Hyaena hyaena. Next base: position 709,278 of record NW_024080640.1, read on the forward strand.
AAAAATCTGTTAAATTCCTCCCCTCTTGCATCAGATAAAACATAGATTTTTCTCCAAAATATATAAGTGAAAACCTTCCCTTTCTTTAAAAACTGAAATTTCATTTACAATTAAAATGCACTTTGTCATATCTTTCTGCAATACTTCTCATCTGGGCTGGAGTAAAAAATGGAGGGAATTAGTAAAGCCTGTTGATTTCATTAATTGTTTTCTAGGTAGTGAAATTGAGAAGTTGATCCCTCTAGACTTTTAAAAATATTTAAGTTGGAAATCTACTTTCTCAATAGCTTGATTACATGAGCAAACAAATCTTCAAACATCCACCTTCCCAACTGAGGACAACAGCCTTGAGATCCATCATTACTCTATTAAGAATATGTCTATTTTTTTAAAAAATCCAAATTTCTTGATAATAAAGTAGTCACCATGTGGTCAACATAACCACCTTGTAGTATGGTGTGGACCATGAAGAGTATGCTTTTGTTTTTTTTCCCATTCTACATGCCTTTTGTCCTTCCTTCCTTATATCTTTTCCCCATTTCAGACTGCAAAAGTTGCCTAAAGGCTGAGACCATATTGCCAATAGTTCATGTTAATTGGAAGCAGTAGGTGCTTAAGCACTCATTACCTGATGAGGAACATTGCAATGGCAAGCTTAGTTTGTAGGTCAGGGCTAATAAGGCCAAGGTCTTGGACCTGACACAGGTGGATGTTTGCTGTGTTCTTTGACAATAAGCCAAATGCCTTGGTCTGTGCTGTTGCTCACCCATTGTGTTAGGAGGAAGAGATGGTGTGGACCATGAAGAGTTTGTGAATATTCTAGATCAAGTCCCTATTACAACCAGAGTTAGGGAGGTATAATCAAACACTGTTAAACTCAGAAGAATCAGATTGTGGTCAAGGTCAGAAGCACATACAGTGAAGATAAGATGCATTAGTTCTTACTTCAGTTTCTTTTTCTCACACACTCAAGTGGGAGTCATGCTTCCATCAGAAACACAGACTCATGAGCACTGATCATCAAACCGAGAGTATACTCACTGGACAGGTGAAGGGGGCTATCCCCATCATTTTGTGGGGTACATATTTTGAAAAAAGGACCTTTGTAAATAATGATACCCAGTATGGAACTGAAATTCAGTCCATTGAAATAGTGTGTATGATGCACTTTGAATCTAATTAAAATACAGTTTCTGATTCACTAGGTCTGGGGAGGGACCTGAGATTCTATATTGACAAGAACCTCACAAGTTGTGTCAAGGCTGCTGGGTCCTTGGTCCTCACTTTAAGTAGCAAGATTTGAGAGATTCTCAGATTGGTATGTTGCTTAGGAATTCTGAACTTTGAAAGCTTAAATGGTCAGAAAAGTTTTGAAGAAACTAACAAATATTAGCAGTCAGGGTCATCAAATTTTCAGGAATCCAGATATCAGGCAACTCACAATCACTCAGAAGGAATGTCAAAAGTAAGTATCAAGAAGTGCTGACAGCTCCAAGTCAGGTGCTTCTCTGTCTCTGTTTCTAGAGCAGCCAGGAGCTATGGGAAACAGAGCAGGAACCTGGTCTTGTGAGAACTGCCAGAGAGAAGTCACTGCAGCTGAACTTAAACAGACAGGTGTGGTGGTGTTGATGAGGCAAGGAAGTAAAAGGTACTCAAATCTCAGATCCCTGCTGTAAGGCTAAGACCAGAATTGTACAGCTATTGGCCAAAGTCTGGCACAAACCTTAGGGATCATTTTACCCAAAAGTTGTTGGATGTTTGTGGCTTTGCCATTTTCTCCATCTCAAATACATTAAACCATTGCTTCAGACTCCATTTGATTTTAACAGCATGGACTAGCTCTTGGGGAAAACTAAGGTAAAATCTTATCCACTTATCCCCTTACTCTAGTTGAAGTCTCTATATAAAAGGTGGTAGGGCAGCTGAAATTAGGCTTACAGAGTAATGTTCACAGGAGGTGCCACAAGTGAAGGTGAGACAATTGTGAGCTTAACAGAGTAAATAGACAAATTCACATGCACATATGCATTGGTTTAGACATTTGTCAAATATTTGCCAAAGGAGCTTTCCCTTGTCTAAGGAAGGCACTTTTCTCTCTAAAGGACTCATTTTACCAGTGAGCTCGACAAAAGTTTAAATATTAAATGTGTAAGCTGAAAAGGAACATTACTGCTCTCTGTATCTTTCCGTATTAGTTCAGCAGATCCCCTTCCTGGGCTAAATAGTATTATCATGCCAATAAAACTGAGGTCTTCAGGATAGTATTGTACCCATGAAACACTAATAGCCCCCATCAGAATCATGAAGCCTTCGCAGAGAACACTCAGCAACATGACAACAGACTAAGCTGTTCTTTCTGACTACATGGACTTTCTGACTACAAACACATGAAAGTTATATCAGACATAACCTAAATAAATACTATTTGAAGTTATCCTTCAAGTATAACTTGAAGGAAAGATAGAAGATTCTCAGGAGTCATAAACAAATAGGGAGATCAAAGTCAGGGATGTGAGCTAGAGCTGTGGGGGGAACATCTAAAGGTGTATTATAGGTTCTAAAGGTCAGGCCTAGAGTCCTTGCCTTCAACATTGGCCCAGTGGGGAACTAGAACTGAGCACCTGGCCCACAAGGTCTTCCCTGGTCTCGAGGAAATGACAGAAAAAAACTGCAACCCTGCCCATGAATGCTGAAGCAAAGCTTAGATTCCACTATAAATAGATTTAAATTATTAAAGATGTTAAAACAATAGAAAAGGAAATTCAGAAGTGACAATTTGCCATTACTATCTTAAATTCCAGCTATTCCAGGAAATAGAAAAAAAATTAGTCAAGCTTTTTATGATCTTGATACCCAAAGGATAACATAAACAAAGCTAAAAGACAAACCACAGACTGAAAGAAGATAAGTGAATGTACAGAAAACAAAGAGACTATCACGAATATAAAGGACTTCCACAATCAATAAGAAAAAGCAAAACAAGAGATATACACTGGTATTTCACCAAAAGTAAGACCCCCCAAATTCCATTAAGTATATTGGAATTGGTTCACCTTCAATAATAATTTTAAAAATGGTAAAATGACTAACAACATAGCATTTCACATCATGATGACAAATATTAAAAAGTCTGATACCATTGTGAGTTAAAATAGGGAAAGATTTTATTTTATTTTTTTAAATTTAATGTTTTATTTATTTCTGAGAGAGAGGGCAAGAGACAGCGTGAGCAGGGTAGAGTCAGAGAGAGAGGGAGATACAGAGTCTGAAATAGGCTCCAGACTCTGAGCTGGCAGTCAGCACAGAGCCTGACGCGGGGCTTGAACCCATGAATGGTGAGATCATGACGTGAGCCAAAGTTGGAGGTTTAACCAACTGAGCCACCCAGGTGCCCCAAGATAGGGAAAAATTTTAATACACTGCTGGTAAAAGAGGAGTTTGGCACCAATCCTTTGGTACCCAAATTAAGAATATATAGTACAGATGAAGATGCACATGACCTAAAAGCCGGTAACTGTACACCTAGGTGTTGACCCTAGAGAAACCCTGACATATGTACAGGGAGATGTGACTAGGATGTTCCTTGCAGAAATATTTGCAACAGTGAAAAATAGAAAATCTAAATGTTCATAAATAAGGAGAAAGCAATAAGTAAATGTTGGTATATTCTATCTGCAGTATTTTATTTTTTCCCTTTATGAGAAAAGATCTGATGCAATTATCTTGCAAATATTTATATTGCCCAGTGAGGAAGATGGGCATATAGGTTTTTATATTTATTTTTCTGTTTTCTATATTTTTCAATTATCTTATAATTAACTTTTAAATAAAAGTGTATTATAACATCTAATCAGAGCTATACATATTGGGTTTTTTTGTTTTTTTACAAATAGTTTATTATCAAGTTGGTTTCCATATAACACCCAGTGCTCATCCCCACAAGTGCCCATCACCCTCCCCACCCCACCACACGCATCAGTCCTCAGTTTGTTCTCAGCATTCAAGAGTCTCTCATGGTTTGCCTCTGTCCCTCTCTCCCACTATTTCCCCTTTCTTCTCCCCCGCAGTCCTCCGTTAAGTTCCTCCTAATCCTCCTATGCGTGCAAACACATGGTATTTGTCCTTCTCTGCCTGACTTATTTTGCTCAGCATAACACCCTCAAGGTCCATCCATGTTGCTACACATGACCAGATTTCATTCTTTCTCATTGCCATGTAGTATTCCATAATATAGATAAACCACATCTTCTTGATCAATTCATCCGTTGATGGAAACTTAGACTCTTTCCATGTTTTAGCTATTGTAGAGAGTGAAGCTATGAACATTGAGGTACATGTGCTCCTATGCATCAGCACTCCTATATCCCTTGGGTAAATTCCTAGCAGTGCTATTGTTGGGTCATAGGGGAGTTCTATTGTTAATTTTTGAGGAACCTACACACCATTTTCCAGAGGGGCTGCACCAGTTTACATTCCCACAGAGCTATACATATTGTTAATGGAGTATATATATCCCTAAAACATAATCAATCTTATGGCCAACAAATAAATTACATAAAAACAGTTATACTATTAATAATTTTGTATAGGGTATACATGTATATATATACATGATGTGTGTATATGTATACAAACTGTACACATATGTATATATAATATATTATATATGATATACATACATACAAGCCTGGAAAAATACAGAGAATTTTTAATAGTGTTAACCCTGGGAAGAAAACAGACTGGAAAAAGAGAATCAAGAGGTATTTTTTCTGTTACTCTACCAGCTTTTGTGCTATTCATATATTTATGAACAGGTATTCACATGTTCTAATATATTGATTGCATTGATGCCCCAGTTAATGTTTCTTCATCCATAGCCTTTTCCCGGAACTTTGAGGTTTCCTTCCACCTGACTCTGGCTGGGCTCCTGACTTGCTTTGGCTTATAGAATGCAAAGGAAGTGACAATGTGCCAAGTACAAGATTAGGTCTCAAGAGACTGTCACACTACTTGATCTTACTCTTGCATAATTGGGCTTGCATTGTTGGAAAAAGCTTTGACTAGACTGTTGGAAGATTATTAACCAGATGGAGGAGAGTCTAGTTACCCTAGCTGAAACTATTCTACACCTGTCCACAGATGGTTAATCCCCCAAATCAAAATCAGAAATCTGCCTACTGGACTCAGTGACTACAGAAGCTTGAGACCAGAAGGAATGTCCAGTTGACCCATAAACTCATGAACAATAATAAATGTTTATTGCTTTAAGCCACTGACATTTGGAGTGGTTTCGTCATTCTTTAATAGCTAATACAAGTATTCACCATATATAATATTTTTAAGAATGGAAAAAAGGTGCATCCATTCTAGCAAAGATAACCTGCCAATTCATATCTAGACACAACATGTAACAACTCCAATGATATTGTTAATGTCATTATTAGAATGTGATATCAGAACTTGTCCTATTTTACCCACAAACTATCCAGCTTCTTATTTAGAAGATGTTCACATTATCTTCCATGAAGCTGGAGCCCCACCAATCTAACTCAAGTGGAATTTTGTAGCATATCATCTAGCATAGTGTGCTATATGCCTTCATCTGCCCTTCACGAAGTTTCTCTAGCTGATGCAAACAACAGATTGTTCATAAACATGTGCTGTATTTGGCAGTAAAGTCTGAGCCAACATGAATAGAAAGAGAAATCAAGTCATTAAGTCTGCTCCAAACTGAGTCAACTGCGGCACAGAGCCCATCTTAGCAGACAATATTATTCTGCATCTTATTTGGCTACATAGATCAAGTGATTGGTGTGACAGAAGGGTGTATAAACCTGAGAATACAGAGGAAACATTCTGTTACAAACTCCTCCTGTGACTTTGGGCAAGTTATCTGAACTCTCTAAGTTTTAACTTTTTTCTTTTCTTCTTTCTATCCTTCCTCCCTGCCTGCCTGCCTGCCTTCCTTCCTACATAAAAAGGTTGAATGACTTATCTCTTAGATTTCTCCCAATATGAACGTCCCATGATCCTTTCACAATGAAACATGCCCAGAGGCCTTTCCAATCATAAAAGTAACCTTTTCATTCCACCTTAGTCTCCATAGATTTTGGTGTCCTTTCTCAATCCAAATCACTCATTTCAAAAACTTGGACTGAGATGAAGATTTTAGCCAAAAGCCAACTGAAAAGTAGTTGCCATTAGAAGCTCCTTTATTCTTCATTGTTAAACTGGTTATATTGTAAATGTTTTCCAAGGAAGAGATGTTGTTAAGTATGGTTGACATCTTCACCTCAGAGATGAGGAAACTAAGGCCCTGAAAGGTCCTATAATTTACCAAAAGCCACACAAAATCTTAGCAGGCAGCCTAAGTTCTAATTTTATGTTTTCTAATTCCTGGTCCATCTATTGATCCATTCAAACAAGATTTGTTGAACACTTAGTAGATACTATGCTAGGCACTAGGGACCCAAGGAGTCCGAAGAGAAACTCATTGCCTTCATGGAGCCCACAGTCTGGTAGAAGTGAAGGATGAAAGAATCTGTCACACATGCTAAGGAAAAGGTGTTTGTGAGATGCTCTGAGAATCCAGAGGAAAGAATACCTCACTCTATTTGAAGAGACATGAAAAGTTTCATGGAGGATGAGATAAATGAGATGCATTTTTAAAAATAAGAACTTTAGGCATATAGAGCAGAGAAGGATAGAGCAGAGAATATAGCATATGCAAAGGCATTTAATACACACACACACACACACACAACCACACATACACACCACACACACACACACACACACACACACACACACGTATGTACAGTTTGGAGACTGTAAGCAGCTGGATAAGCTTGAACCTAGGATACAGGTCAGGAATGTCAGGAGACATAAAAGAAGAAATAGGCAAGAATAGATAATGCCAAGGAAAGAAGCTATGACTTTTGCCTAAGGAGGTGAGGAGTGAGCCAATAAAAAACCAAAACAGGTAAAGGACATAGTTATCCTTGCTTGCAACCAAGAGCATGATCTTAATGAAGAGGAGACAAGCATATTCAGCTAATGAGTTAGAGAAACAATTGATTAGGAAAGGAATGAGAGCAGTGGGAGGCTAACACATGTCTACTGCTCTTTCCACTTGTCTCTGCTGGATTTTGTTCCCTCAAGCCCTAAAATGCTATTCAACATCCAAAACTCGACCCCATTGGGAAGGCGTTGAAGATTCTCAGGGTTCTTAGCAGGGCCAAGCCTAAGGTCAGAGTCCACTGCCTCACAGCTGGATCTGCGAGGAAAAGCTGTGCTGATCCTAAAAGAAGCATGGCCTAGGGAATCCCTGAGACCCACAAGACTAACCATAGGTAGCAATGAAAGAGTAAAGAGTCCAACAAACCTGGGTAAAATCTTAGCAAGTGATATACAAGTTTAATAGCCATGTGACTTTGCCAAGATTACTTGACTTCTCCAAGATTCAGGATCCTCATCTATATAATAGAGATAAATAAACAACTGCCTCCTGTCATGGATATATATTAAATGAAATGATGCATGTGATGTACCCAGCACAGATCTGGAACATGGTAGGCACTCAATAATCCATAATTATGATTATTGTCATTTAGTGTTATGCAATCAAGCACCTTGCCCATTCCTAAAGAAGTCTGGAACCTGACAGATAGTCCCAGAAGCATTCTTCTTGGCATCTCATCCCCTTCCTTCCCCTCTAAGAGACTTCAAGTGATAAGATATTACATTCAAAGGCCCTCTCCTCTGCTCCACAGCAGCATTGCTTACATTCTTATGAAGCAAATTTAGTATAATCTCAATAAAAGGTCAGATCTACACTTGGAGTAGCTAATAAAATTTTTAAAAAATGATTTTCTTCCTTCTCCTGAGTAGATTGTCTTTTAAAATGTGCAAAGAGGGGCACCTGGTTGGCTCAGTCAGTTGAGCGTCCGACTTTGGCTTAGGTCATGATCTTGTGGTTCATGGATTCGAGCCCCACGTCGGGCACTGTGCTAACAGCTCAGAACCTGGAGCCTGCTTCAGATTGTGTGTCTCCCTCTCTCTCTCTGCTCCTTCCCTGTTCACACTCTGTCTCTCTGTCTCTGTCTCTCTCAAAAATAAAATAAAAACATAAAAAAATATTTTAAAAATAAATAAATAAAATGTGTAAGGAGTACTAGAATCAAAATACATGTACAGGCTTGTATTTCACATGGAAAAAATAGTACACCTGCCACCATTCCTCCTACCTCATGGGGTTAAGAATGTTATTTTAGATGATAATTTTGCTGAATTTTTATACACTCATTTCTTGCCTTCATAAATTAAAAAAATGAAAGTAAAGCTAAATCTTCTATATTGCTGGAAATTTTCGTAGACCAGCATACTTCTTATATAATGGAGGCAGAGAAATGAGGATGGGTAGGAAAGAGGAACAGAACAGAGGAGACTTCAGGGGAGTGGGGGACTTTTACCTAAATAATTCTTCCTCAAAACTCTGAAACTTGACTTACAACTTCTAAAAACTATAGTCATGATGGAAGTGCTTCTTTTAGAACTGCAGCCTTGTAGGAAGCCTGGAGGCTTCAGTCAAGCTTTTTAGATCAAAGACATGGATTTCAAATTGAGGTTAATACTACTTTGTAATACCACTAAACTGAACATCACAAACAAACATTTAAAAAGCAAGGTATTGATTCATTGAACTTAACCACTTCCTTTATAGGTAAGTATTTGGCAAATATTACATTTATAAAGTACAGACTTGGTTGAACTGAGGATCCAGGTATTTCAGACATCCAAATTTACTGAGCTCTTTTTTTTTTTTTTTTTTGGTTAGTTTGTCCCTCTACTTGTTCTATTTTGTTTCACATTTGATTGATCAGACACCAGGAAGAAATGATGGAATGATCTGGTCAAATCTTCCAATCAGAAGAATAATAGTGTGGAAAAATATTCACAAAAAATTTTAAATGATGGAAGACACAAGTACTCTTATGGAATATGATATCAGTTTGCTTAAAATATACACATCTTTCTCAAAAGACACTGTGTGCATAAGGACAGACAATTATCTGGAGGTATTTATACTAAGGTTGTAGCACTGATTTTCTCTGGTTAGTAGCATTAAGGATAACTTCATTTTTTTCAATGTATTCCCTCTCTCTCTTTGCCTTTTCTGCACCACCACCCTCCCCCCACCCCCGGCCTCTTTCTTTCCCTCTCTTGGCATAAAAACAGCTATTAATCACTAAAAGATACCTAGTGTTATCAATTGTGTGTATAAACCAAACCATCAAAAACTTCTGCTTAGAGCATAAATCAGTATAACATATAAGAGCAATTAGCAGCACAGTAAAGGTTATCATTCCCAGCTTTGGCTCACCATGTTCCATACACTGTACAGTTTCCCATGGTTTAACTTTAACACTGGGAGGTGGTCATTCTTATTATTCTTATTCTACAGATAAGAGAAACTGAGGCATGAAGATATTAAATAACTTCATACCAAATGAAGTTCATAGTAAACTTCATACCAAACTTCATAACAAATTCATACCTCTAGTAAATTGTTAAAGTCTAAAACTTTTGATGGCCCAAACAAAAATGGCAGAGATTGTTATTAATCATCATGCTAAGATGTAAACAAAAAGTCACAGACAAGTGCAAAGACACCTTTAATAATAATATTAAACTAGTAAACTATTATTACTTCTGCTTTGTCCCACTGAGGTTAATATAAATATAGCAGTTACATTTACCAACTTTGCCCAGTTTGCTCCACTGTAAAGCTTTCCCCTTTAATGTTTTGTTCTTATAATATTAAGCCTCCTTACCCTGCTAACTGGCATTCCTTTCTCCTACAGAAAGTGGTACATGAAGAAGATATTGTCATATAGCTATGCAATGGAGGACAACACAGCTGTAAAAAATATTAAGGAAGATCTCTATGAATTGATATGGAGCAATTTCCAAGATATACTGTTAAGTGAAAAATCAAAATGTAAGAGAGTATCTCTAGTATGGTACCTTTTGTGAAAGAAATAAGTGATTATAAGAGAATACATGTAAAGTACCTATACAAAGGAAATGTGGAAAAGATTAACCTGAAAGTAGAGATTGGTTATGTACAGGAAGTATGAAAGGACTGGAAAGAGAGGAAAATGGGTATGGGATAGCAGGAACAAGGATAGAATGACACTTCTCTGGTTACATCATGTTGTAAAGCTCTGGCTCCAAGAATCACAGTTATGGTTCATATTTTTCACAAACCCTGAAGCAATAAACAATTAAAACTTGGGTGAGGAGCAAAATGCAATACAAAACTTAACAAATGAATGTAACTCCATTACAAATGAATCACAAAACCACATGAGAGGGGTGGGGAATAATAAAACTAATCTAAACAACTAGAATACAGTATCTTGGCTCGATACTGTAAGGCTAAAGACAAAAATAACTAAATGAATGTCATAATTTAGTCAGTATATGGGTATAGTCCAACAATTCTGAAACGATTTTATGTGTGCACTAGAATTAAAAAAGTAAATGTACTGGAGAAAACAAGAACCAGGTTTTCCCCTATTAGAGAAAGAAGTTAGAAATATAGGGGGAAGACAAAAGTGAACCCTGAAGTAACAGTATGAATTCATGTTAATATTGGATTATAACCCATAGAAATATTCATGGATATAAATAGTTACCTAGATAGATGGGAGAGAAAGCTGTTCTTTGCTATGGAATTTTAATAAATAAATGCTGAAGGAAAGAGAGAGACAGAAAATAACCATGAAGCAAATAGCATAGTAACAATCAATAGAGAACCAAGATCCATCAATGCATGCTAAAATTAGTGTGTGAAAGTTTGAAGAGAAACAGGATTTCCATAGTCTCAAAGCATTTCCCCCAAGATATTTGTTAACAGCAAAGGAAAAGGTCATAACTGTCAAGTGAAGAAACCCAGCAGAAACCATCTTAACCAAGTAATCAATGTCAACACTACCAGTGACAAGACATACTGACATCATGAACCCCATGATACAATGCACTGAGAAGAACACAATATCATTTCTGTGATATTCTTGACAAAATAATCTCAATCCAATCTTGGGAAAACACCTGATAAATCCAAACCAAGGGACATTTGGCAAAATAACTGATCTATACTCATCAAAAATGGTTATAAAGTTTAAGGAAAAGTGAAGTACTGTTACAGAGTTTTGGGGAATATAGAGAAAAAAGCAGCAAATGCAATGTGGATACTGAATGGAATCTCAGAAAAACAACATTAGTGAAAAACCTGGTAAATTTGAATACAGTCTTTATTTTAGCTATTGGTGTTACACCAGTGTTACTTTCTTGATTCTGACTATGGTTAAGGAAGGTTTTAACCTTGTGGGAGGCTAGGACAGGGATACATGGAAACTCTATACTAGTTTTGCAACTTTTCTCTAAGTTTAAAGACAGTTCAGTATCAAAAGTTAAAAGAAAAAACACTTTACTCCAACAGAATTGAAAATGATTTTGAAGAAGTAAATCTATTTTGAGGAGAAAGACCAAATTGGGGTTTGGGGGACAGTCTAATGTGAAAATAATAGCAGGAAAATTACATTTAGTCCAAATTCCTACTTTTGGCAGTTATAACTTAAGAATTTGTATCAAAAATTCTGCCCCTTGTATTCAACACACTTAAGAGGTTTTATTCCTCAACTATGATCAATCTTAATATTCCAGTTTCAGCAGAGGTATCTTTCCCCTTCCCAAAGATGAGACCTCAAGAAGGTCTTTGCCATCTCTTAGCTATTTACAACGCCAGAAGCAAAAAGCCCCTTTAACATTTGATTTTGGGCCCAAACGAATCTTATGGCTAAGATGGAAAACTTGGGAAGCTCATTTCACTTCCATCTGCTAAGATATGGCATTTATTTGCTTTCTCACATCATGAAAAAGCCACATTTGGGTTTTTTTAAAATTTTGTCTACTTCTCTATCCCATCCCCTATTTAACAGTGTCTGTCAGAAGGAGAGCTATCAAGAGGCAGCTATGCAAGTTAATCAGTCAGGGCCCAAGCGCCCAGGAACTGTTTGTTACAACAGCAAAGGGAATGAAGCATATATAATGAAGCCTCCAAGCAACAGACTAATTAATACCTCTCTCTTCTTTGAAGAAAATGACCCAATATTGAACTCCAGTGGATTATACAACATTTTAATTTACTATCTGCTAAAAGGAAGACTACTTTATAAAATGCATTCCTATTTATTCATTCTCTGATAACACTAGTAGTCATTCAAATTGGACCCCCTGGCCTAGGTCTTAAAAGAAACTTGACTAGGACAAGTAGATATTTAATATGTGCCATTATACTCCTGCCTCTTATTTCTACTGAAGCAGATGCCATATGGAAAGAATCTTGTGTGTTGCTGAGACACAGGGGCAGCCAGTAACTTATTGCTTCCTCCTTCCTTGCCTCCGCTTTTGCTCATGTTATTATTCGCAAAGTGTTTGCAAAGATTTGCTTTCCAGACAACAATTCAGAATATAAGACAGGAGATAAACACTCTTTGAAATAATAGAGGAAATGTCCCTTGGTAGTCAAATGAAAAACTTGTGAGGAATTAAGAGAGGTAGCATGGCAAAGTCCTAAACCTCACTTTGTTGCCAGGCATGGGAACATGAAAATCTTGAGACTCCTAGAGCTTTTCCTCACCTGTATATTAAGACACTGGAGCTAAATGGCCTTGAATAAAATTTCCAGCTCACAAATGACTTTGCGGTCACATGTTCCTAATGTTGCCAGATTTAACAAATAAAAATACAGAATGTCCACGCTCATGCAATATTTCAGATATACCTACCCTAAAAACTATTCATTGCTTAGCTGGAATTCAAATTTAACTGTGTATTCTATATTTTATCTGCCAACCTCCCCTTTCTCCTTCTGAGAAATGAATCAATAATTCTATAATTTAACTTCCAGTCCTGGATTTTTCCATAGTACACCACTTCCTCACTGTGGTGTTCAAGCAATTTATTTAATTTCTCTAATTCCATTTCCTCATCTATAAAATGGGATAATAATAAAATAACTTCCCCATAGGGGTGTTGTGGGAAGTAAATCTACCTATACAATACTTAGCACAGTACTATGCATCCAATAAATGCTTACTCTTATTATTGTAATATTTATTATGTTTGCATTGATTAAAGTATTTGTTGAAAGAGCAAACTAGTCAATAACCAAAGTCTAGTTTTATCAGAAGGGTAGAAAATGGCTTTTCTAAGAAAGGTAGAGGGAGATGAAGAGTCTGTGAATAAACTGAGAATCCCTAAATTACACTGTAAGATTTTCCTGTAATCCCTTAATAATAATTACTCTCAGGCTTCAGAATAAGGAATGCTTACAGAATTTTCTTCCAATGTTTTATACATTTCATTTTTCATTTCAATTCAGAATAAAAGCAAAAGAATTGGAGTGAAACAAGTGAGATAAGCCCAAAGAAAAATGAGGAAAAGGAATATATGTAAATTAAGGACACACTTATCACTAGTCCTTAAAAAAAAAAAAAAAAAAAAAGAATTGACAGGGACCTCTAGTGAAATATTTCTGTCTAGAGGCTGGTTTACAATCGTTTCCAAGATTACCTGTGCCTGGATAGCAGCCAAAATTTAAGCTCGTCTCTTTGAAGTGTCCTATCTGCCCCTTCCACCTTCATGTTCTCAAGAAGTCTCTCCTAAGAACCCATCAACACCAATACAAAAGCTGTAAAATAACATTTTCCTCTTGGCTGGATGCAAAAACCAGAACAGCAGAAAGGTTCAAGGTTCTCAATGAAAATTGTTTGAATCACTATCAGCTCATTCTTTCTGCTGACTAGATGGATAAAAACTTAATAAATAAAGAGGGCTTTAAGTCTCCAGTTACACCAGCACTTTCCAAAGACCATCTCTTTTTTTCCCTAGAGCCAGGATCAACATAAATCATTCATTGTCTTTATAGCTGGTATTCACAGGTATCTGAGGGTGTCCCAGGTCTCAAGTGAGTTCTTCTTTATGTGGCCTGAAGAGATTAATTATTCCTGTCAATGCAAGTCTGTCTTCCCGTTACCAACTCTCAGTGGGTCTTTTATCCTTAGGCAAACATATAAACTCCAGATTCCAACAAGAAATTTTTTTTCTGCATTAAATTGCTGCTTAATTGTGCCATCTCTAAAGAACATGTAACTCTCTATAAGTTCTTCAATTTCCCCTCCTAGTTTTCTTAATAAGAGACCACCCTGGCAACTTCATCAACTTCATAAGTGTACACTGATGTTTGGTATAGGGAATTCCCAGTGATTATAGGAACTCTGTTCTTGTCATCATATTCCCATTTTAATAATAATCTTTAAAAGGAAACTGAGGCAGTCAACTTGAGAGCTGAGCAGATTAAATGGCAGCCTTTGCACATGTATGTGTGAACTGCTCAGCAGAGACAAGCAAGATCAGACAATTTTGTTATATTATCAACAATCTAAGAATAAAAATGGCACCATAAAACGATAGGAACAAATATGTGCTTGTGAAAATACTTCATAAAACTTAAGCTTTATCACTATAAAATTAGGGTGTTATTAGTTTTAGAGAAAAAAGGGAGAAAGATGCGTGGACAGCCACCTTTGAGGTTTCAAAGTCTCTAAAGAGGAAATTTGAGGAGAGAAAAAACAATGCATTGTGGAATTAGGAGGACTCTGGTGTGAGAAAATGATCTAACTTCATTCTTCTGCATGTTGCTGTCCAGTTTTCCCAGCACCATCTGTTAAAGAGACTGTCTTTTTTCCACTGGATACTCTTTCCCACTTTGTCAAAGATTAGTTGGCCATACATACGTGGGTCAAATTCTGAGTTCTCTATTCTATTCCATTGGTCTATGTGTCTGTCTTTGTGCCAATACCCTATTGTCCTGATGATGACAGCTTTGTAGTAGAGGCTAAAGTCTGGGATGGTGATGCCTCCCATTTTGGTTTTCTTCTTCAATATTACTTTGGCTATTCAGGGTCTTTTGTGGTTCCATACACATTTTAGGATAGTTTTTTCTAGTTCTGAGAAGAATGCATGTGCAATTTTGATTGGGATTACATTGAATGTGTAGATTGCTTTGGGTAGTAATGACATTTTAACAATATTTATTTTTCCAACCTATGAGCATGGAATGTTCTTCCATTTCTTTGTGTCTTCTTCAATTTCCTTCATAAGTTTTCTATAGTTTTCATCATACAGATCTCCTATATCTTTGGTTAGGTTTATTCCTAGGTATTTTATGGTTTTTTGTGCAATTGTGAATGGGATCAATTTCTTGATTTCTCTTTCTGTTGCTTCATTGTTGGTGTATAAAAATGGAACCAAAACTTCTGGACTCATCTTACAAAGCCAGCATCACTTTGATTCCCAAGCCAGACAGAGACCAGCAAAAAAGAGAACTACAGGTCAATATCCTTGATGAATACAGACGCAAAAATCCTCAGCAAGATACTTGCAAATCAAATTCAACAACACATAAAAAGAATTATCCACCATGATCAAGTGGGATTCATTCCTGGGTTTCAGGGCTAGTTCAATATTCGCAAATCAATCAATGTGATACATCACATTAACAAAAGAAAAGATAAAAACCACATGATCCTGTCGATAGATACAGAAAAGGCATTTGACAAAATATAGCATCCCTTCTTAATAAAGACCCTCGAGAAAATCAGGATAGAAGGAACTTACTTAAACATCATAAAAGCCATCTATGAGAAGCACTCAGCTAACATCCTCAATGGGGAAAAACTGAGAGCTTTTCCCCTGGAATCAGGAACACAACAGGGATGTCCACTCTCACACTGTTGTTTAACATAGTGCTGGAAGTCCTAGCATCAGGTCAGACAACAAAAGGAAATAAAAGGCATCAGAATTAGCAAAGAAGAAGTCAAACTTTGACTTTTCGCAGACAACATGATACTCTACATAGAAAACTCAACAGACTCCACCAGAAGCCTACTAGAACTAATCCATGAATTCAACAAAGTTGCAGAGTACAAAATCAACGTACAGAAATCAGAGCAAAGTTTATTCTTAGGCTTAACTAAACTTGCAAAGTTTATCTTTTTCTCTCTCTCAGAACAGAATTCTTCACTCAAGGCAGAGCTTACTATTACCGTGAAAATGAATCATGAAGATAGATCTGGAGAAAGAAAAATAATCTAGCAGTGGAAGACCTTCCAATGAAGACATGCATCTCTCTCAATCCTGGGTAACACATCACAGAATCAGAGGCACAGGGGAGGCCTACTGTGTGACCACTTTTTTAAAGATTCCACAGATGATGCTGGTGCCTGAGAAAGATTTGACCACCGCATTGATGTAGAGGAAGCTTGTGCCTAGAAGGTGAGGAAGTTCTCAATCAGAGAGTTGAACAAAATTAGTAAGCAACTGAAACATATGAGCTGAAAATAAAAAGTAGAAAACCTGTAATAGAAGAGTCTCCTCTACTTCCTGCAAATAATTAGATAACCATAGGATCCCTTCTCTTAAAGAAGAATCTACATGGGAAAGAGCCATTGTCTACAGTATTAAAGATTTTCCTTACCTGTCCCCACCCTCAACTCCATGTACTAAAATACCAAATATTTAGTATACGAGTTGTCCAATATCATCAAAACTATGAAGGAGTGACCTGCATGGAGAATACACTTACACTCAAAAATTTACTTTATTGACTCCTCAACAAGCTTTAAAAACAAGGAGAAATTTAATGTGGGCAGATGGAAGGAGAAAGCTGGAAAATTAAAAGTGATGGGGGCAGTGAGCTTGTAGGAGTAATTCTGGGAAGAGATTTTGAAGAAGAGTGATGACTGTGAGCTCTAATTCACAAAGTCTTGTGAATCCACAGAGCTGTAGGGACCGGCTTGATCTGATCTTAGTTTGGAGGAAAATGCCACAATGATAAGAAGCAGTAAGGATAGACTACAGAGGATGATGCCAGCTGCTGGAAGGAAAACTACAATTGACCAGGCCAGAGATGGAAAGTCCCCAAGCTAAAGCTATGTCAGAGACCTGGAAGAGAGGGAAAGATGGAGTGTTTACAGGCACAATTTGGCAAAAGTGAACTTGAGGAACAAAGGAAATCATTTAAAGACTGTTTTTAATTCCTTGTTTGAAAGGTGACAACACTGTCCTGAGCTTGGGAGAAAGTCATAGAAACTTATATTTCTATTATATTCCATTTAAACTAAATGGGCATGGAACCCAAATTCTGGAGGGAAAAGATATACTTCCTGGGGCTAAAAGATCCAGAGATTTCTGGCAAAAGGGAAAAACCTCAAGTTCACCTGTAAAACTCGCTTACAATTATTACTTATTTGTGTATACATCTTTTTCCTCTAGGGGACTCTAAACTTGTGATCTTCGCATACTCCATGGTGCCAAGTAAAATACCTGGCTCAAATATCTTGAGCTTAATTTGATCATAAATCATAATTTGATCAGAAGCCATTTGGTCTGAGTTATAAAGTCTGATAAACCTAGATTAAAATCAACTTCATCACTCATTAGCTGAGTGACATTGAATAAATTAATTATTAGTTCTAAACTCAGCTTCCTCATCTGTAACATGCAATTGTTAAGAAGATTGAAAGAGGCAATGTGTCTTAAGTACTTGCCACAGTGCCTAGAAAATTGCCAGCATTTAACAAATGATTGTCCTTAATATTTTTATTACTGAGCTCTTTATTTTTTCTTCTCACAAGATAATCTGTGGTATCTGATGCTACACATACATCAGTCAGCCAGAGAGCCAAGTAAATCAATGAATAAGAAAAGGACACTAATCAATCTTCCAATTTTTCTACCCTGACAAGATCCTGGTGACTGGTGGTGAGGAAAAACCATCTGCTGCAGGGAGGCATCATCTTTGTTATCAGAACAGAATGAGATGGTGTCACAGGTAGCAGAGGTCTTTACAAATGAGGACAACTCTACTAATACAATTTTATTTCATTCAGCCTGCTTCAAAGACTCAAGCAAAAAATAAATAAATAAATGAAAGACTCCTCCAAAAAGAAAAAAAAATTGAGATCTCTTAGCTTTTGAAGAAATGCATAAACCAGAAAGTATAGCTTTAGTTACCAAAGGTAGGCAATGTTTTATTAGAATAGGAATGGAAAAATTAATTAATTTATAACAGCATTCTTGTCCAAAGACAACACTGTTCTTAGAATGCTGGTTTAGGGGGCACCTGGGTGGCTCAGTCAGTTAAGCCTCTGACTTGATTTCGGCTCAGGTCCTAACATCAGGGTTATGGTATCCAGTCCCATGTTGGGCTTTGCACTGAGCATGGAGTCTGATAGGAATTTTCTCTTTCCTCCTCTTTCTCTGTCCCTCCCCTGCTTGTGCTCTCTCTAAAAGTAAACAAATAAACATTTAAAAAAGAATGCTGGTTCAGAATTAAAAATGAAATTATTTTATAGTTTATTAAGTTACATATCCTGAGTACATGTCTATCAGGACAGAATTAGAGGCAATCATCTTAATATATTCTGGGAAGACCCAAGGACATGTTAGAGCTTTAAACTGGGACCTAAATTTGGCTTTGTTCTAGACCCAGAAAAATTATTTGTGTATATTTCCCAGGTACATATAAAAAAGAAATTGAATTGAAACATATAAATGGCATTGGACTATGTCACTTCTGAGCAGATAAATTTTAATTTTTTTATTTTTAATGTTTACTTATTTTTGAGAGAGAGAGAGACAGAACATGAGTGGAGGAGAAGCAGAGAGAGAGGGAGACAAAAAATATGAAGCAGGCTCCAGGCTCTGAGCTGTCAGCACAGAGCCCGCCTTGGGGCTCAAACTCAGGAATAGTGAGATCATGACCTGAGCCAATGTTGAACACTTAACTGACTGAGCTATCCAAGTGCCCCATGAGCAGATAAATTTTAAAATCCAAAGTATTCTTATTTTGAAAACAGTGCCATTTAACTTTGTTCTTTTCCTGCTACTCCTGCTTTTTATATGAATTGAGTGATACTCCAAATCCCCCTCTTAAATGGCTTAGCAATACTTAAAATTCAGCAAAGAACATTCCCACCTCCAGGAGATACCTCTCCTTCATTATTATGGATGACTGACACATAAACAAATGTGATGCCTAGAATTAGAGCCAGTTCTTCTCTTGCAAATATTCACACATCAAACAACTCTTCTTCCTCATTTTCATAAAGACAGTTCTGACCATATTATCATAGCTAAAGGACAAAGTACATAGCTTTCAAAACTCAATTGATCTTAGTTATCTAAGTCTTGCTTTAAAAGAAGATAACAGAAATCCTTTCTCTATGTAAAAAGGTTAAGCTCAGAAAAAAAGAAAAAAGTGAAAGATTTTCTGGTTCATCCTAAATAGGCTTTGGAGAAAGAATTGCTAAGTGTGAAACTCCTCACCTAGTGAATTTCATTGATCAAAGCATTTTGTAAAACAAGCAAATGCAGAATTTTGAGAGGCATTTAAAGGACTTGTGTTTTGGAAGTTAATACCCTTTGCTTAATTTATCATTGATTTCCATTCTCTTTTCCTCTCTTATACTAT
This sequence comes from Hyaena hyaena, assembly GCF_003009895.1. NCBI lineage: Eukaryota > Metazoa > Chordata > Mammalia > Carnivora > Hyaenidae > Hyaena > Hyaena hyaena. The sequence goes on from NW_024080640.1 coordinate 728,881, forward strand.
CACTATGTGAAAGGGAATACAACAAGATTCTCATTTGTCTAGAATTTAGCTTGAATTGTTCATGCTCCAGATACTCATGGGGGCTGTAAAGTGCAGGATGTGTGCATTCGTTCAGATTCTATCACCACTTACGGCATCCCTACTATGTGCCAGACTCTGGGTAAGCAGGCTTTAACCCTGCCTCTGAACACCATACAGCAGGTACTTCCTGACATGTCTCAAATTCTGCAAATCCCAAGGACGAATGCTTTGTAATGTCTGCTCACAAGCTATCTATCAGGGAACACATTAATAGAGTTCCAGAAACCTTAAGGAAAATACTTGTCCCTAGGCTGGTAGGAAGGGAAGGAGAAGTACTTTCATCTACAAGCCTTTTTTGCTTGAGCATCCGCTAGTCAAGCACTTCTAGGCTCAGCTGCCTGGTCACCACAGGATCACCCAGCTCTGCCGTACCTCCTCACTCAACTGTTCTGGTCTTAAATATTCCTGTGCATCCACCATAGAGGATATTCAACTCCCCAGTGGCTCCAACTATAAATGGAGAGGATTTCTTGCTGATGCCAGAAATCTTTCTCCCTTCTCAACTCTTCTCTACACTCCTCCTCTCCTCATTCCAAACTCTGGGGGCTGGAAGTAGAAATAATGTGTTCACATATAAAATACTAATTTCAATGATAATTTTTTAATGTTTATTTTTGAGAGAAAGAGACAGACAGAGAGAGTGCAAGCAGGAGAGGAGCAGAGAGAGAGGGAGACATAGAATCTGAAGTAGGCTCCAGGCTCCAAGCTGTCAGCATAGAGCCAGACTCAGGGCTTAAATTCACGAATTGCAAGATCATGACCTGAGCCGAAGTCATACATTTAACTGACTGAGCCACCCAGCGGCCCCTTAATTATAATTTTTGATTATACAAAAACTATCCTGCTCAGAATGCTTTTCAACCTTGCAATAATAACAACAACAATAGTATTTATAAAGACTTACCATATGGTAGGCAATGCATTTTACATTACCTCCTAAATGGCCCTGTAAAGTAGGTATTAGGGTCAAGGATATTAAGGGTTGGGTAAGTCAATCCATGATTTGACCAAAGTCCAACAGCAAGTGATAGAGACAATATTCAAAGCAGGTCAGTTCAGATGCCAAAGGCCAGCTTTTTAAAACACCTCATGCTGCTCCATAAGGTCAAGATGTTGGAAGCAAAGAAAAAATAAGATTATAGCCCTAGGAATTTGTTGAATACAAATTTATTACCCTTCAAGCTTATCAAAAACCAAACCAAAAGAAGTATTTAATTACTTTCAACAAAATACAAACACTGTAGAACAAGTTAAAGTAGCCTAAACTTTTGATTTCTACTACTGTGAGTAGAACATACAGTAGTTTATGTTTAAATGAATGCTGGCAATGGACTAGAATATAATGCACCATAATTGATTTATAGATACTGTGTCTCTTAATAACTCACAGTTAGCAATTTCCAATTTTAACCAATCCCCTTCAATAAGAGCCTGCTCACAACACTTAACATCGTTTACTTTGAATACCTGGGGCTAGAGCAAATGTTGCCCACCATGATAACCCGATCAGCTAAGCCTGCAGTAAATGTGTTATTCCAACCACTCACATTTTTGCTCTGTCCAGTGGTTTGCCCTATAGATCAAATTGTCCCTTTGTACTCTCCCCCAAAACTGAGTTTCATGCCCAGTATTCATGATGGTTATGTCATCTAAAGTCTCAGTTCTATAGCCATATATCTATTCCTGAAAACTTTGGACATCTCTGACCTTAACTTCTCTTCCCATATACAGCTTTCTTACCTTTGTAAACATACATAAATGTTTACATATGTTTATGTAAATAATTTATTCATCTTTTCTGCATGTAAACGAAATAACTCACTCAGAGTTTTATTGTTGTTAATTTTAAACATTAGATAGGCTCCAGTTTAGGAAGAATAGTTTTACATGTAATGACACAATGGTAATGACAAAAATAGCACTCTATATTCTCAATTCCCCCTAATTTTGTTCAGTTTCAAATGACTATCTCATTTTCAACGGCTCTATTTCGTTTTTACACTGTGATACCATAGACTTCCTGGTTTATTTTTGTTTCAATCGCAAACATTATTTCTCAGCACAGTAATTTCTACAACTCACACAATCAATACTATCAATTGACTGAATTACTTTAAATATATATAGTTAGAAAGAGGAACTCTTTGTATCAAATACTGTACAAACTATGAACACTGTCAATTAACTTGCCAGATAGCATTTATTAAGCACATATTTTGTTAAACATCTCTGTTCCTTCCACTTAAAAATATATCATAGAGGAGTACCTGAGTGGTTCAGTCGATTAAGCGTCCGACTTTAGCTCAGGTCACGATCTCATGGTTGATGAGTTTGAGTCCCACACAGGGCTCTGTCCTGACAGCTCAGAGCCTGGAGCCTGTTTCAGATTCTGTGTCTCCCTTTCTCTCTGCCCCTTCCCTGCTCACACTGTGTCCCTCTCTTAAAAATAAACTTTAAAAAAAATATAAAATAAAAAGAAACTTCTCATACAGCTTAGCACTGCTCAGTAGAAATATGATTCAAGTCACACATATAATCTTACATTTTCTAGTAAAGGTAAAAGAAACAGGTGAAATTAAATTAATTGTTATCATTATTACTAATTAAAGTGTTAATATACATTAGGAGTGGTGTGGGAGAGGGAAAAGGGGATGATGGGCATTGAGGAGGGCACTTGTTGGGATGAGCACTGGGTGTTGTATGGAAACCAATTTGACAATAAATTATATGTTAAATGTAAATAAATAAATAAATAAATAAATAAATAAATTAGGGGTACTTGGGTGGCTTCATTGGTTAACTGTCCAACTCTTAATGATCTCATAGTTGTGAGACTGAGCTTGGCTTGGGACTCCATGGTGAGTATGGAGACTGTTTAAGATTATCTCTCTCTGTCTCTGCCCCCACTGCCCCTCTCTGCTCACGTTTTCTCTCAAAAAAAAAAATATATATATATATATAAATTAAATAAATTTTATTTAACCCAACATATCTGAAATATCAACCCCATTATATCATATAAAAATTGATATATTTTATACTTTTTTGTATTAAATCTTCAAAACCTGGTATATATATTTACACTTACACTCAACTCAGACAAACCACATATCAAGTGCTCAGGACAGCACAGGTCTAGATGAGTGGTTCTTAACCTCACTGCACAGTGGAATCACCTAGGTAGCTTTTAAAAGTGCAGATGCTCAGGCCACCTCCAGACCAATGACTCTGAATCTCTGGGAGTAAGACCCAAACATCAACATTTTTTAAAGCCCCCTGGTGACCTCAATGAGCAGCCAAAGTTGACAACCACTTACCAAAAACAGTGCAGAGAAGGTTAACAAACACAGAATGTTGCCATTTGTTCATTTGGATGTCAGGGGATGCAACAATAAATAAATATCACAGAGCTTGTAACTTGTATGAGAGCCGGAGAGACATTACAACAAGTATTCCCAATGCTGTGATAACTGCTAAAATAAAAATGTAAACAAAATGCAGCAGAATAACAAATGGAAAGAATAATCAGTAGCCTGATAAAGAGGTACTACTATTCATGTGCTGGCTGGTAGAGATTGTTAAATGTCATCAGATCAAGACTGGAGAGTATTTTCTGAATGGGGGCAATTAAGCAGTTTTCAGGGGGCAATTAATGAGTTTTCAGTGACCTGAGCAAAAGGCATTTTAATTGATACCATGAAAGCTTCATTAATCAGTACCTACTTCAGATTTTAGAATTTCTAATAGATGTTGAGCCACAACTTGCATTTGCCCTATATACTGGGGGGTTGGGGGAAGGGTCTACTAAGGATGAGAAGATTTTAATAGAAAATTTTAAATTCTTAATACATTTTCTAAATAAATAAAAATAACTGACATATTCATAAGTGAAGCTCTCTCAATCTGTTAGCTTAATGCACTGTATATATTAAAATGTTATCAGAGTCATTTAATTATATTTGTGGAGAAAAGCATAGTAATTCAGACTTATTCCAAATTCATGAGTCTTTTTGTGATATGAGTACAAATACTCTTGAATCTGTTTTTCTACTGTTGAATATGCTTCTTAGTATGAAAACTTTCAAGGAAGTTTTTTCCTGCTTATCTACTATAGTTGTGAAATAAGAATAGGCCTCCAGGACCCTCCCTACTTTAAGTTCTTTTTCTAACTAATATATCCTTTTTCCCTTATTTGCTCAAAATGAGCTCAGAATGCTCCTCCTTCATGGAACCCTTCCTGAGGATCTCCCAAGGGCCTTCTGTCTGTGTTACCTGGTAAACTGTGGACAAAACTTCTCATTACACTTACTCACATAGACAACTGAGCACAAAATGATAATCTTCTTCTTGCAACACTGTGAGCTACTTTCAGACAGTTTCATTTCTTTTAGTTTCCTAGCTCCAGACCCAGCACAACGTGTAGCATGTAGTAAGTACTCCAAATAATCAAGTTAGATTAAAACAGGAAATGACACTTGGTAGAACCAAACCAAGGGCCAAAATATATTTCCATAAGAATAAAAGATTTATGCACTACAAAAGAAAGAAAGAAAGAAAGAAAGAAAGAAAGAAAGAAAGAAAGAAAGAAAGAAAGAAAGAAAGAAAAGATTTATGCATTAAGTAAGGGTGCACAGAGATTTCTTTAACTGTGATTATTTCACCTTAAAAGGAAAGGGAAACAGGTATCTGCTTGTACGCTGGAAATTTTCTTACAAAGTAATATGATTACCTCCCCTTGAAAGAGAGAAACATATATATCATGATTGCTACACTGAGGATTTAGGGAATGAACATGCTTTGTTCAAATAGCAAAATAATTGGAGATACTAATACATTGGTCAGCATGACTTAGCCAGAAAACTTTTGATTTGCTAAACTTATCTTCCCAAGTAAAACAAAGCTAACTGGGCCAATAGAAATAATAATGTGCTGCCCAGGGCTCTCCCTAGATCTTCAGAAAAAATAAAGACTAATGAGAAATAAAATTGCCTTTGGGAGAAGAGACCAGTGTGGCTCTGGCCTGCTCTGAAGAACAAGAGTGACGAGTGACGGGGCAAGAACAAGGAGTGAAGCACCCATTGTTCAAAGACCAGAGCTGTTAAGTGTCTGTTGTAATGTCTTAATGTCACTCCTAGGGCCTAACCCTACTACCCGGATCTCCCCCAAAACAGAAAAAAATAGGGACTTACAGAGTGGAGCCTTGCTCCATGATACTCCTTCACACTACCATCTGCTATTGGACTGATTCATCATGAAACACAGAATGCCTGGACCATAAGCTTATCTTACACTGGGGCCATGGGTGAGATGGATGTCTGGTAAGTGTTTGTATTACATCATTTATTCACAATGCTCAAGATATTTGAGATTTATCTCTCTCTCTCTCTCATACACACACACACACACACATACACAGCATATATATAACCCAGATAATTATACAAATTCAACAAATAACAGTAACCTATGCCAGAGTAAGAACTCTACAAGCTAACGTTATCTGCAAACCTTTTAAATCTATCCTCCTTGGGAAAAATAAAAAAACATTAATCTCAGACACACTACATGGGCCTTCCTCATTTTCTCTTTATTTAGAAAATCATTACTTCCTCTATTCCCAAACATAAGTGCATCTCTAAAAGTGACTGAAAGCATCTTAACACGTTTAATCACAAAACAGAAAGTATCCTTTGTGTTTAAAAACTTACAGTATTTCACATACTATTTCTTTAATCCAATGTATAGTCTTAGATAGGTCCAAATTCATATGTAGTCCTAATAAGCTTTGAAATAATAGTTTTTTCTTCAAAGACAATATTACTGTTAATATATAACTGGTTAAGGTTAAACTAATAAGTCACAATCAAGCAAAAGTAGGTCTTGAGGAAACTTCCTTAAGCCTCCATGACTTTACAATTCCATATTTAGCACTCATAATAAATCCCAATTCATGTGTGTGAATATATAAATATTCATGTACTGTTAAATGTGCACCTATAAATGCACAGGATACATATGCAGATATAATTGTATTTTATGACTTCAGTGTATGAAAATGTCTCATAGACATATATTGGTCTTGGAGAAACTACCACTTTGATATCCATTAGATGTAATATATGAGTTTACCATTGTGTCATCATCATGGTATAATGCCATTGTCTAAGATTTATCTATTAGATAACTCAGAAGTATGTAAATGCTCTAGAAATAGAAAGAAAATTGTGAAGCCATTAAATCACAGTCAATAAAACATCTCTGTATCCATCATAAGCTAATCCTCCAACTCCATCAAGTTTTAGCTGCAATGACTTCCAAACCCATTTACCACTTTTCAGTCTTCCTCTGCATCCTTGTTTAAATGATGACAAATTGCTTAGATTGGCTGATTGCTGTTGCAAGATCAAGCCAAAGCCAACCTTTGAAAACCCAAACTAATGATTAAATCAATAGAGTGGCCCAAATTCAGAAGCAGGCAAGGCTCCACATTAAATAGTTAAGCTTTAGTACTCCCTGAGTTCTACTATTTATTCAACCCAGGAAGCCCGAACAATGGAATTAAACATCTGGACTGTGTTGCAATTCCTCCCGTAAAGGTTCTCAAAGAATTTTAGAAGAAAATCTCCTAAAATGTTTTTCCTATTGCACTGAGGAAACCATTTGATTCAATAGATCAACGCTGATAAGCCAAAGTTGCCAACAATAACCCTTTCTAAAAAGTTATTTGAGGGGCACCTGGGTGGCTCAGTCAGTTAAGCATCCCACTTCAGCTCAGGTCATGATCTCACGATTTGTGGGTTCGAGCCCCACATCAGGCTCTGTGCTGACAGCTAGCTCAGAGCCTGGATTCTGCTTCAGATTCTGTTTCTCCCTCTCTCTCTCTCTGACCCTTCCCTGCTCACACACTCTCACTCTCAGAAATAAATAAAAAATAAAATAAAAAGTTATTTGATCTATGCTAAATCTGTGTTGGCCTATCAATGGCAAATTGTGGAAGGTTGTGGGATAGGGATAGCCAAGACTAGTCAACAGGATAGAGATCATGGTCAGCAACCAGTTTATATGTAAGGGGACTGGGTGGTAACAATGCTAAAAACAAATAATCAAGGGGTAGGGAAAAAGCCATAATAATATGGGAAATATGCATTGAACTCTTAATCAATGTGTTAGACTGTCTTAAATATATTATTCTATTTTCATCTACATTCATTCATCCAAATGTATTCATAGATACATATATGTATGAATATCTATCTATCTATCTATCTATCTATCTATCTATCTATCTATCTACACACACATATATATATACATACCCCTGGCTATAAAGTAAATAAGGAAACAGGCTCAGAACGGAGTTACTCCAAATCTCACAATTAGCAAATTGCCAATAGGGATCTCAGTTACAGGCCAGTCATAGCAGATGCACTTAACCAGTATACTACACTGTTCCCTCTCCCCCATAAGTCTATGAAGAGGGTTAATTTCCAAAATGCTGGTCAAACTGGAGGTTGTAGGCAATGTTCAAGGCTTGTACATGTGATCTGGGCTTCCAGTGCTGAGATCCTAGCTGGGCAGAAGCACAAGCAGCCATAGGATCAGGGTATACAGGGAAGGAGTCTAGAGATTCATTTCAGCAGAAAGACAGGAGGAACAGCTCTTGGGTTTAAATCAGGGTGCATGTTTAGATTCAAGTCTCACATCAGAGTAAGTTAAAAACAGATACCAAAAAGGAAACATTTCAGGATCTGAAACAAGGCCCTGGAAACTTTAGCCCTATTTATAAGGCACCAATCTGTGCTAATTAAGTGTGTATAAGTCTGTAGAGGCAGAGGCAGGTCACTGCAGCTAAACACAAGGTCTTCTAGGCTGAGGACCACTCATGCTTCTAAAATCTCCACTACAAAGTTACAAATGCTGTGCTTTCCTCTTTTCCAATTATCATTATCCTCCTCCCCATATTAGAGGGAAAAAGAAAAAAAAAAAACACCAACAACAGTAAGACATCTACTTAGTTCAGTCATCTGGGAAATACCAAGGATAATACAGTACTGTGGGTCAAACAGTGCATTCAAGAGCCAGTCAATTCAGTGGAAAAAGAAATTGCTTATTTTGCGTCATGCAGAGCAAAAAAAATTACTATTTGAATGTTGTGCTTTTCAAATAGTTGTATTGATGTTGGGCAGACATAATCATATTCACCAGGCATCTCCATACTTTGTTGCTTTGGTATGTTATTTTTTTTTAACTGCCTTTTCTTCTTGGAATCAAATTTATTTATCCTTTTGGGATACTTAATTCCTTAATGTCAATCTTTTATTTTTTTACTAAGCAAGCAAGTTCTTTGTTTTTTCAACTAAATTTCTTTAATCAGCTTTTGCTCAGAAACTGTTTATTTCTATCTGCATTACAAATGCTAGATTTAACCAATCTATCAACCCAAGATGATACAAGGAGGAATATTGTCAGTTCGTCCTTTCCTTTCTGGAACAAGATACTGTATTCTGTACTTTTGAAGAAAAGAAATAATAAGATTAGACTAAGATTGAGGACAAGAGGATGTCAGACAAAAGAAAGGCATGTGGTCCTTCGAGAGTCTTCCCATCTTATATGGGGAATTGTAATCCATTCGTGCTAAATGCTTTGAGTATGCTCATTATGCAAAAAACATTAGAGCTTACTATATTTTGTTACCATAGTTCTGTCTACTGGGAACTATAATTAAAGCACATTTAAGCAAATGCAATTTTATTTGTTATTAAGCAACTAAGAGCTTAGTCAACCTTGCAAATATGGCATTATCTTAGGATTACAATATGAGCCAGCCAGCTATCCAGTAAACTTTATTAGGTCCTATCTTTATTAGCAATGCCTATTCCTTTTGCATGAGACTTCTGTACTATATAACAGTGGTTCTCAAATGTTAGGATGCATCAGAATAACCTAGAGGGCTTGTTAAAACACAGTACGGATCTAGCTCCCAGAGTTTCTTATTCCTTAAGTCTGGGATAGGACTCTAAAATTTGCATGTCTAGTATATCCCTAGGGCATGCTTATAATGTTGATCTGCAGACCACACTTTAAGAACCATATACAATGTAGTTGTGAGAGCTTTGGAGTCAAACCCACCTGAATTCATATCCTGGGTCTTCTACTAATATCTATATGTCTTTGGGCAGCCTACTTCATCTCTCTAAGCCTCAGTTTCTTGATCCATTTAGTGGACATAGTAATATATATCCAATAGGTTTATTGTGAAAATTAAATCAATACATGACAGTGATCAGTTTATTATTATTATTGTTAATTGGATAATTATGTTATGAGCTAGTTCAAACTATTTATAGCCAGCAGTGTGCATCAGACTTAGCTGATGAACAGGTAAAATTTCTGTTTAATTTCTCACAATGAGCTATCCTCCCCCTCAGAAATTCTGATATCAGAATATAAGATACCACTGATTTTAAGATGGAACATTATTTTATGCACTGCTAAGAAAGAAATTCTGCAATTATACCATGATTAAAATAATAAAAACGACATCAATATTTCAGAAATGAGAAAATGTAAAAAAATGTATATCCTGAAAATGGTAAAATACATTGGGTACAGATGTCAATTGGGGCTGCTTCCCAGACTACTGTGATGTGCAATTCTGGTTAAAAAACACTAACCTAGTTAGGGCGCCTGGGTGGCCCAGTTGGTTAAGCACGCACCTTTGGCTCAGGTCATGATCTCACAGTTCATGAGTTTGAGCCCCACATCAGGCTCTCATGCAGAGCCCACATTGAATCCTCTGTCCCCCTCTCTCTCTGCCTCGCTCCTGCTTGTGCTCCCTCTTTCTCTCTTTCTCAAAAATAACTAAATAAATACTTTTAAAAAATTAATAACACTGACCTAGTTCAATGTGCTAGCTGCAGAGGGAACTCAAAAGTTCAGATGCCTCAAAGCTAAGAGAGCCCACAGGTTGGAAGCCCTAGAACTATAACATAGTTATACCATGACCCATCATATAATTCCATCGGCTATTAATGAAACAAAAATATTGCCACTTGGTTTGATAGCACCTACCCTCTAAACTTGGAGACGCCTTCTCCAACTGAATAGCAGTTGCTCACACAATGAGAACAAATCAGTCCATTGGTAGAGCCAATCAAATCAGAAGAGAATGTAGTACAGTCTGCAAGAAGGTATCAGGCCAAGAGAGACTTTTCTTCATAAACATGAATTCCATTCCTGAGATTTGAGGAGTACTGGGGAGACTTTTAAAAAAGACAAAACATGATATACATTTGGGAGAGAAAGAAAGGTGGTCAAGGTCCCACACATTACTGGGACCTGCTGTAGTAAATTTTTGTTTTCTATCTTGATTTTTTAATTGTACTTTGTAAAGTGTTAGGGAAAAAAGGCTGATTTAGTATAACCTGATTGTTTTGATTGTTTTATCATATTTATGGTAATTGCAATTCTCCGTCACCCTAAGAACCTAGGATGAACACATTAGTAGTATATGACTTCCTTCAACTTTATACTAATGCTCTCACCCATAGGAAATGCATCCATTCTGTAACATAACATAGAACAGGGCAATATCTCCTGACATTTTTATTTGGGAGCTTATAATTTCCTTCTTTCTTTATATATATATGTACTTTATATATCTATGTATATATACATATATATATACTTTATATATCTTTATACTTTGTAAAGTACATATATATGTGTGTGTGTGTGTATATATATGTGTGTGTGTGTGTGTGTATGTGTGTGTGGAAAGAAATATATATATATATTTGAGAGAGAGAAAGAGCAGGGAAGAGAGGCAGAGGGAGAGAAAGAATGAAAGAATGAATCTTAGGCAGGCTCCATGCTCAGTACACAGTCTGACACAGGGCTCGATCTCACAACCCTGGAACAATGATCTAAGCTAAAATCAAGTTGGATGCTCAACCCACTGAGCCACCCAAGTGCTCTGGTAGCTTATAATTTCTAATAACTTCAGTAAATGGTCTCTAGTAGTCTCCATGCACATGAGTAAATTATAATAATAAAAGATTAATTTTAGCTACTGAAAATCCTAAGAATGTAAATCTCTAATGAAATGTTGAAATAAAACCATAGTTGTATTTGCAAAGTTTCAACCATGAAAGCTTCATTTTAACTCTTTCCTGTCTTATGAATTTCCAGTCCCATCTTAAATGAATAAGATCACCAAAAACTATTAATTTTCTAATTTGGACTCAATCCAGATAGATAGACATACATAAGATGTATAAGTCGAGGGGTACAAAGGACATTTTTTAAAGTTCCAAATAGTAACAAACTACAGCAATCATGACTGCAATTGAAAAATACATGAGTTTGGATGATTATTCTCATTTTCACCCTGTATTAGAACCACACACACACACACACACACACACAATGAAATCCATACTTCCAAAAATATTTTTTTCTACCTTGAGAACCTCTCTTGGCCCTGGCTCATATTAAATTCCTTTCTGTAGTTACATATTAAAGATTTACCAAAATAATGTTTTTAAAACTGTGATATTCTTAAAGTTTCATGTTTCTAGTTACAGAATAGAATATCATGAAACAAAAGAAATGTCTACATAATTTAAATGATTGCACAGGTAGAATATAATTTAATATGAAACTCAGTCACCTGAATAATGACATCTTAAACACAAGGCACACTGGTCATTGAGAATATCTGTCAACTTAAGAGGGGAGGAAGCAGTAATATCTTTATAGGAAGTTAGTTTCTGTTTTACTATAAATATAGAAGACAGTATTTTTTAACTGATTCTGTCTTAAAGGTTTAGTTGCACAGTGAATGCAACTCTTATTTTCCATGTAAGAAAACAAAGATTGATCTTGTAATTCTTCAATGCCACCCACCAACTGTAATATCCAACTGACTCATTTGACCTTTCCACAAGGATTTATCATTACTGAAGGAATCTTTTTGCACTTCATCTATTTTTCTCAAAACGTGTATAAACTTCCTGAAGCTTTATGTCATTGGTGTATTTGCTGATTTTAAATATTTTCAGTTCTTTGGAAGACATAAAAAAAAGGCCTTAAGAAATAAGCATTGGCAACGGTTTGGAGATTCTGATTTGTTTTAACAAAAACAGCAATTATTTCAAATCTTCTGCTGATTAGAAAGTAGTAGATCTCACTTGATATGTCAAAGCATTTTGATATTATGTTTTGCACTCTCATAAAATGCCATTACCATCTCTAATAATTATCTGAATGTTCAACTTTTCCCAATATCCTTCTCTCAATCTTTTGTGTCTGTTAGGGTATTGCTTGCCTAGAAAAAATATGCTACAAAGAGGCCAACATAACAATTTCAGGAGGAAAGAATAATAGCCAAATGGCCTTTCTTTCTTTAGTATAATTCCTAGAATTACAGAAAATGTAGGCACTTAGCACACACCACCTTCAGAGAGACATTTAGAAGATCTTTCAACTCATCCTATAGACAGAATGGAGTAAGTAAACTCAGTACATGAATAAAAAGGCAGATTAGTCACAAACAGTTTCAATAGCTATACCTAGAAGGGAGTTAATTAATGGAGCAACATCAATTGAGTTCTAGGTTTTGAGCATCATAGGATTCTTTCCTAGGTTCTATTTGTTTTAACATTTTACTCAATGTCCTGGGTGAGACTATAGAGAGGTCATCATAAAATTTGTTACAAATAGGGGGTACTTGGGTGGCCCAGTCGGTTGAATGTCTGACTCTTGATTTCGGCTCAGGTCATGACTCCAGGGTTGTGGGATCAAGCCCCATATTGGGCTCTATGCTGAGCTTGGAGATTGCTTAAGATTGTTGGGAAGGGAAGGGGAGGGGAGGGGAGGGGAGGGGAGGGGAGGGGAGCGGAGGGGAGGGGAGGGGAGGGGAGAGAGAAAAAAGGATAGAAAGAAAGAAGAAAGGAAAAAGATCAAGGAAAAAGATTGAGGGAGGGAGGGAGGGAGGGAGGGAGGGAGGAAGGAAGGAAGGAAGGAAGGAAGGAAGGAAGGAAGGAAGGAAGGAAGGAAGTTAGTTAGTTAGTTAGTTAGTTACAAGTAGGACAAATGAAGGAAAGGCACATAGCAACACAGCAGCAGAATTAGATTCTGTAAAAGTAATTCAGTGTTAAAGATCCCCAGAGACGGAATGGCTCAATTCTCAAAGGATGGAGTATTGACCACTTTTTTCAGAAGATGTTAAAGCCCTGACTAGAAGTTCTTGGCACAGCTTGTACAAAATTAACTCAAGCACAAGATAGGTGGTAGGACTAGATAATTTTGAAAGTCCCACCCCCCCCCCCCCCGCCAACCTCAAGATTCCAATATTCAAACATTTTTCTGTGGTACAAAGTAGGTTCTTGCAAAAGACTTTCTCTTATAAAAACTGAAAACAAATAGTCGGCCTCGGGAGGTGATCCAAGTTTTTAGGAATCCCTAAGAGAATCTTCTATTTTGTTGCATGTTTGCTCTTTAGAGAACTAATCTCCTTCCCCAGGAATGTATTAATATCTGTTTGTCCTCTGCTATACTGGCTGACTTTGGGAATTTGCACACAGCACACTTTATCTTGCTAAATATAATAGCATGCCCAGCATTCTTCCTTTATGAGAAATCCCTATTCACTTTCATAAATTATGTGAATGGATCTGAAGCATACTTTGCTTTCTTCAGTAGAAACTATTCCCAAAAGTAGCCTGAAAACATGCCAAATATCTGCTCCTACATACAGTTCAATACATGATATTGATATGTATTATTATTATTGGGTGAATGTTGAATACAAGGCAAATTTAGAACACTCCTGAACAAATCCTTCCTCCTCCCACAGTCCAGTTACAGGAAGCTCAAGGAAATCAGAATAATTTTAATACTTGCCTAAGCAAGCTGTGACTATCCAAGTAGATCTACTAAAACAAAAACCACAGTAGAATATTTAAAAATCTAATATAAATTAGATGTAGTATGATAAATATTTCTCTGATTTAATAAATATATTTAAAATATATAAGTATAAATACAGAGAACAAAATTTGAGTTGCTGGAGGGTGTATGGGTCAGTAAGAAGGGCACTTTTCAGAATCAGTCCTGGGATGAATCACTGGGTTCTACTCCTGAAGCCAAGATTATACTGTATGTTAACTAACTTGAATATAATTTTTTTAATGTTTCTCTTCCATACTGTGAGTCTGAGTGTTAGAGTGTTTGTTTTTAGTTTATTATATATGCCTAGCCCATCTTTTAATGACCAAATGCAATTATTGTTTACTGTGGTACAAAGAAAGATGACCAAAATCCCTAAATCCTGAATTCTTTCCAGTCATATACAGAAGCCTCTACCATGCACAGCATGTTCCCTAACAGATATGTTCATAAAGAAGACCCTTAGAGTAAACACAAGTTTATTGTTAACTAGGGCTTTGGCCCCAAATACCCATCTGGACTCCTTCCCTGGTGAACTGGCCTGGACCTCATATGAGCTTGGCAGATTCATCTTGTCCCTTGGGCTAAAGATTAATTAAAAAAATCCCCAACAGCTAATTCTTGATTCTTTTCCCAAGTCTTAGTCTGATACTAGCCTCTGACAAAGTCTCTGCTCTGGCAAAGATTACATCTGCCCAGAAGAGGCAAGTTTTCTTAACTTACAAAGTCTTTCTATACCCTTGTGTTGTCCAAAACAATAGCCACTATTCATATATGACTTTCTATATACCTGTACTCTCTAAAACAATAGCCACTGTTCACCTTAACATGTTAAATTAATTAAAGTTAAATAAAATTTAAAATTCAGCTTCTTGGTTGGTTGTACTGCCATATGTGGCCAGTGGCTAGTGTATAGAACATTTTCATCATGCTATATTGGACAGTGCTGCTCTAGGATCCCATTTTGTTCTTGGGCAAACCTCGGTTTCAGAATTAAGCAGACTTTATCTTCTGCTAATGATCTGAGTGTGCAATTGTTTACTCATTTATTCATTCAATGAATATTTATCAATTTTTTTCCTAGCTGCTGGATATATAATCCTGAACAAACATAGTACCTGTTCTCATGGAGCTTATGTTCTAGTGGGAAAACCAATAACAAACAAGTAAACAGCTACTAGAAAAGATTATTTGTTATGAATTTCAATGCTAGTGTACCTCTCTTTTAGCCTCAAAGTAACAAGGTGTTTCTGTTTCATTCAAGTGAGCCCATCCCATCAGCAGTTGGTCTTTCTCTTTACACTCTTCAGATGGCAAACACTGATGGTTTTAGGATATACTTAAGTCTAGTGGTTTTTTGGTCTTTTCTTCTTTAGAATTTCTGCCCACAGCTTAATTTTTGCCCGTGTCCTTGATTCACTCACAAAGGGTTCTCCAGACTTTATCATTTCGGTTATTACATTTTTAGGTGTGACTGCTCTTAACTATTTATATCCCCAAATAGTACAACAAACTACTAGACATCCCCTCTTGGAAGACTCCACCCCCAGCTTCTTAAATTTTGTCATTAGATCTTCAGAATGCCTCTTGCCCCAATGTATCTCTTCTATTTCCAGTGGGCCACTCAATCTAAACTGTCATTACTCATACCTGAATTACTAAAACAACCTCCCTGAAAGGATTAATGTCTCAATTTCCCTTCCTTGTAATAATCCTGCATATTAAATCATGGTTAATCATAAAACAGCCTGTGATTTCCCCTCTCTGTTTTCTCTGTATTTGAAAACAGCTCTCTTGCCATGGCCCCCACCCCCTTAAAATGTATGCCTATGCCAAGTTCATCTTCCTCTCCTCCCTGGTTGGGATCATCTCCCAGCTGCTGAGACTACTGACTCTCTGCAGTGGTACTAAAAGAACCAACACTGACAAATGAGAGCCTCAGCAGCCTGGCAGCCCCATCTCCCCCAGTCTCACTTATCCCCAGTAGCAGCTTCCGAAATGGCACTATTCCAAGGGACACTGACCCAGCAGCTAAATATACTGGGATTGGAGTTGCCATGGTCAGAGATGCTGACTATAGGGCTAGGATTGGGACTGTGTCCGCTAGCATCATCATTGGTTGTGCCCAGAACCCTTCTCTGAAGCAACAGTTTCCTCTGCCATTCTGGAGGCCCTGAGGGTCTTTTCCCTGATGGTGGCCTTTCTTTTCCTCTTAGCCATTAGAGGAGCCATCTCTACCTCCCATACGTAGTTCTTTCTTCCACACCTCCCATGTCATATATACTTCTTTCCCTATACCTCCCCGTCCAGCCTAGGAAAAGTGATTGGCTCAGAGTTCAAGAGAAGAAATACAAATAACAAAAATAATGACCAGTCATTACCCTACTCAAGAATTCACACTGGCTCCTTATTGGCTGTAGAATCAAGTTTCTTTTTCATGAACTTATTACTTTGAAAAGATAAGGCTAAAACTGAAGATTCATTTGGAAGTATTATAACCTGTTTAATCTCTGAAAATTATTTTAGATTTTTTCGGCTCACATACCACTCAGCTCTATGGCATATTACCTTCTTGCCTATGTCTCCTTATTTTATCTAGTTAAAACTTTCCTAATCATTCCCACAAACTCTTCTTCCATCACACACACACACATACACACACACATACACGTGGGGGAGGGGCTTTTAGAGATAATTTACTGAGTTCACTGAACAAACGGTAATTTTAGGAAGCACAAGCAAACTTTTTCAGCATTATTCTGGCCAATTTTATATACCTTTCTCATATCTTTGCCACCCACATTAATTCTAGACTGTGTCTTTTTCCATCAGGTCCCAAGCTCAAAAACTTGAGTAAGTCACTGAATGACTTTCTGAGGGCAAATTTTGGGTCAACATCCACAAACTAAAACCATCTCAGCTTTTAACCAAAAGATCTAGTGGTGATTAATAATTTCACCACTAGCTAGGATGATAAAAAATACAAAAGCCAAACTCTTTAAAATAAAGAGGTATAATTTATATAACATTGTATTTATTTCAGGTATACAACATGATTCAATATTTATATACACTGGGGAATTATCACCACAATATACACTGGGGAATTATCACCACAATAAGTCTAGTTACTATCTGTCACCATACAAAGCTACAATTTTTTTTCTTGTGATAAGAACTTTTGCAGGGCATCTGAGTGGCTCAGTTGGTTAAGAATCCGACTTCAGCTCAGATCATGATCTCATGGTTTGTAGGTTTGAGCCCCATGTTAGGCTCTGTGCTGACAGCTCAGAGCCTGGAACCTGCTTCAAATTCTGTGTATCCCTCTCTCTGCCCCTCCCCTGCTTGTGCTCACTTGCTGCCTCTTTCAAAAATGAATAAACATTAAAAATTTTTAATTTATTCTTTCAGCAACTTTCAAATATGCAGTATGCTATTATTAACTGTAGTTATTGTGCTTAGCATTACATGCCCCACAACTTGCTTATTTTATAATTTGAAGTTTTTAACCTCTAGACCCCCTTCACCTATCCTGACCACTCCTCAACGCCTCTTCCCTAGCAACCACTTGTTCTGTTCTCTGTACCTGTGAGATTACTTCTGTTTTGTTTTCTTTGTCCATTTGTTTTCTTTTTTAGATTCCTATATAAGTAAAATCATATACCATTTGTCTTTCTCTGATTTATTTCATTTAGCATAATTCCCTTAAGGTTCATCCATGTTGTTGCAAATGGCAAGATTTCCTTCTTTTTATGGCCAAGTAGTATTCCATTGTATATAAGTACGACATCTTCCTTACGCATTCATCTATTAATGGACATTTAGGTTGTTTCCAAATCTTGACTATTCTAAATAATGCTGCAATGAGCATAGGGGTACATACATCTTTGCAAATTAGTGTTTTCATATTCTTAGGATAAATACCTAGTAGTAGAATTGCTGAATCACCTGGTAGTTCCTTTTTTTTTTGGAGGAGGAACCTCCATACTGTTTTCCATAGTAGTTGCTTCAGTGTACATTTCTACCAGTAGTGCACAGGAGCCCCTTTTTCTCCACATCCTTGCCAACAACTGTTATTTCTTGTCTTTTTGATGACAATCATCATAACAAGCATGAGGTAGTATTTTATTGTAATTTTGACTTGTATTTTCCTATAATTAGTGATATTTAGCACCTTTTCATGTGCCTATTGGACATCTGTAGGTCTACTTTGGAAAAAGGTCTACTCAGTTCCTTTGCCATTTTTTAATTGGATTCTTTGCTTTTTGGCTATTGAGTTATATGAGTTCTTTATTTTTTGAATCTTAACTCCTTTTCAGATATTTGATTTGCAAATATTTTCTCCCACTCAATAGGTAGACTTTTTATTTTGTTGATGATTTTCCTCCGCTGTACAAAAGCTTGTTAGTTTCATACAGTCCCATTTGTTTATATTTGCTCTTTTTGTTTTTGCAGTCAGGTCCAAAAAATCACTGCCAAGACTAATATAAAGGAGTTTATGACCTATGATCCCTAAACAATACTAGATCATAGTAAATCAATGTTTAACCCATTTCCCAATACCATTTTACAGGAGCTTCAGGTCACTGGAATTAACTGCATTGACTTCGAAGAACACAGAAGGTGTATGTTATATCACAGGTCACAGGCAAAGCCTTAATTGTGCTTAAACGCTTCTGTATCTGTATGACAGTATTTATTTAACAAACACATATAGCACTTGCTATGCCAGGCACTGTTCTAAGTCTTTGATAAATGTTAATTTTTTATCCTCATAAAAACCTTGTGAATTAGGTAATAGTATTATACCCATTTTAAAAATGGGGGAGCTCAGCATAAGAGTAGTTAAGTGTCTTGCTCAAGTCCCTAGAGATAGTAATTGGCAAAGTCAGAATTTGAACCTAGAAATATCGTGGCTGCTCCCACACAAACACCAAAGGTGTCCTTGATCTCTGCCTCCTGTCCCCGCCCCGGCTTGGGTGCCTTCCTGGTGTGTACCCACCCAGCTTTGAACCTTCTATGGCTGCACCTACCATGATTTCTGCATGTTTAATAAGTTCTTTAATGGCAAGGAACATGTCTTGTTCACGGTTGTAGCTCTGACGTATGTACCTTATGCTGATAAAGCATTATTATAAATCATCCAGTAGCCAAAGAGTTAAACTGATTTCTTATCAAGTTATGGTACCTATAATAAATTTCTTCTCTTTACCCATGGGAGTAGGCACACTTTCCAATTTTAAAATTACCAAGTGTGTTGAAACTGGCTTGTGATTTAAAGGAAATGATACTGCAGAAAAATACATTAATGAATGGCTCACCCCCATGTTGGCACAGAGCTTTCAAAATTTGGGGTGTTTCAAACTTAACGACACTGAAGTCCCTCATCTGAAGAAATGCCAAAACAACTGCACTGAGCATTTCAAGCTCAAAGTCAAAGACTATGTACCAACCTATTATCACAAAACACTTCCATCAAAACCTGGCAGCAAGAAAACAATTGCCAGCTAGCACATTGCTCTCCATGAGAGAAGATGTTATGTCATTTTGTGCAAAGGACCTCAAAACACCTTGTCAGTTTAACAGGATTTCGATACACCATGAGAAGCCTTTCACATACCACTTTAAGCATTTCCAGGAAAATTGCCATAGAAGCTCTCAAGGTACAATAATTTGAACCTAACTAGACTTAGTAACCAACACAAACTATAACTTTTCTAAAATGTTTACCTCTTTATAAGTGGATGAATTTGTTAGAAGAGTCATACTACTCTTGGAAAATACAGTTCTGCAGAGAAACAATGATGTATTTTCATTCAGCAACATTTACTTGATGAATTGTTAATTATTTACTTATTATGTGCTAGGTACTCTATTGATTATACTTATATGTATATATGTATATGTATACATGTATATGTGTAAATCCTTTATCTGGCAGTAATTACTAACTGCATTTTTTCATTGAGTTAGTAACTTCCAGATATTTTGGTCAAGTTTAACAGCATTAGGCACTAATGTATGCATGGGAAAGAAGAACAGAATTATAGCTTGACAAATAATTCTATATTTTCTCTTGGATAGCAAGAACATACATAAGTATACATCAGTTTAAATTTTTTTAATGTTTTATTTATTTCTGAGAGAGAGACAGACAGCGTGAGCAGGGGAGGGTCAGAGAGAGAGGGAGACACAGAATCCGAAACAAGCTCCAGGCTCTGAGCTAGCTGTCAGCACAGAGCCCGACGCGGGGCTCAAACCCATGAGCTCTGAGATTATGATCTGAGCCAAAGTCGGATGCTTAACTGATTGAACCACCCAGGCGCCCCAGTATATGTCAGTTTAAACATGCAGTTTGAATGTTCTGATTAACTGTTCATTTTGCATGTTTGCCTGATTTGAGCAGTAAATTCACTGAAATAGTCAAATGGTCTTTGGCATAGAGGGGCCATAGGTCCACAAAACAAGAAAGCTGAATAGGCATTGGAAGACCAACTCCTTCCTAAACCACAAGCTCCTGAAGAAAAGAACCATGAATTCTGTAGCTCTGGGGCTAGATATATTTCCTGGCATTGACTTTCATCAATATATGATTACTTGAATGAATGAATGACCCAGGTAACTCTCTGTAACAGATAAAACTATATCCTATATCTCATTTATAAAAAATTTCCAGAGATACCAGACACAAAGATGGGCATTTGGTTACTACCCTTATAATATTAGCCTTTCTTAAATGAAGGAGTTATATTGAGGGTCTTAAGGCAAAATCATTAAAGCTAATTAGATCAATTAACCAAGAGAAGCTATAACTTTACTAATAGCTATTAATTTCAGTGAGATTCCCTTTACTGTCTTAACCTTTCCTGACTGTTTTTTTTAACAATTTTTATTTATTAGTTTTTATTTTAATTCCAATATAGTTAACATACAGTCTTATATTATTTTCAGGTATATAAAATCATGATTTGACAATTCTATACATTACTCAGTGCTCATTATGACAAGTACACTCTTTAATCCCCATCACCTATTTCACCCATCCTACCACCCACCATCCCTCTGGTAACCATCAGTTTGTTCTCCATAGTTAAGAGTTTGTTTCTTGCATGCTTTCTCTCTCTCTCTTTCCCACTATACCCCCTTTTTTCTCTTTGCTCATTTGTTTTGTTTCTTATAGTCCACATATGAGTGAAATCATATGGTATTTGTCTTTCCTGACTTACTCTGTTTTGTTTTTGTTTTTACATTTTATCTTTTAGCTATTCCAATTATTCAGTTAGAGGTTAACAAAACGATAAAGTATAACTCTGCTTCATTGTTACCATCTAAATTCTATTAACAATGCATGCTTATTCAAGTTTATCCCCTATTTACACCTTTCATAACATTATAATCTGAAATTTCCACTTCCAGTCATGTTGTATGGCACCCTTTCTATTAGAATACATATTTGCCTCATCTCCCAGCTACATTGTAACCAGTATTAAAGACCTAAATGTGAGACCTGAAACCATAAAAATCGTAGAAGAAAGTACAGGCAATAACTTCTCTGACATCAGTTGTAGTAACTTTTTTCTAGATAGATCCCGTGAGGCAAGGGAAATAACAGCAAAAATAAACTATTGGGACTACATCAAGATTAAAAGCTTCTGCACAGTGAAGGAAACAATCAACAAAAGTAAAAGGCAATCTATGGAATGGAAGAAGATACTTGTAAACAACATATCAAATACAGGGTTAGTATCCAAAATATATAAAGAGCTGATATAACTCAATACCCCCCAAAAACAAATAATTCTATTTAAAGATGGATAGAAGACATGAACAAACATTTCTTCAAAGAAAACATATAGATAGCCAATAGACATATAAAAAGATGCTCATCATCACTTATTGTCAGGAAAATGCAAATCAAAACTACGATGAGATATCACTTCACACACATCAGAATGGCTAAAATAAAAAATACAAGGAACAACAGGTGTTGGCAAGGATATGGAGAAAAAGGAACCCTCTTGCACTGCTGGTAGGAATGCAGACTGGTGTAGTCATGCTGGAAAACAATATGGAGGTTCCTCAAAAAATTAAAAATAGAACTACCCTTGGATCTAGCAATCACACTACTGGATATTTACTAAAAAAAATACAAAAATGCTAATTCAATGGGATACATTTACCCCTACATTTATAACAGCATTATTTACAATAGCCAAGATATGGAAGCAGCCCAAGTATCCATCAAATGATGAATGGAATAGGAAGATGTGAGTTTATCAATGATAGATAGATAGATAGATAGATAGATAGATAGATATAAAGGAATATTTTCATCCATAAAAAAGAATGGAATCTTGCCATTTGCAATGGCATAGATACAGCTAGGAAAGTATAATGCTAAGCTAAATCAGTCAGAGAAAGAGAAATACCATATGATTTCACTCATATGTGGAATTTAAGAAACAAAACCAATGAGCATAAAGAAAAAGAAAGAGAGAGAAACAAACCAAGAAACTGAATGTTATCAGAGGGAAGGTGGTAGGGGGAATGGGTGAAACAGGTGTTGGGGATTAAGGACTGCACTCGTCATGACGAGTACTGGGTGACGTATGGAATTGTTGAATCACTACATTATATACCTGAAACTAATGTAACATTGTATATGTTAACTAACTAGAATAAAAATAAAAACTTAAAAAAAAAGAACTTACTATATTTAAATAGATTTCAACTAATCTGTAAGGATAAAATGTGATATAATTTTTAAATAAATAAATTGTAAGCCAGAGCAGGGGCCAGCTTCGCACCCCTTTATTGCTGTCCTCACACCATGGCAGAATACACACTACTATATCTACTCCAAGGGCATGTTTAGGAGAGATAATATAGGACTGCAAAAATGGGGGGACAGGAGGCAGAGAAAAGTATACCAAAGCCCTCTACTGGAAAATTGAATTAAAACTCCCAATAGAAGTGAAATACTCTTCTTTATCTCTTTAAAATTTATACATAATCAAATTCCACTAGTGCTAACCTGACAGCATTGGCATCATGTAATATTCATTGTGTCAGACACTGTTGTTTGGCCAACCAAAGAGACATTTTCAGGCCTCAACCACCTTCTTCTGCAATTAGGAAACTAAAGCTTACTTTCCCTGCTTCTTTTGGAGTCAAGAGTGCCCATGTGACACAGTTTGGCTGGCATTGCCACATCCACCCTTGTTCTATCCTGAACATATGATGCCTGGACCTGCATGGTACATTTTGTGAAGCAAAAAGTATAAAAATGAAAAGTCAACTTACTAAGGACAGTGAAACATAGGATAAATAGTAGTATTATTGAGCAACGAAACCAGTGCAAGCAATCGCCTACCCTCAGGTAGCTTGATGTGAGAAAAAAAACAAAGGTTTTGTTTGTGTAAGCTACTGTTACAGCTAAATGCCTTCCAACTACAGTTATGGCTGAAATGACTGAAATTCTGGTTCTACCTTTTTCTAATTATGACTTTTGTTAATTTTCTAAATATCCCTAAGCTCAGTTTCTCATCTATAAAATGGGCATAAGTATAATTGCTCCCACAGAATTGTCATGAACTATGGTTTAAAAAATATGAAATAATGCATGTAAAGTAACTGGATTGCACTTGGTACATAGTCATACTCTCAAACATTAAAAACACATTTTAATACTATAATATACACACCCAGGAGAGTTTTTAAAATAAAAGTTGTAGGGCACCTGGCTGGCTCAGTCAGTAGAGCATGCAACTCTCAGTCTCAGGGTTGTTGAGTTTGAGCCCCACACTGGGTCTAGAATTACTTAAAAAATATTTTTAGAAGCACAAGTTGCTTCTTTTCTCCCAAATAATTGCATATAAAAATTAAATATTTAAGGTGTCAGAGAATTCAATTCTTTATAATCCTCACTCTTTTTTTTTTTTTTTTTTTACTTTTTATGTTTTATTTATTTTGAGAGAGAGAGAGTGAGCAGGGGAAGATCAGAGAGAGAGGGAGATACAGAATCTCAGAGAGAGGAAGATACAGAATCTGAAACAGGCCCTAGGCTCTGAGCTCTGAGCGAATATCAGCACAGAGTGCGTCCTGGGGCTCAAACCCATGAACCATGAAATCATGACCTGAGCCGAAGTCTCAGCTTAACCGACTGAGTCACCCAGGTGCCCCAATTCTCACTCTGTTTTATCTCTTAGGTCAAGACATCTACAATTAGCATTAAAATGCACAAATAATACGTGTGATTAAAGTAAGTGGTACAAATATTAACTAAAAACTGTAATTAAACTTTTGTCACAGAAAAGTAACCTATTTTCCTCAGCACAAGGAGTGAAATGACCTGCAGTTCCCCCACAACTTTCTCTCACCACGTCACCCAGAAACCCGAGGCTCTATGAATCTTTAGTGTCTCATTCTTCGGTTATTTTCAGGACATTCAACCATGTCTCTTGGATGACTGAAGAAGACAGCAGGTCTCTGGTTTTTGCTTTGTTTGTTTTAGTCATAAGCATTTTTAGCTTCACTTCAACATGATCATCATTCCAACTATTTCTTTAGAAGTTTATCTCGCCAAGCCAATGAAAGACTGTATTCCCAAGCCTAGAGACTTTCCATTTATAGCTTTCCATTAAGCCTCTTAAAGGTAGGTATTTATTCTAATCAAATATTTAAAAGGTAGGTCCTTTTATGAAATGGCTTTTTTGTTAATTCAAAAAGAGATAATTATTTATACTTCGAAATCCTTTCTAATAGGATTTGGGTTGACCTACAACAAAAGACACAAATAGATTAAGATTGTTAAAATACATCAAAACATATCAAAGCACAGGAAAAGATGATGCAAGCATAAAAATCATTGTGATTATGCACAAAATTTAGCCCTGAGCTTCCATGAGACTCAGGAAAAA
Source organism: Hyaena hyaena (assembly GCF_003009895.1). Lineage (NCBI taxonomy): Eukaryota > Metazoa > Chordata > Mammalia > Carnivora > Hyaenidae > Hyaena > Hyaena hyaena. Next base: position 753,831 of record NW_024080640.1, read on the forward strand.
ATGAAAATATAATTGATTAAGCAATTTTCATTACTTTGTAAAGCAGATCTGTACTATTTTTATATAATAATTCTAAGTGTGGTGTTGGTACAAAATTCCAGTAGGAATTTATCTTTTGGGCCTTTCTTCAAGGAGAATTGAGTTTCATAATACACAGTATTTTCATCAATGAGGTTCAGTAGCTGCTTTGAACTTCAATAAAAGTCAATAGCGTGACATTATGCCAGTAATTTTAAAATTATTTTTAGCCATGGAACCTAGAAAATAAAATATTATACAGCAGCTCAATATATAAAATACATAAATGAGCACTTCTTTAACTGAAACTGAGTTAAGGGGCCTGAAGCTACCATAATCACTGATTACAGAATCTGGGTAAAGAAAAGGCCTATGTAGCCAGTAAGCTGATCATATTAGCTACAAATATAAAAATGCAAATCAATGTCCTGCAGCTAATATAACACTTAATAGTAAAAGATTTCATGTTATTTCCATAAGACTGGAGACAAGACAAAGGTATCTACTCACAGCAGGTCTCAGCCAATGCAATAAAGCACAGGGGTGGGTGGCGGGGGTAGGGGGAGAGGAAGGACTATAAAGCAAACAGATAGGAAAGGAAAAAGCAAAGCTATCTTTATTCACAAACAACCTGATTGGATATATAGAAAATCTTAAGAATAAAAAAAAGAGCAATCAATCAATCAATCAATTTTAAAAAAGAATTTTAAAAAAGCCATTAGAACAAACAAGTTAATTGAATAAGTTTGCAAGATAGAAGATCAACTGACAAATACATTTGTATTTTTATATACAAACAATTGAAAATAAGACAAAAAATACATTTATAAAAGCATCTAAAAACCATGATATACTAAGAAATAAATTTAACAAAGTGTGTTCATAGGCAGTACACATAAAACTACAAAATATTACTGAGGAAAATTAAATAAGATTTAGATGAGAAGACTGCTTGAAGACTGAATTGTATCTCACTAAAATTCAGGTGTTGAAGCCCTAATTCCCTAAGTGATGGTACTGAAGATGTGACCTTTGGGAGGCAATTAGGTTAGAGTCCAGAACTGTAAGAAAATTAATTTCTTTTTTTAAGCCATCTAGTCTATGATATTTTGTTATGACATCCCAAGCCAAGACAGAAATATACCATGTTCCTGGATCAGAATACTCAAAGTTGTTAAGATATCAATTCATTCCAATTTTTTCTACAAATTCAGCATAATTTCAATTAAAATCCCAGCAGGCCCACATGGTCCAGAAATTCCACTCCTAGACATATACCTAAAGTAACTGAAAATAGGGATTCAGAGAGATATGTGTATGCCAATGTTTACTGCAGCATTATTAAGAACAGCCAAAAGGTAGAAACAACTTAAGTGTCCTTCAACAGACAAATGGCTTAATAAAATATGCTGTATACATACAATGAAATACTATTCAGCGATAAAAAGAATGAAATTCTGGCAAATGCTACAATATGAATGAATCTTGAAAAACATTATTACTAAGTGAAATAAACCAGGTACAAAAGGACAAATATGGTATGATTACATTTATTTATATGAAATATTTAGAATAGGCAAATTCATATAGAGAGAAAGTAGATTAGAGATTACCAGGGGCTGGGAAGTATTGGGCATTACTGCTTAATGGGTACAGAGTTTTGTTTGAAGTCATGGAAATTTTTGGAAATACTGGTGATGGCTGTACAACATTGTAAATATAAATAATGCCACTGAATTAAATACCTAAAAATGGGCAAAATGGCAAAGTTTATGTTATATATATCTACTACTATAAAGAAAACAATTTCCAAAAAAAAATCCTAGGAAGCTTTTCCATAGAAATCTACAAGTTGATTGTAAAATATACATAAAAATAGCCAGAATCATTTTGAAAAGAAGTAAGTTAGAGAACTTATATTACCTGACCTAAAGATTCACTATAACACCTCAACAGTCAAGACAGTGTAGTATTTCTGTAAGAGTGGATATAGGAAGGGTGTAAGAGAACATAGTGTCCAGAAATAGAGTCATATTTGATCAATTACTTTTCAACAAAGTGCCAACGTAATTCAATAGGGAGAGAAATCTTTCAATGAATGGTAAAAACATCTGTATATGCACATGAATAAATGACTTTGATCTTTCCTCACATCATAAACAAAATTAACACAAAACGGATCATAGACATAAATGTAAATGTATGTAAAAAGTAAAACTAGAAGTCTCCTAAATAGAATAATTTAGAAACTCCAAACTTCAGTTGGAGTTTTAAATATGATCTTCACAATCTCCATTAAGAAAAAAATGCAAAGATAAGCCACAAACCAGAAGCTGGGATTAAACATTTATATATATTTTATCTATATTTTTAGACATTTACATATATACATATATAATTTATCTATATTTAATACATAGTTTTAATTTATTATAGATTTCTATTATATGTATAACACATATATACACATACGAATAAATACAGATATATCAAGTGGTCTGGAGTATGTGTATATAGGGATACAAGAACTTGTATCCAGAATTTAATAACCTATAACTTAATAAGAAGACAAAAATTCATTTTAAAAATTGTTGGGACACCTGGTTAGCTCAGTCAGTTAAGCATCTGAGTCTTGGTTTTGGCTCAGGTCATGATCTCATGGTTTATGGGTTAGAGCCCCATGTAGGGCTCCACACTGACAGCACACAGAGGCTGCTTGAGATTTCTCTCTCCTTCTCTCTCTGCCCTACCACCATTCGTGCATACTCTCGCACTCTCTCTCAGAGTAAATAAATAAACTTCTAAAAAATTGTCAAGTGAAGGGCACCTGGACAGCTAAGTCTATTAAGTGTCCGACTCTTGATTTCAACTCAGATCATGATCTCACAGTTGGTGAGTTGGAGCCCTGCATCAGACTCTGTGCTAACTGTAGAGCCTACTTGGGATTCTCTCTCTCCTCACTCTCTACCCCCTTATTCGTGTTCTTGTTCTTGCTCTCTCTCTCTCTCTCAAAATAAACATTTTTAAAAATTTTAAAAATAAAAATTGTCAAGGGATTTGAACACAATTTGTAAGAGAAGATCCACAAATGGCCACTAAGTACACCAAAGAATATAAAACTACACTAGTCAACAGGAGAATGCAAATTTAAATAACAGTAAGATATCACTACAAACCCACTAGAATGACTAACAATAAAAATACTAGAGCAGGTGGAAATCTCACACCATGCTAGTGTGAAAGCAAAATGGTGTAATGACTTTGTAAGGCAGTTTGGTAGATTTTTATAAAGTTAAACATATATCTGTCACAAGGTCTCACAATCCCAAGAGTAATTAAATCCCATAATTACAGCTGATTTATTCATAATAGCCCAAACCCTGGAAAACAACCTAACTACCCATCAATAAGGGAATACATAACCAAATTGTGAGATACCCATTCAATGAACTACTATTCAGCAATAAGAATAAACAGACTATTTTACCACTGATACATGCAAATAAATGGGTAAATTTCAAAAACATTTTACTGAGCAAAAGAATATATGTATACTGTATCATTTCATTTACATGGAATTCTAAAAAAAATCTATAATGACAGAAAACTGATCAGTGGTTGCTCAAGGCTGTGGCTGGTAAAAGAGAGGGGTGACTGCAAAGTGGCATGAGGGAACCTTTTTGGGTAATGAAAATATTCTATGTCTATTCTATATTCTTGTCAAAATTTATCTAACTCTATACTTAGAATAGATGCATTTTATTGTAAATCATACCTTGATAAAAGTCTGAAAAGTGGAAATAAATACCTACAACCATTGCTAAACCCACATCATGTACTTGCTAAGGTTGTGACAAAATGGACTGTCAAAGCAACATGGCCAAGCACACGCACAGGTAAGCTGAAGTGTGGGTGTAAATTCAGTTTGAGGATAAACAGAATTCTGAGTCACTGGCAGCACCAGGGGCAATCTCTTGCTCATGCCCAGCTGGGAAATGTCCGCATTTTTTTTCTACCATCAGTGTACTTATTCCACGTAAACAGCTCAACAGCCAGGAGAATGTCATTGCAGTATCTTCCTCCTGAAAGAAGGTGGTCCTTGAAACAGGACTCAGAAAGTCCCTACCTGGACAGCTCTCCAGAGGATACATTATTTAGCATAAACTATTTGATCTGGGGTGATAATAAGATGTTTGTGTATTTTGGTCACTTCCATTACTTCCCTAAACAGGACAGCATACTAATTCTTAATAACATCCCCCCTACCCCGCTGCCAAGGTAGTCCCTTAGGAATTTGTTCAAAAACCTTGGGTTTTAACTAGAAGTCATTTGAAAACATTGAAAGCATAACTAAAGTTATTTATGGTTTATGTATTGTTCTTGTGCAGATAAAAATTCATCCCGAAGCTTTTCTAAATTTCTTAATAAAGTCCATATTCTCTGACGATGTTAGAGGCAACTTCTAATACTATTAATGCTAATACTCTGGTTCTCAAACACTTCATGATCTTAACCCAAATCTTGGATGGGCCTGTAGTTAGAGTCTAAGGATATACCTTTTAACACCTCCCTGGTGATTCTAGTACAGATAACTTTCAAACATGGTTTGAGAAACACTGCTTTAATGGATTCACTGTTCCATTGCTCTGCCAGAGACACTTTTTAGTTCTCCAATTAGCTTGGAGTGAGTTGATAGACAGGTTGATAATAATCAAATACATAATTGAATTCAACTTAGTTACTATATACTTTCTTCAAACTGTCCCTCATGAGTATGGGGCATTTATAACTGATTGTTGACCTCACTTCTGTTAAATAAATTTTAAAATCAAGTGGCATTGATTCTATAAACCGTTAACATTCTAGAAAGACAACCCATAAAGAGTCTTTATACTTAACTCCTGGAGAAGGGAGACTCAGATTGCTTAAAAGAACATGAAATAGCTTGCTGTTATAGATTAAATTTCTTCTGAGAAAAGGTGTAAACTCTTACAGGTGGCATCCAGATGGAAAATTAGTCCCTTCCCACCCACGCAAAGAAAATCTTTAAACCTCTTCCAAAACATAAAGAAAGGGAAGACATTTTGTGACAAGAAATCTTGCAACTTGTACATTGAAAGAGTACTGCAAATCTTGGGAGCAATCCCTATTGTGTGGAATGGTATAGTGTCAAATAGAACAGATAACTGAACTACAGAAATTGAGCTGATGGAGAAGTAATATATCAAAGTCTAAGCTTTCAACAATGGTAGACAGGCTAATAATTTTTCACAGTTATATCTGGTTTGGGTCTTGAAATGACCAATCTTACATAAGCTTGAATGGGTCAGCATGAGATGCAAGAGGATCAGTCTTTGCAAGGGAACTGGGAGACTAATAGATCAACCACCATCCAGCCAGAAATACCCTCTTAGCTTCTCTTCGTTAAGGGTTTCACCAATGCCTTAATGAGTGGAATTGACAGTTAATCCCAGAATACCATGTAGTTATATCTGTATGATGTTTATTTATAGAGTTTTCTTTATATATGCCTAAGTTAATTAACTATGTTGTTCATTTTAAACAATTTGTATTGAAGGGTATGGCCCCTCATTCTCAGCAAATCTTTTCAGGGATTTAGAAGGTATTAAAACAGGGCACCTGGGTGGCTCTGTCAGTTAACCATCCGACTTTGGCTTAGGTCATGATCTCATGGTTCGTGGGTTCGAGCCCCGTGTCAGGGTCTGTGCTGACAGCTAGCTCAGAGCCTGGAGCCTGCTTCAGACCCTGTATCTCCCTCTCTCTCTCTGACCTTCCCCTGCTCACACTGTCTCTCTGTCTCTCTGTCTCTGTCTCTCTCTCTCTCTCAGAAATAAATAAAAAACATTTAAAAAATTTAAAAAAGAAATAAATAAAATAAAAGGTATTCAAACTAGGTGAATCCAATCAACAATTGCAGTTACAGTAAGAGCACCTTTTTTATTTGTGGCTCTTAATTTTTAAGAAAGGTTTTTAAGAAAATTCACTGTGAGTACTTTATTTTATAAAATAAATTATCTTAATATGAATTCATTAAACATGCTCAAGAACCAGATGGTGGAACAACAAAATGAAACAAAAAGATTGCAGAAGTAAGGAATCAAACTGACGGTCAAAAGAACACAGCTAACAAAATAACAAATAAATTAGTGAGATCAAAGAGCTGAATAGACAAAGTTGAAAACTGAATTACTCACTAGAGGAAACATTTGAGAAAATCACAGTGAATGCAGAGGAAAAAAATACAGAAACTAAACCAATTATAGGAGAAGCAACATAAATAGGAGGCAGAAAAGGTAAAGAACATAATAAATGCACCAGAACAGTATTCAAAGATATAGCACAAACTTCTCTTGTATTAAGAAAATAGGGGCGCCTGGGTGGCTTAGTCGGTTAAGCGTCCGACTTTCGCTTAGGTCATGATCTCGCGGTTCGTGGGTTCGAGCCCCGCGTCGTGCTCTGTGCTGACTGCCAGCTCAGAGCCTGAAGCCTATTTCAGCGTCTATGTCTCCCTCTCTCTCTGACCCTCCCCTACTCACGCTGTCTCTCTCTCTCCTAGCAATAAATAAAAAATATTAAAAAAAAAAAGAAAAAAAAGAAAATAAACGGCACATGAAATTTAAAAAAAAAAAAAGATCAACACATTTTGTCACATTTCACTTTAATAAAAGCAATAGAGTCTTCATTAATGTGAAGAGGAAAAAAAGGAAGGGACACAGGGAAGAAGAAAGTGACCATGGATATGCCAAGATATTATTTTATCATTTTCCTAGTGACTTAATCATTACAAAAGAAGAAGGAAGAGGAAGAAGAGAGAGAGAAACCATCATCCATTTGTATTGATCACAAATCAGATACATGAATTCTTGAGTATATTTGCTTACACCTGATATATGGGAATTTTACTGTCAGTGATTTTGCCTGATATTTGTCTCTAATTTGAAGTATTTGAAAGAGAACTTCATATTTGCAGAGGCCCAACTGTGCTACTGATTAAAAGAGGTCTGTATTCCATAAATATTTACATCCTGCTCCACAAGAGCAGGGAAACAACTTAGTGTGCCTGTTGCTTTCCCACTTAAATACACTCTACTCAACAAAACAATTGTGGATCATTTTCTACATATAATTATCTTTTCTGCCAGATCACTGTTAGTAGAATGTCAGTTCCCCAAAGACATAGACTGTGCTTTCTCTTTTTTCCAGATATGTGTGGCTTCGCACGGTGAAAGTACTAATAATAAAAAATGAAAATGTGAACTAATTGATGGTTATAATGATATTGTTTTAAACCCCCTAAGGCCAGGCTGTGAACTCGCTTGACCAGACATAATTTCCACTAAGTTGCAGATCTAAGTACTTTGCCAAGTACAATTATATTTGCATTGAATCTCTTACAATTATCTACTCTCTTCTCAATCACCCCCTTGCATTTCATTTAGGATTTTAGCAACTGGCTGACTTCTAAACCTCTCAAACACTACTCCAGGTACTATTTTTAGTAACTCAAACACTCCTTGTTCTCTTTTTCTCCACTGTATTTACCTAGCAAAACCCAAACTCTGTTTGTTTTACTTTATTGTTTTAAAATAATTTATTGTCAAATTGGCTTCCATACAACACCCAGTGCTCATCCCAATAAGTTCCCTCCTCAATGCCTATCACCCACTTTTCCCTCTCCCCCATCTCCCATCAACCCTCAGTTTGTTCTCTGTATCCAAGAGTCCCTTATGCAAACTCTGTTTAAAATCCAACTTTCTATCTACTTCCTGCTTCACCCTGAGAGCTGAAAGTGACTGGAGAAGAACACTCGAGTTACTCAATCTCATATAAACTTTTTAAGAAAGAATTTTAAGAAAATTCTTCATTTTCTTAAAATACACTGATGACCACAAATCTCAAGAAAGGCCGACCTCACCACCACCTAGCATTCTTCTATCTTTCCATGGTAAATTCATTTTCCCACTCTGCCAAAATTTAGCTTTACATATTTTCCTCTCACCTCAAACCCTCAAAACTCCCTCCTCCTTCTGAGTCTTAGTCTTGGCTGATGACCTTGACTTCAATTTCACTAAAAACTAAGAGCAATCAGGAAAAAAAAAGTCCTCATTTTTCCAACACTGAATCTTCTAACAAACTTGCATCTGGCCCAGCCACTCTGTCTTTTCTCCAGATATGACAGCCAGCCTTTCCTTGGTCCATTTAAACCAAGCCTCCACAGTGCACTAGATTCTGTCCTTCTTACCTACTCAGAATTTTACTACTGGAATACTTTCCCCTCTTTTTCTACTCCGTCTCTAGTTTTACCCTGTCAACTGTATCATTTTCATTAGCATGTAAACAAGCTATTTAAAAGTCTCTCAACTTGAAAAGCAAATAAACAAAACAAACCTCCTTGATCACATTTGCCCCTTCAACTTCTGGCCCTTCTCTGCTTCTCCTTTGGGAAAAGAGTGCCTCTACTTGTTCCTATTCACTCTTAATTGACCCCAATCAGGCTCTGTCTCTATCACTCCCATGGAACTGCTCAAATCATGGTCATCTACAACCTTCTTCTTGCCCCATCTGTTTCCAGATTACTCAACCTCTCAAAAGTGTTAACTTAATGGATGATAATAGTCTTGTTCTTGAAATACTTCACTTGTAAGTATTCAATTTACTTACTTCACTTCAGAGTGAAGAGCACTTTACTGGTTTTCCTCCTAATTTTTTGGCACTTTTTCTCAGTTTCCATTGCTAACTCCTCCTGCTCCCAATATTAGCGTTCTCTCGAGTTCAGTCCTTGGCTGCCTTATCTTCTTTATATTTATTTCTTCCTAGATAATATTATCAAGTTCCATGATATTATATAATTAACAATATGCTGATTATTCCAAAACTATAGAGATACTATATAGTCTTTATAGTAGATATTCTAATTTTTGTATTCCATTTCCAGGCTCTCATCTGTGCCCTAAGCTCATAACTCTTGACATCCTACTACTACCTATTAATATTTTTAGTAGTTTTTCTAATAGATCTTTTAAACTAGTGGCCAAAGAAAAACTCTATTTCTATCTTCAATAAATCTGAACATCTCCCAATCATCCTCATCACAGTTACCGGAAGTACCAATTACTGTTTTTCAGACCAAAAACCTAAGTGTATTTTTTTAAATTTTTTAATGTTTTATTTGTTTCTGAGAGAGAGAGACAGCATGAGCATGGAAGGGTCAGAGAGAGAGGGAGACACAGAATCTGAAGCAGGCTCCAGGCTCTCAGCTAGCTGTCAGCACAGAGCCCCATGTGGGGCTCGAACCCATAAACCGTGAGATCATTACCTGAGCCGAAGTCGGCCGCTTAACTGACTGAGCCAGCCAGGCGCCCCAATCTAAGTGTAATTTTTGATTACTTATAATTTTGATTATCAAATCATTTTAATTATCCCTTTTCTTCAACTCTGATCTGAATTATGCACAAATCCTGTGGGCTTTACCTTCAAAATATTGGAAATCCAACATTTAACATCACTTTCAATGATTAAGTTTACATCTCAACTTGACTGCATCACAGGGTGTCTAAAATTTAGTTAAACATGATTCTGGGTGTGACTGTGAAGGTATTTCTGAATGAAACTGACATTTGAATTGATAGACTGAGTAAAGCAAATTACCCTTCCCAATGTGGGTAAGCTTCATCCAGTGCATTGAAGGCCTGAAAGCATTAAAAGACCGAGCAAGAGAGAATTTGCTATCTCTGCCTGGTATACTTGAGATGGAAGTTACACCATAAGACTCTCAGGGTTCTCAGACGGCAGCTGTTCTCATGCAGACCTTCAGACTGCCAATCTTGGGAGTTCTCAGCTTCCATTATTTTCTGAGCCAATACCTTACATTAAATCTATCTACCTATCTGTCTATCTATCTACCATTTCATTATGTTTGCCCAGCTTAAGTCAAATGGAGTAGGGTAGACACTGGGATCTTTGGTATCAGGTAGATCCCTAAGATTTTATCTCAGAGAGAAACAATTCCAACTCCTTTTTCTAGCAAAGATGGAGAAGTGCAAATTCTTTATCTTCTTTTTTTCTTTATCCTCTTATTTTAAGACTATCACTTTCCCCAGATGATCTCCAAACTATTTGTATATAAAATTAATACAAATTATGGGTTTGTGTGGTAGATAAAGCAATTTTTTTCACCTAAGAGAATGATTGCCATTTTTGTTTAATTATCACTCACACTTTTTAAAAACACAAAATACAGTGATCACTCATGACTATAAGAGAGATTTTATCTCAGTATGGGTGGTAAAAATATGAAGGTTTCTAGTGCCATTTTACACTTTATTTCTTTAAAAAAATGTTAATCTTCCCACAAGAAAACATTTTATCCCTCAGGGAAGAATCTGTGATTCTTCGCATCACCCTGCTTTACTTACATTAATAACTTTTTTCATTAATTTTACTATTAACTTTTGACTTCTAGCAATGTTTTATCACTAGTGAATTCTTTCAGACAACCACAGGGTAATATGTAAGGATTAACATCTTAATAAAGGAGAATAACTTTTTTGCATTCTTAGAAAGTTCTAGGCCAATATAATTTTCTTATAATCATAGTTCAGCGTTTATAAAGATGCCAAATGAAACTTTGTCTTAAAATATGTTATCAAGTATCTCCTTAACAGAAATCCATACACATAGCTATTGCTCAAACAACTCCAAAAAGATTACAGGACTCAAGTCAAAGATGCCTCAATAGAGAATTCATTATAACAGAGCTATTGTTAAAGTTTCTAACTTCCAGTAGCTTCTTCAGATTTAATGAAGAATTTTTAGAGCATTGCCTGGCTTCTACATTGCCATAAAACATGCATTTATACCTAAAGAAGTGACTTCAACAAATTCTTTTAACTTATAGTAGGCAAACAATTTTTGAAGATCACCCACACTGCTTGTCAAGATTAATTGTTTCTTTGGATTTTATCTGAAATATAAAGACAAAGAAGCAAAGAAAGACAGCAAGGAAGAAAGTCAAACAAAAAAGTACAGTTTCTACCATTGTTTTCCATTTTTATCTTTCAGGAAGAGGGTTTAAAGATGCATTTGATTGTATGATATAAAGAGTAAATAGCTTCTTTCTGAAACTGATCACAGAGGCACAAATATCTAGGTAGGGTTAAAGATAATGTGTTAACATTAAAATGACAGATAAGAAGAGTTTTAACTGTAAACCTCATCTTGCTCCATATAACATCTGACTGATTCAAATAATAAGCTTCCTTCAAGAAAACCAAAGAAACACTGGACATGAGGACATGAAGGAAGAATATAAACAGGCCAAAATTTCAACTATCTACAGACTAAAACAAATTTATGCTTACAATTTTAGCACTATTAAAATTCTCCCTCATTTCTCAGGACCTGGGTACTAAATCGTCTGTGATGTATTTGTTTTTTTTGTTTTTTTTTTTAAATTTTTTAAAGTATATTTATTTTTGAGAAAGAGAAAGACCGAGCATGAGCAGAGGAGGGGCAGATAGAGAGGGAGACACAGAATCTGACACAGGCTCCAGGCTCTGAGCTGTCAGCACAGAGCCCAACGTGGGGCTCAAACTCACAAACCATGAGATCATGACCTGAGCTGAAGTAAGATGTTTAACTGACTGAGCCACCAAGGCACCTCTGTCTGTAATGTATTTGTGAAAACTACATGTTTTTTTCTAAATTATTTAAACTATTTACGTTTGTGGAAACTAATTTAACAATAAACTATTTGTAAATAATAAAATAAAATAAAAAAATAAAACTACGTTTTATGTTGAAATTTAATTTCTCAATGTTTGCTCAGATTAACTATTAAAAATAAAACACTTACTTAACCCTTGTTTTTGTCTTATAATAGCATTTGTGCTTGATATAAGTTTAATTTGTTAGTTTTAAGTCTGTTAGTAATACAAAATAATACTTAAAAATTCCAATGCCACTTTAAAAACAGCCTCTGTTACCAGTTACTATAAAGCATCAATCATTGGTCATGAGAGTATTTCCCATACATTTGAAAGTTGCCTTTCATATGGCATAGGTAGAGTTTTTTTATTACTCATCCAAAAAAAGCAATTGAAAAATCAACTGCTTTGACTTTTTCAGAATTCCAAATATATTTTTCTACATGCATGAGTGAGATAAATCATTTATGAAACTCACATTAGAAAGCATTACATAACACATGTCACCATTATATCTGAGATTTCTAAATCATATCTTTCATTTGCCTTCTTCCTTATTTAAATTTTCCAGGCTGAGTCTTAAGTCACATAGCTTTTCTTGAAGTGACAGGAGAGATCAACAACACAGAACTTACAAGTTTTCTTTTCCATCTCTGCACAAAATCATTTTGACTTTGATTAAAGTGACTGACCACCAGGGAGTTGACTGAATTGACAGACTATTACTTTACCTGTTAAGAAATCAATTCATTCAATCAAGAGAGCAATCTGATTGTATTTCAGATATGACCTAAAATGATTTTTATCAATGTTGAGATAACCAGTCCAAAGCAATCACTAAAGAATGAAGTATTTCAAAACCTATATATTAAAATTCATTACCTCTGACTGCATTAATTTGGAATTTCAGTCATTTAGACCTATTCTCTGCTGGGTGAGTTCCATATGATACTAAAGTATTAATAAAATTTTACTCTCCCAAACATCATAATTGCATGGACAATACCTAGAATTGCCCATGAAGTACTAATGATACAGAAAGCATAAATCTAACTCAGCACATGGTATCTTCATAGAAAAACTAAACATTACTTATATGACCTACTAGGCAGGAAAAAAATCACAGAAGGAAAATGGAAGCTTCACTATAAAATCATATCCTTAATTTTTTTTGTGTTAAGTAAAATGTTTTAAAAGAAATTTAAAATGAATAGAATGTTTTCACTTTATCACAGAAATCATATTGTACTAAAATTTCACAAATTTGGAATTATGAAACATCTGACTTTTTTTTCTTTCTTGAAGTTTATATTTGACCCTGTATAGACCAAAGTTATTCTTCCCTGGATTGTTTTTCAACCCTTATAAATAACATGGCCACAGACAAAGATTCAGTTCAGTGCCTGTATGTCTCTAACACTTCTCTAACATTTGACAACTCTCTTTTAAAGAAAATTTATCCCAGGCTCAATCTTTCTCCAGGCAACAAGAGCTGACCATAATTTAATAATGTCATTTTCATCACATTATATTTATTTTTATAGTTGCCTTCTGTTTTCAGCAGAGAATACTGGTTTTCTATTCATAGCACTAATATAAAGTTTTCTCTTTAAATAAATTTAGAATGCAAAGTAAACCAATTTAAAGAAAATATTGAGTAATAACTGTGCAGGTGGTAAGCAAGTATGTCTAAAAACATGACAGTGGTAAAAATGGCTAGATGTTGGGAAGTAAATATATATAAAACCAATACATAAAAAATTATATACAAAACTGTAAGAGGAAAACTATCTACTTGGGTGAACAAATTACTTTCAATTCCTTTCCTAGTATTTATTTGCATATCATTGTATTAACTCTAAATGACTCCTCTTTATCTATTGAGGCGATCCATTGAAAGCATTACTCAACAATATTTTGATAGCTTCTAGTTCAGTAAAGTACAAGCCTGAAAGTTATGAGGCTGAACCCCTTAGAGAGAAAATAGGTCTGTAATTCAAAAACTTCATCCAACAAATGCTTATCAATCATTCTGTACACCCGACATAGTAAGCCAGATTTGGAAAAAGATAAAAAGACCAATGTGTCCACCCATTATTCAAAAGCTATTTCTTTGCTATGATATGCAAAGCCACTTGCTATATAGGATTAAATTAAAGGAAGAGAAGAAGGAGAAAAAGGAAGATTCATAGGAGGAGGAAGAGAAAGATAGGGAGGAAAATAATTATTAATCAAGGATTCTAAACTGAAAGAGATTATCATCTAGTTACTACTACTTAATATTGTCCTTGAGTTTTACTTACAGTCCTAGATACTGTTTCATTTTCTCATATATTGCCTTTTAAAGAAAAGGCAATGTATTATTCAGTAAGAAGTAATAGTTAGGAGACATTTCCTTTGAGTGTCAGGTTCTATGAAACTCAATAACAAATTCATGGAATACAAAACAGTACAACCTTAAACCCACAGCAATGTTTATAAAATTCTGCAGATTTGGCCTCTCACATATTCTTTGTGATAGAGGTGATGATGCCCCAGAAAGGAAAGAATTCAAAATCCATAAAATAAAGTCACAGCACTAACACAGTACTAACTTGAACACTTGCATTTAATATAAAAGCCCACACACAAAACATAACTTGAAGTTTAATTACATAAATTAAAATTGTTGGAAGGAAGTTGCAATCCTTCACAGAGATGGTGTTTCCAGTCTTTACTAGATGTGTATATCTCCCTTAGGATGAGAGGGTAGTGAAACTGTAATATACTTATTAACACAACTTGCATTTATATTCTTCTTCCTCTTTATGACAGAAGTCTAGGAAGACTTCTATAGAAAAAGACAAAATCTATTGTGTTCTAAGAAACGGTCATTTTTTAATATGAAAATGGCTTTTGATGTTCAACACTTAAAGGACATTTTCATTTCTGATGCACTGAAGGCTGATTTCCAAAAAGAGTTTTGTACCATATGTACTCACACATCGCATGTCATTTTTCATTTAAAAAAACCAAAAATCTTACAGAAATATTATAAGACTTTCTTTGTACCCTAGATCCTATGTAGTGGCATTTTCTGTACCACGTTGGCATGGAAGGTCTTCCCAATGGATTTGAAGCTGATGGTACAACTGGCATCAATGCTATGGCAGCCCTCTAACCCAGCCTTCCATTTGTATGGACTGTACCCTCTTCTCAAAAGGATTATGAAGCAGTTAATCAAGCCAGTAAATACAAATATCAGCCACCCGGGAATCAACAATTTTTAAATTTTTTTTAAATTTTAGAGAGAGAGCACATGCTCAGGGAAGAGGGGCAGGGGAAGGGAGAAGGAGAGAGGCCCAGCATGGAGCCCGATGTAGGGCTTGATCCCACAACCCTGGGATCATGACCTGAACAGAAATCAAGAGCCAGGTACTCAACCAACTGAGCCACCCAGGCATCCCAGACCCCGGGAATCAACTTTAATTGTTTCATTACTTCATTTCAACCAGGGATATGGGAGGAGAAGTAATATTTGGTGTCAAAGAGATTAAGCCAGAAAGCTGGCCCTACAAAGGAACTGGGGATAGTGATCCATCCCTAAAGTCCTCTGGCCTTCATGGTTATTTCACCAGATTCTGGGGCCAATGCTGCTTCTCCTGCAGCAAATAAGGCAAATACTGGTCCCAACAACTGCAACCTCCCCCTCAGCCCCCCACCCCCACCCCCAACTCCATCTGAAGCCTATCTATCTCAGTTTCAGGGCCTGGGCTCCTTCTGCCATAGCCCATCCCCACCTAGTACTATAGTTACTATCTACATCCTTCCCTGCCTTTTCTTCTCAGTCAAATGGCATGTCAGGTACTGTGTTAGCAATGGAAAACAAAAAAGAACAAATCCCTTAGGGCAGGGGTGCTCACTAATTCCTATGATTTTAAATATCTTGTCTCATGTGGCAGCTTCATCTAATTTTGCTTCCTCTAAAAGTAAAAACATTTTTAATGTGAAAAAACTTGCAATATTACATAATTGCAGTCATTTGGGTCTCCAATTCCACTTAAATAGCATTTTACTGCCTCAAATGTTATAATGAAAGCTTTTGCTTATTCTTCTTGCAGTGTGTTTCCTTGAGTTCTTACTACTGCTTCTATGATGGTCTTGAGTTGCTGACTTCCTTAATTAACTTCTCATCACATAGAATCACTAGAATTTCTTGCTAATTGGAAATGAATACCTCAAAATTATTTTTTCTGTTAGGCTCTTTTTAATATTCCATAAGATGTCCCATTTCCTTCTTATTCCTTAAACCCTTTATTTAAGGCAAACCAGAAAAAAGGGGGGGCTCTCTATCACAAATCCAGGATATTCTTGAAGGTTTGGGTGGCAAATTAGTTTGTTGTTCAGATCTATCAAAGCTTCTTTGCAGACAAAAGGGGAACATTACTCACACTGAGGGTGGCAGAAAAGGAAAACAAAACAGGATCATTGAGGCCATTGATAAGGCTGGGCCTCTATTTCCAGACTTTCTACTAAGAATAAAAATCCATGTGGTTTAGACCACTTTTAATCAGGAATTCTTTTACCTACAACCTAAAGCATTCTGTTACAGTCTGAGACCCCTATTACCACAGCTAGATCAGTTTACTGCTGTTTCAATCAAAGATGAATGGAGAGAGTCACAGGCTGGAGCACGGAAGGAGGCAGACCTCTGGTGATGCCTATTCTGAGCTTCCTGACCAAGTTTTCTCTGACAGTTTTCTATAGTTTGATTTTCTACAGTGAACATAAACTGTCATCTTCTGCTCAGAGTCTCAGGAAAGCAAAGACTTGGAGACCGATGTCCATGTGACCACCTCCACCTGCTCCCCAGTGGCCATGGCCATTAGCTTAATCAGGGCAGTGCCTGTGGACCAAAAGAAAGGTTGTAGACAGTGGTCTCAAGGTAAATGGGCTTTCTTGCAGGTGAGAGTGGATGGGGGAAGCCCTGATATGTAGCCTTTGCTAATTTTCATGGTATAAATAATCTTAGCATAGATTTCAAACTGCTAACAATTTAACAATTGGCTAACAAAATTCCTCGATATTTAACAATCAAGTCAGGGGGCGCCTGGGTGGCTTAGTTGGTTAAGTGTCCAATTCTTGGTTTCAGCTCAGGTCATGATGTCACAGTTCATGGATTCAATCCCCATACTGGGCTCTGCAGTATCAGCATGGAGCCGCTTGGGATTCTCTCTCTCTCCCTCTCTCCCTCCCACTCACTCTCTCTCTCTCAAAATAAATAAATAAACCTAAAAAATTCTTTTAAAAAACAACTCTGGAAAGCCAGTGCCAATTCCACATCACTAAAAGTAACTATATGTTTTCTTGTTTCAGATATTAATTTAATAAAGTTATCTTTTTGTTTTCTGAGAAATCACTATGTACCAATAGGAGGCATTGTTAAAGGAAAGTCAAGCACATAAAATTCATAATCAACTCTTCTCTTCATGGAGCTTGTAGTCCTGTGGCAAGTTCAGGAGCCTTTGCAAGATAGAACCAAAAATCACTCCTAGGGCAACACACTTACAAGTGCAAATTAACATAAAGCAAATTAACATCTAAGTACCTAAGACATAAGGAAAATGAGTACAATAGCCCATCTCACAGGGTAGTTTAAAGGCCCAAATGAGATCCCGGATGAGAAGACTTTTGGTGAGTTATAGACCTCTATAGAAATGTAAAGGATCATTCTTCATAGAGTGGAGTGAGGCTAATCAGACAAGGCAACATCTGGATTCTCAGAACATGGTAATTGATAATGACAAGGTCAAAGATGGAAACACAGGATGCCTAGAGATACTAGGAGGACAGAAGAGCAAATAGAGGCCACTGATCTTAAGACAGTGGAGTGAATTTTGTTCACATGGCCAAATTATTTCTTACCACACCATCGCTGCCTTTTTCATCCCATTTATTATACAACCACTAATAAGATTTTAATTCCTCTAATGTCTCAAAAGCTGCATCTGCAAAACTGTCCTCTAAGTGTTGTTTTTAGGATATTCAGGAAAAAGACCTAAGTGATCTTTAGAATAGGTTTCCTCAAATTCAAGGTCAAATACTAGACCTACTACTTATAGTCAGCTAAAAGTATAGCCTTTGGGATGGGATTCTGACTCTGCCACTTGGTAGCTGTAATGTCTTGTACAAGTAATTTAAATCCTTCATGCCTCAGGAGTCTCTGGGTGGCACAGTTTGTTAAGCATCTAACTCTTGATCTCGGCACAAGTCATGATCTCACAGTTTATGAATTCAAGTCCCACACTGGGTTCTACACTGATGGTATAGACTCTGTCTCTCCTTCTCTCTGCCCCTCCCTGACTTGTGCTCTCTCTCTCAAAATAAATAATAAACTTAAAAAATTTTTTAAACTCTTCATCTTCAGTTTCCTCACCTGCAAGTTGAAATGGTAATATTTAACTTATAATATGGTTTTTCAGATTAAATAAATTAAGACATAAATTATTTAGTATATGCCTGGGATGTAGTTATAACCCAATAGCTGATGATGCTATTATTATTGATTTGAAAAGTTTTCCATTCAAAATTTGCATTAAATGTCTTCTTAAATATATACTAAAGAAATTATATTTCCCTGATGATGAGTGATGTTAAGCATCTTTTCATGTATCTGTTGGCCATCTGGTTGTCTTCTTTGGAAATGTGTCTATTCATGTCTTCTGCCCATTTCTTCAATGGATTATTTGTTTTTCAGGTGTTGAGCTTGGTATGTTATTTACAGATTTAAATACTAACACTTTATCTGATATGTCATTTACAAATATCTTCTTCCATTCCATTTGCCTTTTAGTTTTATTGATTATTTCCTTTACTGTGCAACCTCACACTGGTCAGAGTGGCTAAGTCAACAACTCAGGAAACAACAGATGTTGGTGAGGATGTGGAGAAATGAGAACCCTTTTGCACTATTGGTGAGAATGCAAACTGGTGTAGTCGCTCTGGAAAACAGTGTGAAGATTCTTCAAAAAATTAAAAACAGAATTATCCCACAACATAACAATAGCACTACTAGGAATTTATCCACAGGATACAGGAGTGCTAATTCATAGGGGCACATGTTGTTGTACCCCAGTGTTGATAGCAGCGCTTATCAACAATAGTCAAATTATGGAAAGAACCCAAATGTCCATCAACTGATGAATGGATAAATAAGATGTGGTTTATATATACAATGGAATACTACTTGGCAATGAAAAAGAATGAAATCCTGCCATTTGCAACAACATGTATGGAACTGGAGGGTATTATACTAAGTGAAATAAGTCAGTCAAAAAAAGACAAATATCACATGTTTTCACTCATGAGTGAATTTGAGAAACTTAACAGAGGCCCATGGGGGAAGGGAAGGGGGAAAAAAATAGTTTCAAACAGAGAGGGAGGCAAACCATAAGAGACTCTTAAATACAGAGAACAATCTGAGGGTTGATGGGGGAGGAGGGGGGAAATGGGTGATGGGCATTGAGGAGGGCACTTGCTGGGATGATCACTGGGTATTTTGTGTAAGCAATGAAGCATGGCAATCTACTTTCGAAGCCAAGAGCACACTGTACACACTGTATGTTAGCTAACTTGACAATAAATTATATTAAAAAAAAGAAATTATAGGCCATTAAATTAGTTTTACCACCTGTTTTTAAATAAGATGATTTTAAATCAGCTAGAATGTTTTCTTTTGACCACTTAAGTGTCAACTTCACCTTATGACTGGCCTTTTTGTGATTGAAAGCCCATTGACGAGTAATAAGAAAGCTGTTAAATACCTCCTATAAATCCAACATGGAAGGGAAGGATGGAGATGAATGGAGAGAGGGAGAGATGGAGAGAGTGGGGGGGGGGGAGAGAGAGAGAGACAAGAGGAAGAGTCTTCCTGATCCACTAACATGTTTCCTATCAAGTCACATGATCATCCTCAGACCAATTACTGTGGCCAGAGGGCTGGGATATACTGATTGGATAGAACTGGGATGTTTGGGGAATTAGAAGTCTGGGTGGGAAGAAAGGAGGTGGGTAGCCTACAAATGGACCCTGTAGTTTCAAAACAATTTCCTCTGGGGCGCCTGGATGGCTCAGTCGGTTAAGCGTCCGACTTCTGTTCAGATCATGATCTCAGGGTTTGTGGGTTCAAGCCCCGCATCGGGCTCTGTGCTTAGAGCTCGAAGCCTGAAGCCTGTTTGGATTCTGTGTCTCCCTCTCTCTCTCTGCCTCTCCTCCACTCGTGCTCTATCTCTATCTCAAAAATGAATAAACTACAAAAAAAAATTTTATTTCCTCTACTCATCTGTTGACCTCAAACTATAAGAAATGGGCTATTTAGCAAGAGACATGATTTAAATTTTGACTGCTTATAATTCTGGTAGTGGTAAGTACCATATTACATTTAAAAGATGATATTGGCTACTAATTACTCTTGCCCTTGGATATTCCACCTCCATAAAAATGGTAGGGGAAGTTCCTTATAAACAGAATATCTTACTAGCTTCAGTATTGGTGGCTATTGTGTTTTTTTGATAGAGCCAATTTTCCTATTTCAGGTAGGAAATATTTACATACTTCCTATAGTGACATATATCAAGGTACAGAAGGTTAGTTGTGAATATAAAAAACACCAGCCCAACAAGCTAAAAAGGAAAGAATTTATTAAAACAATTTTATTGCCAAATAATGACAACCAATTTGTGTGACTGTAGTTGAACTGACTGACTAAATTATAACCAGTTGTTTTGAGACATCTGTGAAGATGAGGTCCAAAGAAAAAAATTAGGTACCTCTTGCATGGCTTTTATTCACTTTTTTGTCATACAAACAAGCTTAGATTTTTGACTTACCACTGCCCCAGTTCTCAAACAGCAAGCTTCTCCTTATGACAGTAGCTTTCTATTATTATGATGGATGAAACCCCAAATAATATTTACTCTATCCTATTGGAAAAAAACATGAAAATGTCCAGAGGAGAAAAATCTCTAAAAGTAATAAATGAAATACATCCACCAATAAAGGGGAATAGAATCTTGGTCCCCAGTCTCCTTTTCAAGCACTACTCCTCTGATGGGAGTGAGATGGTGGCAGAAATTTGAGCATGGTTTTAATTCCAATGCTAGATTCTTTAAAAGAATCAGAATCAGCAGAAGTAAATTTTAAAGAAAACAAATGTTTCATGAATCCCATGTATAATACATTTCTTTACATGAAATCCCTATAATCAAATGGATACTTGAATGACAAAGCAAGGTAAAAGGTATAAAGTCAGGGAAATTAAGAGTGATGTGAGACTTATTGATACCAGCTGTGTCTCTTTGCTTCCATGCCCTGTTTATCTACACCTCTATCTATCAAAAGAACATATCCTAAAGAACAACATGGTGACAGAGATGAATTTCAATCTGACAAATGCAGTGAACTAAAAATTGAACCATATCATAAACGATTGCTCTTTCTCAATCCAAACTGGAAAAAAAAATCCTAAAGAAACTTACATTCTCTAGAAAATAACTAGGGTAATATGGAAAGGGTTCACTAAATTTCTCAAATAGTGCATGAGTAATCAATCTAAAGCCATGCAAGTTTAGCAAAATGCTTTCCCACATTTGATGTTAAACTGCGGTTTTGTTTTCTCATTGGTGTTTCATGTACTACTTTTGTTCCCCAACAACAGTTAGAGTTTCAGACTGCAAATGCTAAATAAACATTTGTCAAAATTTGTCCATTTGAACCAATTATTTTGGCATCATAGAAACCCTGCCATATTCATTTATTCATCCAATCCATCCACATGATTCACTACTTTTCTGTAAAAGAAAAATGCACATCTTGATTAATGAGATAATCTGTGAAGCAATTGTGCTAACTTTTCTAAATTTCATACCTATTAATTTCAATAAATTTCCACTAATTTCTGCATTATAAAATTGATTGAGTGGGAACATCTAATCTGTCTTTACAAAATCCTTTATTACTGCAACTATACTTCTGCAGCTTTTTAATATCATTTTGTGATCTTTCATCAATACTGCTGAAGTTGTCCATACCTACTGTCCTAAAATGTACCACCTATTTTAAGTAGCTAAATCCACTCAAATTTTACCTCAGAGTAATAATCTCAGGTTATTAAATTGTTTTTGCCATGAAGCATGAGCATCAGCACATGGTGTTTAAATGCATATACTGCGATGTGAGCTGGCAAAAGCCTCCGCTCTGCCCCATGCTTGGTGGGGAGCATTTGGTCAGTTGACTCCTGTCGCCCTTGACATGCCCTCTCACATGTGCCAGCACCCACAAACCTATACAACATGCACCGGGTGGCAGCAGCAAGAATAGAGAACAGCTGGAGCCATTTGCCGAGGTAAAGAAAACAGCAACTTAATGATATAAATAAATGATGCCACAAGTGACACCGAAATTTCAAGCTTCAGTAACTAGATGAAGGTGTCATCCCTTTCAGAGAGTACAAAATTGAGATGGGGAGCTGATGAGTGTCATTTGGAACTTGTTGAGTATGGAGTGATGGAGAGGTCTTCCAGTTAAACAGTAGTAGGCAATTGGATGTGGGATACTGAGATCTGAGTAAAGGGACTGAGCACACATGCAGCATTGTGAGTAAAGACAATACCCCCATGAGAGAGAGGGAGAAGAATCCAGAGACAGGGGCAGGGACAGAGAAAAAGAAGTATTGACGAATGGACAAATGTGAATCAGAGTAATTAAAGCACACTTAAAATTAGAACTGGAAGATGAGGACCAAAAAAGATGCATTTTTAAAAAAGGAACAGCAGCAGAAAAGAGAAGGGCCTTGAAATCTATTATTAATTTGTTGTTAATGTAATGAATATTTATTGAGCAGCTACTCTGTGCTAGACATTGAAGGAGGGGAGGGAGGTGTCCACGTACAAAAAAAACTTGGCCTGTGCCCTCCTGGAGTATACAGTCTAGTAGAGAGAAGAACAAGACACTGGACAGATAGCATGACCCCCTCCTTCCCTATATCCCCCCTCCCACTCCACAAATACAAATAATTGTGATAAATCTCTTTTTGGAGAAGGAAAAAAACAAGGTCCAGATGCTGGGAACATATATAAAAGGGAGCTGTGTTAGGGTAGGCTACCCTAAGAAAATGACATTACCTGGCACATGAGTAATAAAAAAAGAAAGAAAAGTGATCACCTAAGTCAGAGGGAATAAAGATATCACACACTAAGGAAGAGAAGAGTAAGACATGCAGTGAAGGGCAAGAAGACGCCCTGGTGATATTTAGAGGAGCCTTCCTTCCTTCTCTCCTCCTGCTCTTTCCACTCAAACCCCAAAGCCAAGCAGGGAGTTCAGGGTGGGATTTTGGATTGGAGACTCTGCTAATGGTTTACCCAGTATCCATTTACTAGTTCTGCCTTACTAAGCAGAACCCTAAGTTTTTTAGGGTAGCAATGAGCCAAGCTAAAACATTAACTTGGCCAGCCTGCCTCGCAGCTAGGGGTAACTTTATGACAATTCTGACATAAGCAGAATGCTGCTGGGGCTTTCTGTAAAGTTTCGGTTTCCAGTTAGCAGCACAGCTCCTTCCTGTGGACACCTGGTCTTCTCTTCCCTACCCTGACTGACACTGTGAGGCCAGAAGTGAAGAAGCCACACCATCTTATAATGTAAGGCAACCATAACATTGAAAGCTAGAGGGTGCCTGGAACTACAATGACATCCTGGAGACACTGCACTCACTCCAGATCCTCTACCTGTGGGTGTTGTATTATGAGAGGAAGCTGCCTCCCATTTGCTTAAGCCAGTGTAGACTAGTTTCTGTTACTTACAGTCAAGTGTAATCCCTAATTGGTACAGGAATGTAGTTGGGGAGAGGGATGTTATCGTCATCAAGGATGATCAAAGTAGAGATGAGATAGATAGAAATAGGGATATAAAACCATTTCTAGTCCCTTTTTACAGCATGGGCACTGTTATTTCCACAAATACATGGAATAATCAAGCTGTACAAATTATCCCCTGGAAGTTGTTTCTGTAAACCACAGAAAAAAGTTTATTTAAAGGACTCTAGTTGTCACATCATAACATTTTCTTGAAAAAAAATTCTTTTCTCCATCATTGTACTTTAATCAAGACCATCTGAGGAAGTAATGGAAGTGTTGTTCTGACAACTCAGCCATGTGCTGTAGCAGGTGGTGGACATTTAAATGGCACTGTTTATCATAAGTAGCATATAAAGGAGTATCTTTATATGGTTCCAAAAATGTATGTCAATTTGGCAGAAGACCAGTGCTTTTTTAGTTATTAAAGCATAAATTCGTTTTGAACATTTTCCTTTTCCTAATTATACACATTGATTTGTCATGACACTCCCACTTTGAAGCATATGTGAAGTCAGCTCTGGCCAGCTTCACCAAGAATCATTACACTGGCACATTCTACAATGTTGTCCACCACAGCACAGATTTCACTGTAAAGTGTGTCCAGTCTAGGATTTGAATCTGCTCTATCACATGCTAATTATGTTACCTGAAGCAAGTGACCCATTCTGTCTCAGCTTTAGTTTCCTAAATACCTACATTGTGTGAGTATTAAATGAGATCCTTTATAAACAAACACAGTGTACACAAAGGCCTTCACTGCTCTAAGCTCTCTACAAACATTATCTCCTTTCTCTTTTGCCCACTTCCCATAGTGAACTGCATTTGAGGAATTTTCATTAAAGGGAATAGAAGCAAAAGCTAGTAAAATCTGTTCCTACAGAACAGATCCCGACCTAATTAAGTGCAACATGAAGAGAGGTTTCTACTTAAATTCCAAAGCAAGGATTCTAAACATAGAGAGGATGGTAAAAAATCAATTGCAGCCATTATTGGAACATCATGCAGACCACATATAAAATATTTTAAGGACTGTTTCCATTTTCAAAAGACTAAGTTAGTATTATGTAATCACAAACCATAAAGCACAGTTCACAGAAAAGAAATTTGAGGACTCACTTTCTTTGTCCTATAGACACGGGGTGGAGGATATTTCTGGGCACAGCCCCGAACAGAGTGTGCTAAGGATGGGGGATGCTTCCTGACAAATCCCCCTGCTCTCATCTTCCTGTGACCCTTACATTCACGGCTGTCTGCCCCTCAGCTGTCTTGTCTCCCTCTGCTTGAACCAGCACAGCAAAAATCTCCCCTAGGAGAGCAGAGGGGAGTCCCCTACCAAGCATCACCTCTCTGAGGAGTCTGATGAGTTGTCTTTCTGATTATCTCACTCCTTTCAGGGCAATCTGGCAGATAAAATACAGTGAGAGTAAAACAATTGTTAAGTAGGATCCTAGTGCTGAAACAGTAGTACTATTTATGGATACTGAAAATTTTTTTTCTTGAAATAACTATGAATGGTAGCATTTCCTTGGTCAGTCTCAAAAACATCAATCCATCTGTGAATTTAAACATGCTGCTTCCTGGGTTCTTTCCTAGGAAGTTGGCGGGGAGAGAGAGGAGAACCATCATTATCGCCTTGCAATTATTCAGAGGATGTTTCATTTTATTTTATGTTAGAGTGGCCAAATTTGTATTATTCCTCTGTTGCCCTAATCATCATCATAAATCAGGAAACAAGAATCTCAATGTCCAATTACCATTCAGAGTAGATACAGGAAGGAAATTAAAGCTCCCTTTCTAAGTGGAAGAAAGGGCAATTCCACCAAGCTTCCTAAGGGAATGTATGCTGTGCTGAACAGTACATTATCGAAAAAGAGATAAGCAATTGTGTGATGTACAATTGCCAACACTTTCTAGTCTTTCAACTTCAGTTCTAAATGCTTACGAGGAATAATATCTTCACATTTTTCAAAAGTCTGCTATAGGAGAAAGCCACTTACTCTCACTTACATTTACAAGTATTGCAAATACAGCAGTTATTATTTAAAGAAGAGAGACAGAGACAGAGCCAAAGCCAGAGACCAAGAGAAGCAGAGAGACTGAAGCCTTGGCTTCCATGCTGTAGAGCACGATGGCCAGGAATGTTTTCCAACAAAACCCTACCCTCACCACCAGTCTTAAAAGCCCCACACCTCACCAACCACTTCCTTTAAGGATCTGAAACCAAAGAAGTACTACAAAGAGAGTTTTGTTTTTTCTTTTTTTTTTTAATTTAACAGAAATGAACTTCTAAGAAATATAATAAGCTCAAACCGAAACTGTTAAATTATTTCCTCTCTTTGGTAATTTTTCTACTAATAAAGGTGAAAACTTAGTGAGGTAAACATCCAGAAAGTCAACCAAATACTATTGGTCAATTTAGTCCCTATAGCTATATAGTGGTGGTATAAAAGAAAAAAAAATTAATCAATACAGTTATCAATCCAGTTCAATCCATAAGTCAAAATAGATCTTCTAAATCTGTGTAATTATACCTATATTAAGTATCCCTAAGTAGACTTTACTTAGAAAAAGGCAATATCAGGGCAACTGGGTGGCTCAGTCAGTTAAGGGTCCAACTCTTGGCTTCTGCTCAGGTCATGATCAAATGGTTCGTGAGTTTGAGTCTGCATTGAGCTCTATACTGACAGCATGTAGCCTCCTTAGGATTCTCTCTCTCCTCATCTCTCTTCCCACCTCTCTCTCCCTCTCTCTATCTCTCTCAAAATAAATAAACTTTAAAAGTTTTTTAAGAAATAAATGAAAAAGGCAATACTCATCCATAATGTCACTATAAAACATACCACTTTTCACAGTATTATAACACAGGGACCTCAGTCACACAAAAACATTTTTAGAAAATATATTAATTAAACCACATTAATTCCTACCTATTAAACTTGTGGAACCAAATTCAACCACTTTTAGGGTAGTAAATACATTACAAGATTAGATTCAGATTAAAAAGAAAACTCCAAAATACAACAAAAAATATGGGCAATTTTCATCTCTCTGGCTTTTGGAGTAGCTTTAAATTTTTGTTTCCTTCTATACCAGCTTTGTAATTGATTTGAATTCTGGTAAAACAATATGTCATCCAAACCTATGCTTTAGGTCTTTAATAAGTGGCAGCAATATTAAAATTGTACTTATCAGTTCTAACTTTTTTGTCTAAGAACTAGCTGGCTCACAGCCCAAACATGATAGTAATTTATCGTAAGTTATGTTTGGATCTTCTTAGGACAGTATCACTTATTACCTTTCTCTGTTTTGATGGTGTTTCTTTTTTTTTCCCCAACAAATTTTATTGTGGCTGTATGTATCACTGCATGGAAAAGATCAACGTTTTAAGTAATGTTTGAAGTAGTAGTTCTTCAAATAGGATTTCACGTATATTATAAAGATTGTCTGGAGTATCAGACAATATCCTCTTCCTGATGTTTGGAGGATCAGTCCAAACTTTAATTCATTAAAAAATGGATCATCAAGTATATAATAGAGTTTCTATTGCAAATGTCAATTTTTAATATAAAATACAAAAATTTAAAAAATTCTAATGACCATAATGGCTATCCAACCCAAATCTTCTCAGACTGCTCCCTTCATCCCCCTTTGGCAGGAGAAAAGACATGACGATGCTTTGAGGGGTGAGGAAGATAAAGGGAGAGCAAAAGATTCAGTCACTGACAAAAAGGCAACTAAGAATAGATCAAGCCCAGTTTTCAAGATCATTTCTTCTAAGAGGACGCATGTAAACCAGGAAAGAAAGAAGGTATCAGTGGCTAAGCAGTTTTTTACTAGTCAATAAAATCCCATTGATTTTTATGGCAGAATATTATACCTTTGTATACATTTTATTTCATCAACCACCCAAATTTCATAGCTTTTTACAACACCTAAAAGGCAGTGTAGTATAGTGACCTGAGTTCAAAACCTCCCATTTAATTTTTCATCTATACACTGGGAATAATAGTATCTGTATTACGATAACATATTTTGCAGCACCTAGAAAAAGCCTGCCACAAGGTAGGCACTCAATACGGTAATAACTTATTAGATATAAAAAATACTGGCTTTCTAGAAACACATCTGTGTCCCTTGCTCTTGAATGTGCCACCATTTGTATGTAGCTTCACCCCTCCACTTCAAGGCCACTTTTTCTCTCTAATACTCAGAAGGAATACTTCTTTATGTTTTCAGTAGTGGTTTGGCTTTCCAAGCCATTTCCTTTATAACAGGCTTTCTCTGCTTTTATCATGATGTTTTTTCTTTATTTAGAATAAAATTAAAATGTTTATGAATTTTATTTATTCATCCATTATTTATAGTTTCTTATTATGGCAAAACATATTTCTTAAGTTTTCATTATCAATTAGTGCCAACAACTTTCACACTGTCAGTTGAATCACACAGATTTATGCAAAAGGAACACAGAGAAGACTTTCACCTGTACAGAAAAGAGGTTAATTTCCTGTTTTTAAAGAGGAATTGCATTTTCCAAATATTCACAACTGGTTATATTCTGAAACCTAAAACCATGATTATTTCTCCTTTAAGTTTGAAACTATTAATTTTACATTTCAAAGGGATGTTAACTCAGAAGCAAAAGGCTTTGATCATTTCATCAACTAAAAAACTGTAAAATTGAATTCATGGAGACAGACCAAAAAAAATCTCCTTGACTGACAAAAATTTCCAATTTTAAATCCATGGTCATCCTTAATTCAATGTTTGCACAGCTCCATGGGATCTTGTTTGTTCATTAAAGTGAGACCCTCTATAAATAGTGGGTTTCAATGTGGGTTTTCTACACACCATAAAATTTCAGAATATTAAAAACCATAACATCTGAAGGGCATTTTAGAAAATGACTTGGTAATTTTTCTGAGATGTATTCCTGACAATGCCTGTGACTTCAAAATATCTCTGCATCTAGAGAAGAATATTTCAAGTGTTTCTTTTGATATGAAAGTCTTTTCTCCAAGGCTAAGCCTGTAAATAAAGTCATTTTTAGAAAAGATGGAATTTAGTCAAATATGGAATTGGTTTCAAATCACTGCATGGCTAATCAATTGCTTGACTAAATTGATAGCTTGTCAAGTCTTATATTTGATTATTAACAGCTGCCACCTCTTCTACAGCATTTCTGGTGCATATTCTTGTGAGGATTAAATAAGGTAAGATGAATTAACATGCCAAGCACAAGGCCTGGCACGTAGTAAGCACTCAATATGTGGCAGCTGTTATTATTTTAAAAGCAATTATTTTACACTTAAACAGAGGGACAGAGAAAACTATCTGTCCAGCATCAGCCAGCAGGAGTTTCCACAGTTCCCTGGGGGCTCTTCTCTATTCATCATTAATGGTGACACTAGCAATAGAGATTTAATACTTTTTTCTCTATTTTAATTGAGAAAATAGAGCTAGTTACTGTTGAATTAGCTGTTTCTACTCTTGCCCTCATTCTCTCTGTTCTCCACACAGCACTCAAATCATCTACCACGTACATCAGACCATGTCCCTCTCCTGACTGAACCCTCCAAAAACTTAACTTCACATTAAAAATGAAGTCCAACTTCATCCTGTGGCCTTTGAGGCCTCCCAGGAACCGATCCCTCACATTATTCCATGGCATGTCTTCCCTCCTCCTTATCACACCAGTCCTGTGTATGTCCCTTGCCCTTAGCCAAACCTGTTCCCACCTCAGTGCCTTGGTACCTGCTCTTGCCTTTGCCTATAGAGTTCACCACTTGTGTCTTCACGTGGCTGGGTTCTTCTTTCACAAAGATTTCAGCCCAGAGACTACTTCCTCAGGGCAATCCCTCCTACATCCTTCCTAGAAAGCTCCAGCCTTCCATGCCATTGTTCCCTTATCATACTTTATTACCCATTCTATTTCATTTCCTTCACTTCTCCCTGTTATTTTTATGTAACCAATTTATGGAGAAATCTCCACTTATGGGGACCCAAACATGAAACACTGCCCCAACAGTACCAAATCAATCTCCCTTTCTTGAGAGGAACCAGTCCTGTATGGCCTTTTAGTCAAACTCTATAGCTTTTCAGCCACTTGTGATTGAGAGCAGTCTCATTCCAGTATTTAAAACTCAAATCTCTTCATTTCAAAGGTCCACCACAAAGTTAATTCAAAGCCAGTCTCTTCCCCTTCCCCATCACAGTCTAGACCACAGTGTCTTACGGTAGAAACTAGAGTGAAATCCACTCTTTTTACACACTGCTCCTTTTCTTTCTCTTTTTCAATGTATTCCCTCCTTCTCCCCTCAGACACCAGACTCTCCTGGAACCTCAGTCTCACCCTCTACACTCAGGACAGGAGCTGCTGTACAAATGAAGACACTCTCTCTCTCCTTTGTTTTAATCTAGTTGACTACCAGGATATGACCATATTTTTTCTCCCATCCTCTTTCCCACTAAAATGTGCTGTTTTAGTTCCATCATGAGCTGGTTTAGGGATCAAGAGCTTTTAGTTCACTAGTTCATTTGTTCATTCATTCACATGAGCAGCCATGCACTAGGAGCTCAATACGTGCCAGGCACTGTGGAGGCATATGTGCAAGCATTTCTTGGAGTTCTTTTATCTGCAACATTTACTTATTTTTTTCTCTTGCAAGTCATGTACCACTCACTGGCAGTCAATATCCTGTTCAGAGACAGTCCACAAGATAGTTGGCCAGAAGCAAACTCTGTTATCTCTGTTTAGCCAAATCTTCATCATTCTGAAAAACACAGGCGCTAGCCTTACTCCAGTAGAAACAGCCATAGCTACTTTAGTTTAACAATTAAAATCATATCAATTCTAGACAACTCTGAGAGAGAAGGAGCCTCCTTGTCAGATAAGCTATCATTTTTAATAGACTTTATTGCTTAGAGCATTGTTAGGTTCCCAGCAAAATTGAGCAGAAAGAACAGAGAGCTCCCATATGCCCCTGCCCTTACACATACACCACCTTCTCCATTATTTTCACAGATCTTTTTACGTGCCTGAACACACATTGGTGGTAAAAGGTTTCCTATGTCTTTTTCTGATTTTTTAAAATATTTTTATTTATTTCTAGGAGAGAGAGAGACAGCGTGAGCAGGGGAGGGTCAGAGAGAGAGGGAGTCACAGACTGAAACAGGCTCCAGGCTCTGAGCTGGCAGTCAGCACAGAGCCCGACGCGAGGCTCGAACCCATGAACCGCGAGATCATGACCTAAGCGAAAGTCAGACGCTTAACCGACTAACGCCCCTGTCTTTTTTGATTTAAGATGAATCTAACAATAAACCTGCTGAAAAGGGGAGTGAATATTTTTTGAGGGAAGCACCCTCTCCTTTTCCTTCCCAAAACAGCAGCCCTGACACCTTTGCCTTTTTCCAAGTTAAGAGTCGCAAGACATGGTCCAGCTCCTGCATTTGGCTCCTCTGCAGATGACTGTAAGTGCAGCCACCCTAACACCTGGAGTCCTCTTGCACAAACACCACCACCACCTTGCCACCTTGAGAGCTACCAGTAACCAGTATGGTGTAAACACTGCTCCATATTTCCAGGCACATCACTCACCCCTGTCCTTGGTTCTGCAGTGGACTTCGAGAGTCTATCTTTAGATGCACCCCCCCACCCCGAATCATCAGAAGTGCATAATAAACACCCAGTTTTTCTTCTCTTTAGAGAGGGATCAGGGATGGAAAAGAACCACAAGCTTTACTGCTAGGCTCCAAGAATACTCTCCAAAATTCTTCTCCTCTGCCACTCTACTCCAGTGGCAGGGGGAAAAAAAAGGCTTACAGATTCTTCCAAGAAATGAGATGCTAGTCCACAATTCTGGCAGCACCCCCAATATTGGTTCAAGTACCACTCACTTGGTTCCAAGGAGGGCAAAGGACCTTCCTCCTCACATGAGGAAGAATGGAATTGCCAGGCTATGAATATGCACCCCCCAAAATGCTGCCTCCTATCCTTTCAGTCATCTTCTTACATTGACTGGGTTTAGTGGCCAAGCTCATTTTTACTTGATGCCTCTCAGGACTTACTGCAGAAGGGCTGTTGCAGCGGTCATCA
The DNA here is from genome assembly GCF_003009895.1 of Hyaena hyaena. NCBI lineage: Eukaryota > Metazoa > Chordata > Mammalia > Carnivora > Hyaenidae > Hyaena > Hyaena hyaena. The sequence goes on from NW_024080640.1 coordinate 785,558, forward strand.
GCACCTTGAATTTGGAGATGCACTTAATTCTTCAGGTCCTCAGCTTCGAGCTGAAGCCCTAATTCCAAGGATAAGGGGGAAAATAACATCTCCATGTATTTGTTTACTTTCTGTCAAGCTCCACTCATTCTTTTCTTAATCTCCACCATCTCAATCTACCCTCAGACCCTAGAAAAGTGTTTGACACAAAACAGGTACTCAGTAAAGATTTGTTTGAGATCTACTAAATGAGAACTTAACTGTATCATAATGAAGCCCACAACAGGCTTCAAAGAATCTCATTTTAATATAGTTAAAATATATATCCATTTTACTGCATTGTTTTCCAGTATAACAAAAAAAACATTTTTTTTCTACATGGCATCCTTTTTAAACGTTCCCTGATAGAGATGATGACCCTGATGCCTTTCTTTCCTTCTCCAGGCTTCTTGTGACACATGGTTTCCAGACCCTGTAACCATCTTGGCTGCCCTTCTTCAAAGCACTAATGTTACTTTTAGGATGTGTTCTACCAATGACAGGCAGTTGGACTATCACTTCCTGAGAGATAGATACTCCTATTCTGTTAAAACAGCTTACACTTGCATTAATATTTGGGCAGTTGTTGTATGGGGTTAATTTTTTCAGTGAAGGAACCACATGGTTGGATCACATTAAATGTGCAGATTTTCTTTAAATGGACTACTGTCAAGTCAGACCTTTATCTCCTATAGTGGCTAAGTGACTTTTTCAAACATAAATGCTGAATCTTACATTTAGCTCTATTATATTTCTTTTGTTTTTGTCCTTTTGTTCTAGTTTCTAGAGGTTTTTAAAACCTTGCTAGTATATTGAGATATTCAATTTGTCATTATTTTCAAATTTGACAAACATATTTTCTACCTTCATTGAAACCACATTTCCCCCTAGCAATCTACAGAGAAGGGAGACAAGTGAGAGAGTCCTAGGGGGTACTTCCTTTTCTGAACTGGTACTTTGTGAACATGGCTGCTCATCCAATTACAAATCTACCTAAATCTGCATAATGTTAACCTCATGCAGCCCACATTCTAATTCATTCTCTCTCTTTCTCTCTCCCTCTTTCCCTCTCTCTGTTGTTGCAAAACTGGAGCTTTTAAGAAATGCTCTAGAGAAATTAAAAATGATATATCTACAACAGTTTCATGATCTATCAATAAGATCACCTCAGGACGCCTGGGTGGCTTGGTTAAGTGTCCAACTCTTGATTTAGGCTCAGGTCATGAGCTCAGCATTTGTGAGATAGAGCCTTGCTTCAGGCTCTTCTCTCTCCCTCTCTCCTTCTGCCCCTGCCTCTTCTCTCTCTCTCTCTCTCTCTCTCTTTCTCAAAATAAATAAAATAAAAGAGCTATCATTTATTCTTCAATACTTTGAAGAATACATTTATTCTTCAATTCTTCTCACACTTTCTGCTTTGGCATTATCCCTAATCATCATCACTATTTCCCCCAGGAATTCTGCCCTGCAATTCTGTCACATTCAACTCATTTTCATTGGTGGCTGACTGGCTGCTAGCAGGACTTCAGAAAGAGCAGTGCTTCACTTCTGCCCATCACCCACCCGGAATACACTTTCTGGGACACCTGAGTTCTGTAAGCTACCACCAAAAAAAGACTGTCCCTACCATCTTTCTAGCAACGCTTCTTAAAGAAAATTGAAGCCCTGTACTTTGTAAAGGTTCATTTACTGCCTCAATTTGGGGTACTTAAAAAAATCAATAGCAATCTTAATTCCCACTGGAGATAAATAGCCCAAATCTTTAACTATGCATGAACATAGGAAATTTAAGAAAATATAAAAAGACTGTTTAGGCTTCAAATCATCTGTTCCCTTCTTAGAACTCCACTTTTCCCAATCTGGATGGCATCCAGATTTGGGAATGAGAGGGGATGACAGAAAGAGCTTGTGGTTTTTTTCTATAAGATAAGGAGGATAAAAGTTTTCTATTTTTAAATTTTGATTTTTTCTTTTTTATTGTTGTTTTATTTCTACTGAAGACTGAATTGGGAAAGATCTTTTGCTGTACAATCTGGAGAGCTTTTATTCAAAATTTCTCTCAAAGGCCATTCTAAATATCCTTAATCAGTGGGTTTCTAGAAATTACCTTAAGCCTTCCTTTGCTTGATTTTTGCTGATATTGTATCCTTTTTAAAAATTTTTAAAAATTTTTATATACTTTTCAAAGAGACAAAGAGAGCACAAGCAGGGGAGGGAGAGAGGGAGACACAGAATCTGAAGCAGGCTTCAAGCTCTGAGCTGTCAGCCAAGCCTGACACAGGGCTTGAAACTACAGGCCGTGAGATCATGACCTGAGCCGAAATCAAGAGTTGGATCCTTAACCGCCTGAGCCACCCAGGTGCCCCTATTTTTGCCAATATGGTGTCTTGTAATTAAATTTTCTTGACCACGGTGAGGTTAGACATCTTTTTACATATAAATTGCCTCAATATATTTTTGTGCGCTTATTCATTGGATGGAGTTTATTAATTGAATATAAGGATAGTTTGTTTATATACAGTACCCTCTGTTTGGTTTATGTGTTATGTTTTTTGTCTCCTACTCTGTTTGCTCATCTTTTGACTCTTTTTATGATGTCTTCCCTACGCAAAAATTGTAAAGATATTTTTTATTTAAACTTCGAATTCTTTTAGCCTATAGAGTACCATATGTTTGATCAGATTGAAAAGCAATTTTCTCTTTCTTTGGCCTTATCTTCTCTGGTCTAAATATCTTAAATCTTTTTTTTCCAGTTTTTCCTAAGGTTCTTTTTTTAATTTTTTTTTTTTTTTTTTTGGTTTGGTGTTTATTTATTATTGAGACAGAAACAGAGCATGAGTGGGGGAGGGGCAGATGGAGAGGGAGACACAGAATCTAAAGCAGGCTCCAGGCTCTGAGCTGTCAGCACAGAGCCCCACACAGGGTTTGAAACCAGGAACCAAGAGATCATTACCTGAGCTGAAGTTGAGCCGAAGTCAGACGCTTAACCGACTGAGTCACCCGGGCGCCGCCTAAGGTTCTATATTTTAAGCCTTATATATCCTTGGGACTTACTCCAAATAATCTCCATGGACTTTTATCAGATTTCAACAGCTATACCACTAATAGTATTAATTGTAATTGTAATAATAACAATATCTAAACATTTATTGAATTCTTATGGACCATGGACTGATTTAGTTATTTATCTGTACTATCTCACTTAAGCCTTACAAAAACACCATTTTATAGATAAGGAAGCTTAAAATTTAGGAAGTTAAATAACTTGCTCAAAGTATTCTATGTCAGAAGTGCTAGAAGCAGAATTCAAAACTTGGGAAGTTGGGCTTTCTGTTCTAAAACCCATATGCGTAATCACGGCATTTTATTGACTATAAAAAAAATATGCACATTTCTCCCACAGACCTCTAGCTAGAAGGGACTTCCGAAACATTAAATCACAACTTCTAGGTTTTAAAAAATATAGTACTGATGACCCACAGAACAATCCTCTCTGATATAAATTCTGGACACATACATTAAAAAGAATAGACTCATTAATAATGAAAGCTAAAATCACATGTATAAACACATTGCTTTTAATCTATTCAATTATTTCCCCATAAGCACTAACTGTGCATCACAAATTATGCTGTCTAGAAGACATACAACAAAACTTACAGCTTGGAAGATTCATTGCCATGGTCTAATGGAATAGTTTCCTGAGAGAATGAAAATTCTGAATCTCCAAGATGGAATATCCCTATCCACTGTCTCCTCATTTCGTTAATCAAATTGGAGATGGACACAGAAGGCAAACTACACAGGAACACCATTGCATAATTAATTTGCACATCTCTTCACCAGTGAAATATGAATATATTTTCTTCCCATACATTTTAATTCAAGACTTGCAAACTGGTAACGCTCAGTGGTCAAAATCAGCCTGCAGTAAAGTCTTAATTGTTCCACACAAATGAGTATCTGTTTCCCAGTTTGCCAAAGGCAATACTATTCCCTGTTGTATTATACCACACCTGGCCTGATGCGATGCATTTATGTAATCTGGCCCCACCTTTATAGTCACTTGAGTTTATAGTCCCTTAATAGATTTAGTGTGATCACAAAGATGGTGAGACAAAGGCCCCTAGTAGAGACCCTGTAATCTGAGCCTACCACACATTGCCCCCCAAAGAAACTTAAGAGATAAAGCTACCCTCTTACTATAGAACCAACTGTCACTCTGCTATCCTAACCCTCATTCTCCCTGTGCCTTCTTTCCCTTTCCATATCAACCCTAAATGATAAGCTGTCTAGTTGTGCTTGTTGTTCACTATGTAGTGACTATGAGCCTGCACAGTCAAATTGCAAAATCGGCTACACAATCTACGTCATCGAGGTACACTTGTGACCTTCTACAAATCCACTGTTTTCACTGTGTGGTGTATGGTACAAGCTTCAGGGAATAAAAACAAAATTGCACTCATTCTATCCCTCAAATAACCTTGAACACTTCTGTAGAGTGGATCATGGAGACAAAATTGTTTTGTTTTGTTTTTTTGGTAGAGAAAAGAACTGAATATCCTGCTTTCCATCCTAAAAATAGCCCTACTGTAGGAAAGTCCATAAAACTGAGCTTTCACTCAAGTCATTTTAAAAGTCCTTGGTTAGGGTGGACATGGAAAACAATATATCTGCAGAGGTTTAAAAGCAAACCTAGAAAGGTGGTTAAGCTCATAAACTAAAGCAGTTCAGTTTAGATCAGTTCCCAGTGAACAGCCAGGCAAAGAATTTTTGCCTTCAAAAAAAGATTTCAACACCAACTTTTTAAATCATAGAAATAATGTCAATGTTGGAAATATTTGCAGAGCTGTATTTTAGACAGTGAGTGATACTCCATAAAAAATAATTCTCTTCTTGCCATGGGGGCAGAAAGTCAAAATAAGATCAGACAACTCTATGAGCCTAGATTCTTTGGAAAGTCCTATCAAATCATTTCAAAGGCAAGAGATTATAATAATATTTGCATTGTTAAGGCTATGTCTATATGATGCCAGCAAACACTTGATTAGGTTGATGCACTCAAGCAGTCAGTCAATTTAGTGAAACATTTACTCAAGCCCATGTTGTTTGCCTACATTAACCAAGTGATTGACTGACTTGTTTGATTGGCTGGTCACTTTGCTGGACACTGCTTTCCCATATCCTCTTTGGCCATTTGGAGCCGTCATCCACAGCATTCACTTCCGATTTCTATACTCTGCAGGGTAATTATTTATTTACAAGTCTATTCTCTCTCACTAAACACTAAGCTCCTCAAAAGGCAGGGGCAGCTTCCTACCCATCTTCTACCTTGTCCAGTCTTAGGGTCTAGATAGTGTGTGGAATCAATCAATGGCATGGCTCCTGGCAAGTTGCCTTTGTGGTGTGATGGGAATTTGTCACATTTCTTAATTTCTTTTTTTTTTTTTAATGTTTTATTTATTTCTAGGAGAGAGAGAGAGAGAGAGGCAGCGTGAGCAGGGGAGGGTCAGAGAGAGAGGGAGTCACAGACTGAAACAGGCTCCAGGCTCCGAGCTGGCAGTCAGCACAGAGCCCGACGCGGGGCTCGAAGCCACGAACCGCGAGATCATGACCTAAGCGAAAGCCGGACGCTCAACCGACTAAGCCACCCAGGCGTCCCATTTCTTAATTTCTAAGTGTTCCTTGTTTCATCCTGTCTGGAAGGCCCTATAAATAAGGTTAGTTAAGTGCTGCCCCCAAAGGAGGCACACGGTTTCCCATGTTGACACTGTTATGCCTGCCTACCTATCAGACAGCTTCTCTACTCTGCTCTGTCCACTGGAATCTTTTCCACTTCCATTTCATATGCCACACCTTCCGTGAAGCATTCCCTAACAACTTGGTGGTTATTCCCCTTTCTAACTTCCTCTGCTCTTTATGCCAGATATTGGAGCATTAAATTACAAACTGCTGGGGGTGCCTTGGTGGCTCAGTCGGTTAAGCGTCCGACTTCGGCTCAGGTCATGATCTCACGGTTCGTGGGTTTGAGCCCCACGTCAGGCTCTATGCTGACAGCTAGCTCAGAGCCTGGAGCCTGTTTCGGATTCTCTCTCTCTCTCTCTCTCTCTCTCGATCTCTCTCTCTCTCTCTCTGACCCTCCTCTGCTCATGCTGTCTCTCTCTCAGAAGTGAATAAAACATTTAAAAAAATTTTTTTAAATAAATAAATAAAAATAAATTACAAACTGCTGGCTTGCTCTGTATTTATCAGTATATATTTTGTATCACCTACTACAAAGATTATTAAGGTCTTTGAGATTTGGTCCAATGCATCTGTTAAGCTGTGTCCAGCTGGGTTTTTTTGCAATCAGTTAAATAAGAAATGATATCTACCAGTTGTCCAGTGTTCTATGCTTTATTTCACTCAGTATAGCAGCAGTTCTAATACCTACATCTAATATATTAGAAACTCACGCCTAGAGAAGTGAAGGAACTTGCTTATACAAGTTATACTTATACAAACAGTAAGCCTCTCTTGGATCCCTCAAAGTAGGGTAGCATTCTGTTTAGGGACAGATTCTAACAAAGCCTCCTCAGTTTTCCTAAGATGTTTACATTTTCCCCAGCATCGTTGTTAAAGTGTATGAGTGTTAACATAGAATCTATAATCTTAATGCAAATCTATAGCTACCCAATATGTCTCAACAACTAGGTGGAAGGAATTCTTTATATGACAGGACTGCTTGAAGCATATATACTCTTTATATGCTAGAAAGTCTACTCCAACTTTACAAGCAAGAGCAGCAAAGAACTGGGCAGTTGGACCCTCATAGTACTGGCCCATTATAGAGCTGCAAAGTTGACTCTGTTATTGATCAAGCCAAATGACAACTTGCCAAATAGCCAACACTTTGGTATTCAATTATGAGTCCACAGTTAAGAGGAGGTGAAGACACTTTTACACCTCAGAGTCCCCTTCATTGAAGATTCTGGGGGGAGAATCCTGTCTGGTCTTAGTACCAAGGACAGAACTATTCCAAAGCAATTGTTCTATCTTTTCTTATGGACCCTATGGCATTTTTAGCTAACAAAGTTTTCTTTTTTCTTTTTTCTTTTTTTGTTAGAGCTGAATTTGTGACCTATCCTAAATGAGTAACAAATTTTACATTCATCTTTATCTTGTTCCAGATCCTACTTAATGCCCCACATTTACTCTATTATTTTTCTCCTGCTTTTAATTTAAAATAGACAAATGAAAGTATAAACCAACAGAGAGAAGAGAGAATACTTAGCCCTTTGCTTCTCTCCATCCCAAATATTTGTGCTTTCATGTCTCCCCCCACATACCCCCCAGCATCATCTGCTCAAAAATTTGAAAAATTATTTTACATGATGGTGAAGTAATTTTTAAGCATTTCTTGAGTCATAGACCCCCTTTGGTAAATACATAGATCTTCTCTCAAGAAAAATATATACTCCTATCTAACATGTTTGAGTACATATCTAGGAACTCTGAATATCTGAAGATGGACCATAGTCCATGGATTATAGGGAACAAATCCTTGCTTGAGTAAATGCACAAGGCCCCTGGAGTTGCATCCCAAGACTTGCTGAAGCCCATCAGAATGAGAAGTCACTGAGTTTTCCAAGCCCCTGTCATGGAGGCAGAAACCCAGGCCTCCCACCCATCCAAGTTCCCACACCCACAGCCCCACTTCTTCCCTTTCTGCCCAAAGAGTGTGAAAAGATGGTCTTTTCAGTCTGCCTTGCTATGTCTGTGCCCCCACTTCATGCCACAATCTTAAATGGCATCCTAACCAACCCCTTACTCCTACCCCCACTTCCTTTTCTCCAAAGTATGACTTTCTGTGACATCCACCAGCCCAAGCCTCAGCTTCAAAGTTTTATGCCTCGCAACTTCGACAGTGCACACAAATGAGCAAGGAGCAGGGGTGATCAGGACCTTATAAATGAGGGGACAGAAAGGCAGACTTAGGCTTCCAGAAGCAAATTCTGAAGCATTAGTAGCTCAGTCCAGCAGAGCACAAATATCCCAAGGAATCATGGATAGACAGATGCTGAATTCCAACTGTGTGTGTGTGTGTGTGTGTGTGTGTGTGTGTGCGTGCGCGTGTTTAAAACTGCACTTTAATATCAGCAAAAAACTGCCAACTCTGATGCTTTTAATATAGGCCTAAAAATTAACGAAGAGAAGAAAAACTGAAAACATGGTTTGACTGTGTAAAAGAAATGGCAATTACAGTTATATATGAAATATATTTACCATTTATGACTAATTACCATATGCAAAATAACTAGCATAGTAGTATACATATATATATAATTTTATTATAAATTGCATAATTGCATTTGATTTGCATGCTAAAAATTGCTTCCTGTCAGTTGGGCCTCAAGATTTGCTGCTCACAATTTCCAACATTATGGGAGACATTGACAGGAACCATATCTTATACTCTTTTTGTTTTTTCCTTATCATCTAAATAACAAAGCGCAAGATGCCTGGAAATTGATAATCTCACTATGAGGACCAGAGTTGACACATATATCTGAAACCACTTGAGAAAAATCCAAGACAACATGTAATAAGATTACAGTACACATGATTTATAGAAAGATGAGGGGATTTGCAACAATAAGCCAAAATATAAAGGCTAAATTAAGAAAGTGGGTTTTGAAGGTAGCCTTAAAGAAAATCTAGAATATGAATTTGGTAGAAGGACATTCCAGTCCAGGTAGAAAAAAAAAATGGTTTTCTGTGATACAGAAGATATTCAAGCTTTTAAAGAACTCTTTTTTTTTCATATTAATATACCTATTACATTATAATGAAATAAGACAAGCTTTGAATGAGCTCTTACAAAAAGAACTTTAAAGCATTATTTTATTTATTTACCTACAGAAATATATATTCATATCTTGATTATTAGATTTTAAGAAAGTAAAGGAAAAATTCAGAAACCATAAAGCTTAAGTAATAAAAATGATTTATTTTAAAAATAGAATAATAAAATCACCAACAGTGGATGACACAACCAAACTTTATATTCCTTGCTCAAATAGAGTAGTTAAATAAAAGAGAAGTGTTTATTCACCTTCTTGGTTTGAGCTACTGAAATAATGACTATACTTGATCAGATAACAACTAAAATAATGACAGTTGTTAGTTAATTCATATAATTACAATAACCATAGCAAAACTTGCCATACTGTATATGGTGAAAGCAAGTGAAATGTTTGAAAATCTGAGTTAAAGGTAAGGACTTTGGGAACTCATCCAAATAGCTACGGGGTAAGGAAAAGCAGTCACTCCACTTGCTTCGGTGCTCCTCAGGATTAACAACTCACTGCATTGCAATCTGAACTCCATAAGACCAGATAGGGAGTCTGGGTGTGTTAGTCCATGACGCCAAACACCAAAATAGGACTAAAAGTGAAAAATATTTATTAGGTGTTGAGGGCTGAATTCTGTTCCCCCCAACACCAAGTACATATATTAAAGTCCTAATGCTTAGTACCTCATAATGTGAATGCATTTGGAGATAGGGTCTTCAAAGACATTAAAAAGTTTTAAAGAGGTTAGAGGTTCTCTCAGTTAAAATAGGGTCAAGAGGGTGGGTCCTAATCTAATATTATAACTATATAATATATATATAATTGTAAAAAGAGGAATCCAGGAGTGCCTGGGTGGCTCAGTCAGTTAAATGTCAGACTTCAGGTCAGGTCATGACCTTACCACTTGCTGAGTTTGAGCGAGCCCTGCACTGGGCTCTGTGCTGACAAGCTTGGAGCCTAGAGGCTGCTTCAGATTCTGTGTCTCCCTCTGTCTCTGCCCCTCCCCAACTCGTATGCAGTCTCTCTCTCTCAAAAATAAATAAACATTTAAAAAGATTTTTTAAAAAGAGGAAACCAGAACACAGACAGACACAGAAGCTAAGACCACCTGAAGACCCAGGAGGAAGATGGCCATCTCCTAGCCAAGGAGAGAGGCCTCAGGTAAAAGCAACCTTTCCTAGACCTTGGTCTTAGACTGCCAGCCACCAAAACTGTGAGAAAATAAATTGCTGTTGTTTAAGCTGTTGTTTAAGTCTGTAGTATTGGTTATGGCAGCCCTAGCAAACTCATACATTATAGGAAACCCTTATGAGAGGAAAGGAAGAGGGAGCTGGAAGAACCATGAACCCACAAAACTGGTCTGACTCTGAGTAAAGGAGAAAGGGAGGGAGGGAGAGAAGGAGGGAGAGAAGGGGGTAGAGACGGAGAGAGGGTAGGTGGAAGGGAGGGAGGGAGGAAGGAAGGAAGGAAAGTCTGAGACAGGAGTATAGGTCTAAGGCAAGTTTGGCAAGGTCATAGAATAGTACTATATCTCCCCAAAACGAGATGGTTTGGTACCCCTGCCATCTTCAGTCACTGGCTGAGAAATACTCAAGAGAGCATTAGTGCTGGATTTCACAGCACAGCTGTTGGATTTGTCAGTTTATTACATTCCTTACATCTGGAAATCTGAGAAGTGCATTTCATGGCTGTCCACACTGGAAGACCTACATAGCTCTAGATAGTCCCGGAAGGACTTTATTTCAGACAACATAAATGACCACAGAAACTTCCACTGAATGAACCAGTTTTCCAGTTTGGTTACTGTGTGAAGCTATAGGACATTCTTGCTCCCCCTCAAACACAAATATTGTTCCATGCTCTGTAAAGTAAAAATCAATGAAGTCAGACCCCACTGACTGAAGAATTCTGGTCACACAGAAGAGAACTGTCCTGCAAAGTACTACTAAAGTTTTTGTGGAAAAAAAAAAAAACAAACTTGCTAGCTACCCAAATTAAAAATGTAAAGAAGGAAACCATCAAAACCCTAGAGGAGAAAGCAGGAAACAACCTCTTTGACCTCCACCTCAGCAACCTCTTACTTGACACATCCCCCAAAGCAAAGGAATCAAGAGCAAAAATAAACGATTGGGACTTCATCAAGATTAAAAGCTTCTGCACGGCAAAGGAAACAACCCACAAAACTAATAGGCAACCAACGGAATGGGAAAAGATAGTTGCAAATGACATATCAGATAAAGGGTTGATATCCAGAATTTATAAGGAACTCACCAAACTCCACACCCAAAAAACAAACAACCCAGTAAAGAAATGGGCAGAAGATATGAACAGACACTTCTCCAAAGAGGACATCCAGATGGCCAACAGACACATGAAACGATGCTCAGCATCCCTCCTCATCAGGGAAATACAAATCAAAACCACACTGAGATACCACCTCACGCCAGTCAGAGTGGCTAAAATGAGCAAATCAGAGAACACGAGATGCTGGCAAGGATGTGGAGAAACGGGCACCCTCTTACACTGTTGGTGGGAATGTAAACTGGTACAGCCCCTCTGGAAAACAGTGTGGAGGTTCCTCAGGAAACTAACAATAGAACTCCCCTATGACCCAGCAATAGCACTGCTAGGAATTTACCCAAGGGATACAGAAATGCTGAGGCATAGGAGCACATGTACCCCAATGTTCATAGCAGCACTCTCCACAATAGCTAAAACATGGAAAGAGCCTAAGTGTCCATCAACAGATGAATGGATCAAGAAGATGTGGTTTATCTATACCATGGAATACTACATGGCAATGAGAAACAATGAAATCTGGCCATGTGTAGCAACATGGATGGACCTTGAGGGTGTTATGCTGAGCGAAATAAGTCAGGCAGAGAAGGACAAATATCATATGTTTGCACGTATAGGAGGATTAGGAGGAACTTGACGGAGGAACAAGGGGGAGAAGAAGGGCGGAAATGGTGGGGGAAAGGGAGAGAGGCAAACCATGAGAGACTCTTGAATGCTGACAAAAACTGAGGACTGATGGATGTGGGGGGGAGGGGGGATGGGCATGGAGGAGGGCACTCGTGGGGATGAGCACTGGGTGTTATGTGGAAACTAATTTGACAATAAACTATTTGTAAAAATAAATAAATAAATAAATAAAAGAAAAAAGAAAAAAAATGTAAAGAAAGATCATGATGATCCTGCTGAGGAGCTTCCAAAGGAAGGAGCTACAGGTGGTACAACCTAGTTTGGCTAACCCTGGAGTGGGGAGATCAAAGGTGGTGTTTGGGCTTTGGACCCAAAATTACACAGACTCACTCAGCCCACACATTTTTTTTTTATTTTTTATTTTTTGTATACCAGCATTGCGGTACATGTGCTCCTATGCCTCAGCATTTCTATATCCCTTGGGTAAATTCCTAGCAGTTCAGCCCACACATTTTGAGTCTGACTTCCTCTGGATAGAAAATCAAATGCCAGTTTGTCTGTTTGTTTGTTTGTTTAAAGCTATAAGCTATCTATGTGAGGAACAGAACACAAAAAAAAAACCAAGTGTGCATGAATAGAGAATTTGTCATATTCAAATCAAAACCAAAATGCAACCAAATTAAGCTGCCAGGCAAATCCAGTCTTTCATTACCAAGTATAGTGACTGAGAGTAGATGTTCAGTTCATATCATAGGAATAAATAATTACACACATATTGAATTACAGAGTTTCATGGTGGTTAATAATAAATGGAAGTAGTTCCTGTAAATGACTGTAATTAGCATGTATATGGTCAGGTAAGGAGGGGGTAAATTACCCAGAGGAGAAAGTCACAATGAGGCTCTTCTGAAGTCCCCAGAATCCAGAGTGAACCCCAAAATCAGAGAAAGAAAATAAGGCAGAGAGGGCTGGGATCAGCAGGTTTCAGGGCAAAGTTGCTCCGTAAGAGGGAGGAGGCTGAGGCATTTCATTTAACTTCCACTTATAATACCAGTACAGTGTTGTATTTAGGAAGAGAGGGCTGAAATATATGACATCCAGTCTCCCCCAAACCAGTATCATCTCAGTTCAGAATTTATCACTGTTTCCCTGATATTGATAAAATGGAAGTTTCTGTTCTCTCATTATTCATTCATTCATTCATTCATTCACTCATTCACTCACTCATTCATTCATTCATTCATTCAGTGCCCATAATACGGCACTATGCCATCTGCTGGAGAAACACAAATTAATGAAATGTATTCTCTGCCTGTGAAGAGGAAATTAAATGCATCAACAGGCAATTATAGCACCATGTGTGAGATGTGGTAATAGAGATTATGTATAAAGAGCTTCCAGAGCAGAGACTGAGAAGAATAAGTGGCTGCAGGTTAAGTAATAGGATCACAACAGGTTGGAGCCTGGCCAAGTGGAGTACAGAAAGCAAGGAAGCGTATTCTATCCAGACAGAAGAGCAAGGAAATAGCAGGTATAAAGACACAGGGGCAACAGTTTTGATTGAGATAAAATGGGGAGGGGCAAGGGGAAATAAGGTTGTAGAAACGGAAACAAAAAATTAATTTTAAAGATAAAGCCCATTACAAATAGATGGCTCTGAAGTCACTTGAAGGAGACTCCAGGTAACGTGGGGCACAGTGGGCACTGGGATTCTGGAAGCACAGTGGCCAAGAAGTTGCAAGAGAAAGGGCACAGTGTCCTGAAAAGGGAATTGGAGGGTACGAAAGACAAACTTGATTTCTTTTCTTTACTTTTTTCATGTCATGTTAAATTATTTTTTTAAACTCTTCTTAGGACCTAACTTTCTCAAGCCAGGCCCAACCCCTTGCTCAGGGGTGGAGATGCACACAGTGGTTCTGTGATGACATGACAGCACTGTGGGGAGAGGAAATTCCCAACTGACCAACAGCACCTGCACAGGAGGGTATCTGTTCCCAGAGTCATTGACATGCCTCTGAAATTACCCCCTGGGGTGCCATGCCCATACACACACACACACACACACACACACACACACACACCCCTATATCTCTGAAGCAGAAGCAAGCTCAAGAGTTGAAGATTTCCCATTCCCCAGGATCCAAAGGGCAGCCTACCCTCCGTTCAACTCTGTCTGCCTGCAAGAGATCAGTCTGGATGACTTGACAAGCCTTGCCCTAGAGTAAGCAAGCTTAGAAAGACATATTTACCTTTCCATGTAGGACTTCAAATGGAGTCTATTTAAAAGTCCTAGTACAATTTAGATATTAAAAGTAATTAAAAGAAATTCTTTACTAGCAATTTACCTAAATTATGCATGAGAACTAGAACTTAGCTAACAATCAAGCGGTTGTCATGGAATTTAATTTCAGTAACAAAGTTAGGCTCAAAACTCCAAATCCCTCCATGTCAAATAGTTCAGCAGAGCTAACGCAGAGGTGAAATCCAGCCAGGACTGGAGTCAGGCAGGCTGACATCTACTTAAGGCTGCTAGGGGCCAAGAGGTAAACAGAACCGCCAAAGCAATGACAGCAGCAATGGCAAAATTTTTACTGACTGCTTCTGTGGGTTGGGGGCATTTTATATTCAATCATTTATTGTAATGTACAAAAAGTGCAAAGGAAAATATTGTAACACCTATGTACCCACCATCCAAAATTAACAAACAACATTGCGTCATATTGGCTTCAGATTTTTTTATTTTAAAACAGTCATAGACGGAGCCATTTATACTTCCTAAATCCCATTCCTTCCTCTCTCCCCTTAGAGTCAGACACTATGTTATGAATCTCACCCATATTTAGTAATATTTTAATTTTACTACATTGATACATACCTGTAAATATTACAGAGGATTGCTTTAGATTTTTGTTTTATTTCTTAAAATTTTCTTTTATCAACTCAAATAAATAGCTTCAAAATCTATTAGTGTTGATTAGTCTGTTCCATCGCACTTATCTACTTCGCACATGCTATTACATTTACTTGTTTGTTTTTAATATGTTGCTTTCTCACCATTAGATTTTGAAACAAAGGGATATTTTTCTGTTTTATTCAATAATGTATCCTGAGCACGTAAACAGTGTCTGCCATATAGTTGATGCCTAATATTTGTTGAATGAGTAATAGAATTCAGTTACCTTATTTAACTTCTAGAATATTCTTTTTTATGCATGCTTCAGAATTTATTCATCTATTTCTGTATTAGGGTTTATTTGAGCTATTCCTCATTTTTTGATATTGTAAACAATATAACATGAAATCCTTATGTATACAGGCAGGAGTTGCTCTAAGGCATTTACCTAGAACAGAATTACCAGGTCATGGGATACATGTACTTTAAACATTAGTAGATATTATCAAATTACTCTCCAAAGAGGTTTACCACTTTTCGTTCTCACTGCTTTCCTACTCGCTCATTAACACTAGGCATTATCAGATTTTTTTTCCTTTTTCCAATCAGATAAAAGTTAAGTGGTATCTGAGTTATCTATTAATTTACACTTTCCTGATTATAGTGTGATTGAGTCTTCATACATGTTCTGGCTCTCTGGATTTCCTCTTCTATGGAGGACCTATTCATATTCTTTATCCATTTCTCTATTTGACTTATTATTTGCCTTCTAAAAAATAACTTATAGGAGATTTTAGGCTGACATATATGCCAATAGCTTCTAACAGGAATTAGTCCAGCTTTACCTTTGTTTTTGGATCTTAGTCATTCAGGAGATTTTTAATTTTATGTAGTCAAATCCATTAATTTTTCTTTATCCTGATATCATAAAGCTATCCTCTTATCTGTCTATCTACTTACCTGTCTTATAAGTTTATTTCCTACTATCTTGTGTGTTTCCAACTATTTATCTATTTCTCTATCTTATAACTGTATTTCCTATATACAGTTACAAAGTTTTCTTTCTCACATTTGTCCTCTGATCCCTCTTATACGTAGTTTTATAAATGATGTAAGGTAGTGGCCTAATTTCATTTTTTTAACAAAAAAATTCAATGAAGAGCCCTTTCTGTACAGACTGGCAATTTTACTTACATCATATACCAAGGTCCCATATGTATGTGAGCACCTTCTCAAGCTACCTATTCTGTTCTATTTGATCTATTTGTCTATCATTGTGTTAATTCCAATTTTTGTTTCTAATTTCAAATTCTAAATTGTGCCATGTACTGAAAATGTTTATAAATCAGTATATAGGCAAATTCTTGTTTTTTGCATTTTTACTTCTTTATTTCAAAATTGGGAATTCTTATAATGCTACATTTGCATCTGTTAGAATCTATCATCACACAACACACATAACTACATACACACACACCATAATACAACTTTGCAATACTGAAACATCCATATATGCATTTAAATAAACAGTATTATCTTGCTAATTATTCAGGTCTGCTTTTTTGTCTCTCAATATATTTATATATTTTCTATAATGGTTATATAGATTTTTCTTACATTTATTCCTAAGGACCATAGAGTTTTAGTATTTTCTCTATTATATTTTTTAAAAAAAATTTTTAATGTTTTATTTTATTTCTGAGAGAGAGAGAGAGAGAGAGAGACAACATGAGCAGGGGAGGGTCAGAGAGAGAAGGAGACACAGAATCAGAAGCAGGCTCCAGGCTTTGGGCTAGCTGCCAGCACAGAGCCCGACACAGGGTTCGAACCCACGAGCTGTGAGATCGACCTGAGCCGAACTCGGACGCTCAACTGACTGAGCCACCCAGGCGCCCCTTCTCTATTACATTTTTAATGGGCTATTTCTGGCATATAAGAGGAAGAAAAACAATACCACCAATTCTGGAGTCAGTTCACCCCAATTTCATCACATACTGTCACCATAGGCAATTTTCTTTCATTTCTCAGTGACTCAGTTTTCTCAAATTTCAAATGGGAATAATAACTATGCTACCTCATGAGGTACTTGTGAGAAGTAAATAATTCAACATATATGCAAAGTACCTGGCACATAGTAATCAAATGTAAATGTTAGCTTTCATTATAAGAAAATTATTAATTTGTGTAATTGATTTTATGTCCAGCAGCCTTGCAAACTCTCGTTAGTTCAAATAGTTTGTAGATTACTTTCGATTTTCTTTTTTTTTTAATTTTTTTAAATTATTTCTGAGAGACAGAGCATGAGCAGGGGAGGGTCAGAGAGAGAGGGAGACACAGAATCTGAAGTAGGCTCCAGGCTCTGAGCTAGCTGTTAGCACAGAGCCCAGCACAGGGCTCAAACCCACGAACTGTGAGATCATGACCTGAGCTGAAGTCAGATGCTTAACCAACTGAGCCATCCAGGCATCCCTAGATTTTCTTTTTAATAATGATACAATCTACAAGTAAGAACAAACTTAGTTTCTTATTTCTTATTTCCTATATCTATAAATATTTCTCTTTTTTGTCTTACTATATAATCTAAGACTTATAGTATAAGTGGAGCAAGAATTAAGAACATTCCTGTTTAACCCCCTTTAAAACATATATGCTAAACTGTCACCTTTAAGATTTATATTGCCATAATTTTTTGTTAGATACTCTTTATCAAGTTAAGGAAGGCCATCACATTCCTAATTTGATTGGAGCTTTTTTTTTTAATCATAAATGGATCTTGATGTAGATATTTAGATTTTCCTTAATTTAATCCCTACATTATAGTTTACACTAAACATTTAGCAACAATATACTTTGGGGTAGAGTTAGTAAACTACAGCCTACACAACCTGTTTTTTTTTTAAAAAAAAAAAAGGGTTAAATACAACTTTTAAAAAGCTTATTGAAACACAGCCACACCTGTTTATTTACATATTACCCAGGGTTGCTTTCAAACAATAAAGACAGAGATGAGTAGTTGACAGAGACCAAATGGTCCACAAGTTTGACATATTTACCATCTGGCCCTTTCAAGAAAAAGTCTGCCCACCTTAATATACACCATATTAAATCCCTCTTCCTACAAGTTACACTCTATACTGGGGGACTGAGGAACAAGCAGATAAGCAGAACAAAATTTTGAAAAAATATATTTTTTAGCTCCCTAATCTCCATCCCTTCACCTCCTCTCATATCAATGGTTCTTTTTTTCTCTCCCTCTCTATCTTTCCTTTTTTCCTCCCTTCCTAGAGTCTGTCCAAGGTCAATGGGTGGTATCCTGAGTCACATTGCTAGTTAGGCTGTTAGGGGAATTTACTCAAATAAGACCCCTGAAAGCTATCAGCAGAAACTGAGAAGGGAGAAAGGACAAAAGCAGGTGAGGAATGTGTTTTGCTTTGCAGAACCAACAGTTCCAGCCAAAGTGGTGTCTAACTAGGCGTTTCACCTGATAACTGTTGCTAGCTGTGCCTCGCTTGATAGCCCCTTATGTAAGCCAATTTGAGCAGGACTGGAGCAAAGGACCTGTGCAGAAGCCCCCCTGAGTTGTCCTGAAGTTACCTTTAGCTTATTATAAATACTAAAATTTCCTATGGGCAGAGTTTTCCTCCATTTTTTTTTTAATTTGAGAGAGAGAGAGAGAGAGCATGCACATGTGAGTGGGGTAGAGGGGCAGAGAGAGAGAAGGAGGGAGGGGGGAGAGGGGGAGAGAGAGAGAGAGAGAGAGAGAGAGAGAGAGAGAGAGAATGAATCCCAAGGAGGCTCCATGCTCAGCACAGAGCCCGAGGCAGGGTCCAATCCCATGACCCTGGGATCATGACCTGAGTCAAAATCAAGGGTAGGACACTCAACTAACTAAGCCGCTCAGGTGCCCCTCCGTCATTTTTTTGAAGACACAAAGCATGCACAACTGAATAGAGGTGCCTATGACTTCCCTGCCCCTGCTACCTAATGCACTAAATAAAAGCTTCCTGTACTAACCCCACCAAAGACAGAGCTTTCAGAGCTATCTCTCTGTCTCCTTACTTGTAAGAATACAAAGTTCTTTGCTTCCAATATTTCCTTGCATTGTGTTCAATTTAATGCACCCTAAGCCACAAACCCCTTGAGGTTTGGTTACAAGATCAGCATGGATTTCACTATGTGAATGTGCTTCGTAAATAATCATTATTTAATATATGATAATTATTTCAAGACTTTCAGGATTTTAAATCAATTACATATGTAGTGTCTAAATGTGGTGTCTCTCCCACAAGCATCCAAATGTGGGGCAATGATGGGTAGAGGCCAGTGGCAGTGCGGTGAAACAATTCACCTGAGGCAGAACAAAGGCTATAGAAGTTTATTGAATATACCACAAGGGAGCAGCTGAGGAAAGCAGAGTAGAGGCTGTCTGCCAGGAAGCAGAGCATGGGGGCTATTTTTAAAGGGGGAAGATAAGGAGATATGGTGACAGACTTATGGAATCTTCCCTTCTTTGGTAACTGCAACTGGCTGTAAATATCCCATTGGTCAGTTAGGGCCTATGGATATATAGTTTTTAAATATATAATTTATTGTCAAGTTAGCTAACATACAGTGTATACAATGTGCTCTTGGCTTTGGGAGTAGATTCCTATGATTCAACACTTACATACAATACCCAGTGCTCATCCCAACAAATGCCCTCCTCAATGCCCATCACCCATTTCCCCTCTCCCCTCATCAACCCTCAGTGTATCTCTATATTTAAGATTCTCTTATGGTTTACCTTCCTCTCAGTTTGAAACTATTTTTCCCTTTCCCTTCCTCCTATAGTTTGAGGTGGGTTGCCTAATGGGTCTGTCTGTATTCAGCCAGGGGCTTGGGGTGACTATGGGCACTTCTGTCTTGATCAAGTTTCCATTGCTCAAAACTATTGTATAAAAGCAGTCTCTATAATATATTTATTATATATTTCATAGATTTTTAGATAAATCACATTTCTTTCTAATGAGAGCTACTTGGATGCTGTAGATCCAGACTCCTAGATTTTGTTCCTGAATTACTTATTTTTAAAAAGGTTAAACTTGGATTTTCAAATATTAGATTTGATTCAAATAAACCTGAAGACCTGGAGATTTACTTACTATAGCCCTAGAAATTGGAAGCCAACATTATGTTCTCACTCTCCTATAAAATCTTAGTTTGTATTCTCTAAAAGTCACTTCACCACTTGAGGGTTGTTTTCTTTTTAAAATCTCCTGACTGATAGGCACATTCCCAAGTTCAAATCCCACCTTCCATACCTTAGTGCTGTCTTCTGTAGTATTACTAGTAAAAAGACAGCCAGAGAAGGATTTGCTATAGAAATGTTTCTATTTATTCTTCTGTAACAAATTGAGTGGCTCCAGGCATTCAGTATAAAATGTAAAGAACAAAAAAGTAGGTCCCACAAATTTGATCTCTAGTCTATGGGTGTTGAGCTTTTAAACCAGCCACTTTGACCCAGGGTTTATAGGTACATTATCTTGAGAAATTTAAATACATATGTGTGCTGATTGTTTAAAAGAAAACCACTGGCCTAAAATGATGTCATAGACCAAGTCATGAAACCAGGGCTTAATACCCAAATTGACTGCTATTTCAACCTCTCCAGAAATATAGTCTTACCACTAGCCATTCAGGAATTTTCTGGTAAGAACTCTGTCATATGGGCCCTCTCTACTGCCCAAAAGAAGATGAGGTAATCTGCATAATAAGACCCACTGCTCTTCCCTCTAGGGGAGAGTGACCTTGTCTGGAACAATCCTCTCTTTTTGCTAAAAACTTCCTTGCCCTCCCCTACTTCCTATAAAAACCTTCTATTTTGCACAACTCCTTGGAGCTACCCTCTATTTGCTAGATGGGATGCTGCCTAATTTATGAATCATTTAATAAAGTCAATTAGATCTTCAAATTTACTCAGTTGAGTTTTTGCTCTTCAATAGTATGTAATCAATATATGAAAATAAAGTCAAGAATTTAAATCAATCAGCTACAGACATTTATTACATTTATTGAGTGGCCCTTAGGTACTATTTTAGGCCCCAGGGATTCCGTGCTGAGAATAAAAAGGTCAAGACCCCAGTCTTCATTAAGTTTACAGCCTAGTAGGAAAAACGAATAACAAATACATAATTAGAAGTATTAGGAGAGCCATGAAGGAGGAGAGAATGTGTACGGCTGCACTTAACAAGGACTAAACCCAGTGTGAGAGGGAGAAGGTAGTCAGAGAAGCTTGCCCTGTGAAAATGATGTTTCAGCTCAACTTGAAAGAAGCATACAAGCTAGTTAGCAAGAAGAGCAAATAGGTGGTGAAGGAAAGATCATTTCAAGAGAAATAACAGCAAAGGCCTTGATACAGGAGTGAATCCAATGCTTTGGGGAAAGAAAAAAAGTCTGATGTACCTGATGGAAAGCTGGACAAAGTGGGCACCAGTGTGAGGTGATGCTGGAGACAGGCAGGGGCTGGGTCAGGTCTGGCTAAAAGTTTCCATTTAACTCTAAGAACAAAGAGAAACCACTAGGAGGGATTTTTAGTAGTGGAGTGACATATAGTTTTCATTTTATAGAGGTCAGTAGGGCTGCTATGTGAAGACTGGATCAGAAGGGAACAAGAATGAAGCACACTTAGGAGGTTGTTGTAAACTTGTAGAGGATAGGGACGAGGATGTAGGCAGAGGTATGGGCTGTGGGGTGGGCACAGGTGAATAGTTTCAAATCACTAGGGGCAGTGGAGGGGATGAATGAGAAGTAGGAGTTGATGATGAACCCTCGTTTTCCGACTGGCTGGATATAATGGTCATTCACTAAGATGGGGAACCAAGAAAGTCACAAGAATATGACTCCATTTCATGTATGTTTGAGGGTTTGAGATAAGAGTGGAGATCCCATCCACACCACTTCTGCCTATCAATCTAAATTATTGGTTGCAAAAAGTTTTCTTTCATTGGTCTCTTTATACTGAAGTTATATGAGGGACAGAAACAAATGTCTTTTAAGGAAGGCAGAGGGAAGAGGGAGAAAATTTTGAAGATACCTTCCCAGAGGAGCCTGAATACTGGATGGGGTGCAGTAGGAGGGACAGTGTGATATTATAATTTAAAACAGGAAATATATATTTGGCCTTCATCCCCATTCCTGACTCAGCCCTCCTAAAACCCTGGGACTTGCCCAAGCAATGACAACTATAAACGTCTTTTGTTATGTTAATGCAGTGACTTTGGACGTGCTTACACATGGGGGCTTGTTGTTATGACCTTCAGCCATGTGAGTGGAGGGTTGAAACTTTCAGTTCCACTCCCCAACCTCCAAAGGAAGGAAAAGGGGCTGGAAATTGAGTTTAATCACTAGTGGCCAATGATTTAATCAATCATGCTTATATAATGAAGCCTCCATAAAAACCTAAAAAGGATGAGGTTCAGAGTGTTTCTAGACTGGTGAACATGTGGAGATTTGGAAAGAGTGGTGCTCTTGGAGAGGGCTTGGAAGCACTACACCATTTTCCCATGTCTTGTCCTATGCACCTTCCCATCTGGCTGTTCCTGAATTATATCATTTTATAATAAAGCTGTGATCTAGGGGTAAACAAAGTTGTGAGTTCTGTGAGCCACTCTAACAAATTAATCAAACCGTAGGAGGGGGTCATGGGACCTCTGATCTATTTAGCTAGTCAGTCAGAAGTACAGATAATAATCTGGGTTTGTCACTGTTTTCTGGAGTGGGGGTGGGGAGGCAGTCTTATGGGACTAAGCCTTTAACCTGTGGGATCTGATGCCATCTCAGGATAGTGTCTGAATTGAGCTGAATTGTAGGACACCCAGCCTAGTGTCCCTAAAATTGCTTGGTGCTGTGTGGGAAACTGCCACAAACTTCATATTGAAATTGGGTGCTCAGAACACCAAAAGAGACAGGAACTGGAGTGGACCTCAAGAGAGACACGACTGACCGACTGACCGAGAGGAGGTAACACATCAAAGAACATTCTGATTACTTTATAACTTTGCTGAGGGCTGACAATGTTTTAATGGTAACATTTCCCTTTGTCTTTCCTTCCTTGGTGAATGGTGATGGACTTATTGATTATACCATAAAGATAACAGGAGAAAGAAGGGGGGAATTGCCTTTCTCATTCAATTGTCTTTTTAGAGGCCTCTTCCTGGTTCCAAACACTCAAAAGGAAATGCAGAATTTACAGTTATGGGGGAAGTTGCTTCTGAGTATGAATAAACACTTTTTATCTTTCTTTCACACAAAAGCTTGCAAATACCAAGCTATTCAATTATAGAATCATCATTTCTATTTTTAAATTATATTCTAAATCATATTATATGCTAATTATGATAAAATATTTTGCAATAATGTAAAGACATTTGAATAATCAGTGGGAATTTCCTAGTCAATCCTAAATATACACCCTAGTGGCTCTCAAATGCGGTCCCCAGACTAGGAGCATTAACAGCACTTGGGATTTTGTTAGAATGCAAATGCATGGGCCCTACTGTAGACCTACTGAATCATAAATTCTGGAGGTGGAGCCCAGCAACTTTTTTAATGAGTCTTCCAGGTGATTCTGACACATGCTCATGTCTGAGAACCACTGTCTTTGAACAATTCTTCCCAATCTTTTCACATTTAAAAGTGATGGTATTTGTACAATGCCCCATATTAAGAGGATGAAGCTGCTAGAGGCTTGAAGCCACCAGCCCAGAGCTCCAGCTCTCCTAGGTCCTGTTCAGTAGTGTTGGCCTGAGTACCCACTATAACCCTTTCATAGTCCACCAGCAGGGTGACTGACCTGGAGATACTCACACCAGTGCAAAAGGAAATATATATAAATGTTCACTGTGGTTTTGTCTCTAATAATGAAAAATCAGGACTCACCTGAATGCCCAGCAATGGACAAATTGTAGTATGTTTGCAGACGCACAGTTAAAATGAATTCATTGGACCTACATGTTTCAACACAAAGAAATCTCAAAAAAAAATTATGCTGAGCAAAAAAGCAGGATACAGAAGAATACACATAGTTTGATGTTTATATAATGTTTATAACATGCTGTACAATATTGGGTATTGTTTGTGGCATGTCTGCATGCAGTGAAATCATAATAATGAGATAAAAGACATGATAAGCAGCAGTAGTTAGCTCTGGAACAGCATTTGGGGCAGTAGTTAGCTCTGGAACAGCATGGCAAGAGGAAACGAGATCAGGGATGTGTATTTACAGGGCTTAATATTTCTTAAACTATTTAAACAAAATATAGCAGTGAGTTAAGATTTGCTATGAGGAGAGATGGGTACACAGGCATTTCCTATATTACTTCTTATACTTGTCTGTATACATGAAATATTTCATTAGAAGTTTTTATTTAAAAATCAGCTGGAATTTGCTATTCAAACTACCTGAGTTTTTTTTTATTTTTTCAAAGTTTTTATTTAGAGTTTTAAGACCAACTCTAACAACAGATTTTTGGTATCAGACAGATTATTTTCTCTCTCAGGCCCTCAGGTTTCCTCATTTGCAAAACAGAGGAAGTTGAATTCAGAGACCTCTGAAATCCATTTGCCTCTTTTACCCTCTCTAATCTATTTTGGTGCTCAGATAGAAAAAGCTCAAGCCCCTTGCTGTCTTCCTCTCCACACGCAGGCTGCAGCCTCAATTCCTCAGTCCTTGTTCCTTGTCCATCTGTCCCCACTAATAGCCCTCTCACTTACAATGGCCTCAGCAACCGGGATGGGAGCTAATAACATATCACAAAGCAGGAGTCAGAATACCTGTGTTTTAAGATATATTTTAAGGCAAAAAGAATAAAAATAAAACCAGAAAAGTTTGGCACACAGACAAGCTGTGTGGAATTTAGAAAATGACCTTGAATTTGTAAGTAACCTTTCCTTGAAGGAGAATCTTCCCTAAGATTTCCTAAGCAGTGAATTTTACCAAGTGGAAGAGAATTCTGAATTAACTTTACAACAATGGACACTACTTTATCCCTATTCTTTGAGCATCATCTCTACTTCTCCCCTCCTCAACATCAGATACAATTCAACACAACCAATTAGCTGACTTTTTACATGAGGGAGAGCTTAGTTTCTCATTGTCCATTGATTCTCCTGAGCTTTCCTCAAGTTATGCCTTACAAGGGCAATTCCATGTCCAACTAGACTTGTTTATTGATCCTTTGAATGTGATCAGTCACTCCAGTAATATGAATATCATAATATTGATGAACTATGCCTACAAAGGGTGATCAATTTTACTAATTTATTATTTACTACAAAATATTTCAAATACACAAGTATACTCTCCACAAGACATGTCATTTTTTTTAAGTTTTGCTAATTTGCATATTCAAATCAGCAGACCAGGTAAGGACGGAATTTTCTGCCCTGTGGTTTGTGACCCATATCACGTGTGGTTCCAGACCTCTTTTGAAGCATTTGATTAGTGTGATATGGTAGGAAACATACCTAATGTTGACTGATGAGTAATATAAGTCAAAAACAAGCAAATCTAGTTTCAGTTCTAACATGTACTGAATAGTCTTAGGAAATAATCTCTTGCCCTTGGTTTACTAATCTACGGTATGCACAAATGAGACTTTGTTAATTATAAGGCCCCTCCAATCTCTGAAATCCTTTGGTTCTATAGAATAGTCAAATAAACCAATTGTTCTAAACTCACATATATAGTCTCAGTCTAAATCTTCAACTTTTTTGGTGGAAAAATGAAAAGTTCTTTCATGAATCATATAGACTGCAGCTATATTCAATGTAGTGCCTGTATACATATTTACTTATTTATATATAATGTATATATTTTAACAGAAAGAAACAATACACACTGCACATTTGTCATGCAAAAATTAAGTGCCCAGTGGGGAGCCTGGGTGGCTTAGTCGGTTAAGCGTCCGACTTTCGCTTGGGTCATGATCTCGCGGTTCGTGGGTTCGAGCCCTGCGTCGGGCTCTGTGCTGACTGCCAGCTCAGAGCCTGGAGCCTGTTTCAGTCTGTGACTCCCTCTCTCTCTGACCCTCCCCTGCTCACGCTGTCTCTTTCTCTCTCCTAGAAATAAATAAAACATTAAAAAAAAAATTAAAAAAAAAATTAAGTGCCCAGTATTCTATTATTATACATAATAGCATACAATTAATGCTTGCTGAATTAATTAATAAGGTTAATTATTAAGTTCATACTATGTCAGAGATTATGCTAGGTATTTACAACAAATTCTTATTTAATCCTTACAGCAACACTGAGAGGCATATACTTCTTACCTGGTATGGATTATAGTACAATAAATACTAGTTAGGATTCCAAGTCTGTCATGGTGCATCTCGGTGACAATATTAATACCCAAAAGATAGACACATGCTTTTAAATAAACTTTTTAAGAGAGTCACCCTTGTGTATCACTCTAAAAACTTCTAGCCTTCATTTAACATTTACCGACAACTTTATACCTCTCACTTCAGTACTCCCCTGACATTTTCTATTATTCATTGTTTTGATGTGCCTCTCAGGTGATTAAAAACAAAGCTAAAGTAATGGGACCTGGAATGACAATTAGTCAGTGGGATCTATCCAGACCTTATTCTCACTTAGATAAACACAGTTTACTTTTACCACCTTGTGGGACCTAAAATTACCTGTGGTACCTATTTTATCTTTACCAAACTTCTTAATATATTAAGTTATGTACATTAACTTCATAACATCCTTTGAGGGCCTATTAATCTGGTCAGAAAACAAAGTTAATAATGTGTGTTGGGTTATAGCAAAATGGAAAAGATGGAGAAATGTAGACTGGATGCTAGGACACTTAGGAACTAGTGGAAAAGCTATACTCAAAAGGCTAGTGATTAAGAAAGGATTCTCACCTGGACAAAGAAATGAACCACAGGGTTCTTCTCTTGACCTCCTGTTCCCAAATATTACCAGGTTTATATGAACAGACAGAAAGGTTCTAAAATGTGAAGATGACAAAAATATATTGGAATAATAAATGGATTCTATAAATCAAAATAGACTGGACAGGATGAAGAGATGAGTCAAGTCAAACAAATTGAAATTTAACAAAGGTAAGTTTAAGATCCAAAAAGAAACTTCCTAAGTACAGAATGTGTTTTTTAAAAAAATGGTTTGGCAACTCCCTTAAAAGAGACGTAGGAACTTTAGCTGACAGTAAGTTCAATATGAATCAGCAATACAGTATGACTACCTGAATGTTGTACCACCTTTGGCAATGCTAGAAATAAGAAATTTCTGCAATAACAGAAAAAAAAGCATTTAAAAGAAGTGAGGCCATGGGCCTGCTCTTCTTGACAGTGGTGATGTATTTCCATATTGCATATGGCTTTGGTGTTGAACTTAAAGAAAACAGACAAAGCAGCACTGAACCTTAAAGATGCAGACAAACTGGGGGCACCTGGGTGGCTCAGTCTGTTAACCATTCAACTTCAGCTCAGGTCATGATCTTGCAGTCCATGGGTTCGAGCCCCTTGTGCTGACAGCTCAGAGCCTGGAGCCTGCTTCAGATTCTGTGTCTCCCTCTCTCTCTGCCCCTCCCCGACTCACATTCTCTTTCCTCTCTGAAATAATGTTTTAATGTTTTTAATAAACTTTAAACAAAATTTTCAAGATGCTGGACATTCAGTTTCTCACACCAGAAGGGTCCCGTGGCAGATGAAGAGACACTTTAACATATAATTTTTTTAGAAAAAAGTATGTTTAATTTGGAGAGAAGAAGACTAAATAAAGAAGGATACGATAACTATTTTTTAATATTTTTAAAGTGGTATGTGGAATGAAAATAGTCTTACTCTGAAAGACCCCAAGAGGTCAAATGAGAATCAATAGGTCCAAAGAAAACAGATTGCAACTTGACATAACAAGGACATTTATGGGATAGGATTATGAGATTGTGAGTTTCCTCCATGTTAGATAAGGGGATAATAGACTGAGCAATCTATTTGTGGGATATTGCATAGAGGATTACCACATTAGTGGGAGTTTGGTCACAATGGATTTTGAGGTCCCTTATAAACCTGAAGGAAAAATAAATTCACCATCTACAAGTTGCCTAAAAAGAAGGTGAGTGTTAAAGACTTACTCACATTACTAATAAGTCTTGGCAAGATATGGTTTAAAGTTAAATCTACTATCCACCCCCTCCCCAGTACATATACACAGATGTAAAAAACAAACATGATTTTTTTCAAAGAGAAATAAACACCAAAGCCTCATTGCTTCAGGTTTTACTCTTTGAAATTTATAGTAATTCAGAAGGGAATAGGATCAGTTTGCAATCTCCAAGGAAAATAACATTTGTGAAGTAAATTATTAATAGGAAAAATAATTACTCTGGGATTTCTGTACAAATAAATCTTTCCAACTTCTGAATGATCCATTCTTTACCTCAAGTCAGGCAGGATTTAACAGTTATAAGTACTTGTTAGCAGCATTTATTCTGAATATAGCTGATCCTTGAACAACATGGATTTGAACAGTGCAGGTCCACTTTTTTTTTTTTTAAAGCATTCTTTTTTTTTATTTTTTATTTTTATTTTTATTTATTTCTAGAGAGAGAGAGAGAGAGAGACAGCGTGAGCAGGGGAGAGTCAGAGAGAGAGGGAGTCACAGACTGAAACAGGCTCCAGGCTCCGAGCTGGCAGTCAGCACAGAGCCTGACGCGGGGCTCGAACCCACGAACCGCGAGATCATGACCTAAGCGAAAGTCGGACGCTTAACCGACTAAGTCCCCCAGGCGCCCCAATGCAGGTCCACTTAAACACAGAGGTTTTTTGGTAAATACATTTTAGAACTATAAATTTTCCCTTATTATTTTATTATTTAACTGTATTTATTTACTGAGAGAGAGAGAGAGGGAGCACATGCACACAGGGCAGAGTCAGAGAGAGGGACAGGGAGAATCCCAAGCAGGCTCTGTGCTGTGAATACAGAGCCCAACATGGAGCTCAGTCCCCGAAATCATGAGATCATGACCTGAGCCAAAATCAATAGTCCAGTCAGATACTTAACCAAATGAGCCACCCAGGCTCCCCATCTCTTCCTTATGATTTTCTTAATAACATTTTCTTTTCTTTAGCTTACTTTATTGTAAGACTACAGTATATAATATATATAACATACAAAATATGTGTTAATTAACTACATTATCAGTAAGACTTCCAATCAATGGTAGGTATTAGTAATTAAGTTTTGGGGGAGTTAAAAGTTAAACAGATTTTTGACCGTGCAGGGCACTGGCACCTGTAACCTCACACAGTTCAACGCTTAGCTTGTATTGTACAAACTATTGGACATAATAGTTTTTTTTTTTAATGTTGAGAAATCCAGCTTTCATGTGACCTGGGCATTTCCCAAGTTTAAATTGGGCCACACTAATTCAGGTTATTAAGGAATTTCTTTGGTAACATATTGTTTTTAATTCCTGATTACAGATAAGCAATAAATTACAATAGAGCTTTACTAACGAAAACAAAGTAATTACAATCTAAAGAGAGATAAAAGTGAATATTATGAATAGTCTAAAAGTAATCTTTAAAAAAAATCCAACCTGTGGTGGCTGGGTGGCTCAGCCGTCTGACTCTTGATTTCTGCTCAGGTCATAATCTCACAGTTCATGAGGTAGAGCCCGACATTGGGCACTGCACTGACAGTGCTGGGGTCTGCTTGGGTTTCTCTCTCTTCTTCACTTTCTGCCCCTCCCCCACTCACTCTCTGCAAATAAATAAATAAACATTTAAAAGAATCCAGCCAAAGCTAGAGAATTACACAAACTGGCCATAAGTTACAGAAACTGGGTCAGCCCATAGAACCCAATGTTGTCAAATGCATCACTGGCAGGGCCACATAGGCATGTGATCAGTGTAGTTCGCTCAACGCCCTATGTCCAGACTGGTTGCCCACTTGGTTTAAGGTTCTACTGTCAATGTCTTGAGTGTCAATAATTTTTTAACACTGGACCCTACAGATTGTGTGGGTAGTCCTGGAGACTGGTACAAAATTGTGAGTAAGATACAAAATGTAAGCAAATGAAATGCATACACACTGGCAAGATCTAAATATAGTTCCATTTATTAATGAGCAACAATATCCTGTAATCAAGACACAGACTGTTGGTTAAAGTTATAAAGAATTACTTTGCTTGTTTAATGTGTAAACTAAAGCTAATTCACAAATTTGCTAATTGTTTTCTTCTGCTGCAGATGTGAGCTGCCAACGCGTGGAGCTGAAGTATTCAAAAGTAATCAGCCACCATTTCAAACTCCATCTAAAAGTCATGTATCATTTTTCAGAAGGCATGAAATTTTAGCACATTTTTACTGGAGTTACAGAAGGAGGGATGAAGCTAGTGTGAATTTTAAGACAACAATCTCTTCACTTCACCATGTAAAATGAGAAGTAGCAAAGAACCACTGTAGTACCTTCAGCTCTTTCAGTATTCTGTGGACTGTGAACTGCCAAAACTACACGTGAATAGGGAATTGTGAACCTTTGTTGAACTAATTCTCCCTGATGTGGGTATAAAATTCCTTTCACCAGTAAAAAAGAGACACCTTTATATCCACATTTACAGACAGAGGAAATTACCCAAAACTTTTTAAATATCACAAATAAAATTCTGCGTATATCACTATCTACTTCAGAATCTAATACATTTCTAAACACATAAATCTAGAAATGAAACAAATCAGGAAAAAAGTCAAGATGAAGTATCAACTATAAAAACCATCTCAGTTTTAACTTAACGTTTCCCCATTTAATTTCAACTTCATAAGTAGAGTCTATGTAGCTCTAGAGAAGCTATTTCACAGTACCTTAGATTTATATAATAACATTTGTTCCAAAGAGCACAAAGAACCTTCACAAAGAGCATATAATTTGTACAATAACATTATGAAAATCAGGGAAAAATACATTATTGTCATTTTAAAAATAGTAAAACTGAGATACAGAATAGATAAACGCTTGTCCAAGATCTCACACATACATGCACGCACACATACTCACACACGTACACACATAAAGTAAACCGTATTTTGCCAATTACTTCTCCTCTCTAACATTTTCATATGATTAGAATCTCAGTGAAAGATTATTATGAAATGTATACCTACCAAAGATATTACTTACAAAGCAATTTCAATTATAAATCATTTTACCTGGAGCTCTATGAAGTACTAAAAAACTTTTAACAAATATGCAAATGAAGAGTAGATTGTTATTTTTTAATCTCATTCTGAAATTATATTTAAATTTAGCACCAGCTCATATTCTCCAGACAAAAGAAAACTAATACAGGGACAACCTATGATAGGAGCAGTCTATTAAACAAAATTATACTTTGATTTCTAAAACTGCCTTGCAAGAACAGGTGTTACAACTTCTGGAAGGAGCCATATACAAATTAAAAAAGAGCCATGGTTCACGCAAAGAAACATTTTCTAGTCTATAATTTACAGCTCAGCTTCCTCACTGCCTTATACTACCTCTAGTCCTTAGTCAAATAGTTGTAGATTTATTGCTCAATTAAAAAAACCCTCCTGGAGTCACGTCTTTAATTGGCGTTGTGATGTCTTACGTCATGATGCTGCGTCACCACGTGATGACGCTGTGCCATCACACACATCATCGCATATTGACACAATGTCATGGCATAATGTCATCAAATTAAATTCATCAGCACTCCCTCAGCCTGGCCCCAGGAAGGGCTAGAGAGATTAAAAGATTTTCTTTGCTCTTGTCAATACTCCTGGTCTGTAGGAGAGAACAGCAGACTTCACAAATCATTTCCTGGTCTCCTAAAACTTACTGGATCCCTTAGTAGAGGTATTTGAAAATTACAAGGGAGAATATATGAGGTTGGTTTTCATGGGTTGTTAACTTGTTTTGGCCCATAACTAATAACACCTGAATCCCATTTTAGAGATAAATATTTGCATATGTTAGTCTCCTCTTTTCTTTTTCTTTTTTTTTTTTTTTTCAGATCATAAAATAGGAGAGCATATGGGCTGATGAAAAAAGAAAACTAATTCTTTGGCTCCTCATTTCTTGCCCTCATCATCCACCTTCTTCCAATTCTCTTTCGTCTTTCCCCACATTCTTCTCCTATAACATTTTGAAATAGCAAGTATGGGAGGGCAAGAGGCAAATAGAACCAGTAGTTTTGACTAGGAACATTTATGTAAGGTTGGAGGGAGTGTTTAAAGCTGTAATAGGGGACTTTTTGCCAACACCGCCTGATGACAAGTGGAGTCTTGGTGTTAGCATCCATTATGAACATGGGGCAGTTGAATGAGACATATCCAGACTATATCTGAACATTATCTGAATTTACTTATAAACTCTCCCAAAAAGATGTAGTTACCAGTTCATTAAATATAACATGCAGGCTGTGTGCATAATCTCAATGCATGACCTCTTTTTCATTAACTCAGTCCTTATGTGCCAGATACTGTTCTAGGTACAAGAGCTCAAGCAAGCAGAATAAAGTGTCACCTTGAAGAGTCCACAGAGCAATAAGGGACACAGGTAAGCAACAGATTTCAAGACAATCTGCTAAGGTCTCTAATGATAAGACAGAGTGTTCTGGAGACTCAGAAAGGGAAAGGAATATCTGGAGTTGCCAAAAAGGATCCTACAAGGGAGGTAATGTTTTTGAATTTTGAAAAATGAGTAGGCAGAGGAGGAAAAAATTCTGATTCACATGCAAAAAATTAGGCGTATAAGAGACCCTAAAGTATTAGACTGATTCATCCTTTTGTAGATATTTTCTCAAAATGATCCATTCATATAAATGATATTTTGAGGGGTACTGACTCACACACTAACATTACCATAATCTTTCATCATAATTACAAACAGCTTCTAGATGACTGTTAAACACACTACATCAATGCAGTAGAGTTATCTTTTAGGAGATTTTTCTATCCAAGAGGCTAAATATGTTATTCTCTTTTCATAACCAAATAAAAATTGGAAATCAAAGTCACTTGTGTTTTCTTGAAAGCATTTGACTAGCCACAAAGATCTTGGTAACTTCTTTTCTAGTATATACATAAAGATGAATTGGAAAAATCTCTACTGATGATTCCCCCTTTTAAAATAAGCATTGAAGAATATTTGTTTTTTAATACCCTGGAAGAAACACCTTAGCCCGTCAATAGTAAGTGAATGTTTGGTCCCACATGGAAGCCACTGGTAGGTATTTTCTACTGCTACAATAATCCTCAAGAGGTCTTTAAAAACCAGATATGATAAGAGAATAAAAACTCTAGTGGATATCAGAACCCCAAAGACTTGCCTTTTTATTTTTCAGAGAATTACATGATGTTGAGAGGCAAGTTTTCAAACAAGTTTCTAAAATGTCATTTTTAAGCTAGATATACACATTCTTTTGGAAATCAGCAATTATTGAATTAAAATTTGATAAAAGCCTTAATATATAGTTTTTAAGCCGTGTCAAATATACATATATAATAAATATTCATTTACATAACTATTTTATACAATGATTAAAAGGAGAGGATTAGGACCTAGACTCCCAAAGACATGCAATAAAGAGTAAGTGGTGAGAGAGAAGAAAATTTCCAAATACCAATTCATTTTCACGTACAGAACATACAAAATTTTATCATACTAGGATAGTAAAGAAACAAGATGTAATGAGAAGTTTACTTAGATAAATGATGCAGTTTATAAAATAAAATATAGAGAATATGGGGGGAAAGATCGGCAGAAGATTAGAACCCAATGGAACACAACAGTAGGCTATGGAGCTAATGAACTTAAGACCTGTTTCTTTAAGGATCCCAAGTATATCTTTTTTAAAAATTCCAAATCCAGAAGAAAAACAAGAATAGCAACAGCAGAAATTCTTTGTTTTTGCAGATTTATTCAGATGGATATTAATGCATTTTTTATTCAGATAAAATTCATTTTATGTAATAGATATATGTAGCAAAAACTTTACACTCAGTTTATAGCTTTCAGAGCAAAGAATCTTTTGTAGTACTTGTCTGCTTTACAAGTTCAGAGTTCCACATACTAGCTTTCTCAAATGGGGACTCATTTGTGCAAATATGCCTCAGTTATATAGCAATGGAGCCAGCCTGGGAGTGGTGGCTAGAAGTATTCAATGGAACCTATCTACCTCCATATTTTATACCTACATTGGGATATATATTCTGCACCTATATCTGAGACAGGTGTAACAAACACTTGTACTCATTCTTCCTGCCCGTATATCTTTTCTATACCCTTAGATCTTCCTACCTATATCTTTTCTTCTAATTATTGAGGACCTTTCAGATTACTGTAAATTGGAACAAAATAGTCCACAGTGAGATTTTTACATTTTAACTAGCTATGTGAATAATTTTCTTGAAATTATTTAATTCAGAGAGAGGGAAGGGTAAGAGCACTCTCATTTATTACAGATCTGCTAGCTACTAGAACAGCTAGGTGCTTTACATGTTATTTAATTCAGTAACATCTTTAATGATCTTGAAGAGGAACGTGATTGTTAACCAACACAAATCACAAAATTCAGCTGTTTGAATTAAGCCAATAGCACACCATTTTTAAACAATAAAAATATCACTGAGTGTTATGTAGAAACTAATTTGACAATAAACTATTTGTAAAAAAAAAACAATAAAAATATCACTAATTTTAAGTATTTCTATGAGCTGGGCACTGGTTGTTGCTGTTTTTAATTAACCCAACTTACTATCATTTTCCTGCAGTTTCTCGGTAAGTGGGCATGGATCACATTACCAACTTGATTAATAATCTCTGGCTTTGGAGCCCCTCTAGTGGAATACTTAGCTCCAACCCCATCTTCCTTTCCCAATACCCTTCTTCCTTATGCTAATGCTTGTGGACACTCAAATTCTGCTGTGTCCCCCAGACCCTGCTCTACCATCTGGGGTGTTCACTGCTAATTGTCTGCTACTTTTACTTATGACTAGGACTTTATTAATGCTAGCCTGGCTCCCACCTGGTCTACAGAGATCCAGGGCTGCAGATGTCACTGCTGAAGAAAATGTTTTAAACACCAGGATGGAAATGGTATACTTCCATACAGGATGTAATTGCTTTTTCACAATAGGGAGGAAGTGGTGTCCCAGACTATGACAAACTGAAGAAAGAAGCACAAATTGAAGTTAGAGAGCTTGGTGAACCTTAATTTTTGAAACAGCATCTTGCCCCCTGTGTGGAGCTTTTCCCAAAGTCCCTGCAGGGGTCCAATCCTGAGGAATTTAGATCATCAGAGCTGCAACGGGGAACAGGCCAACCAACTAGCTAAACCCAGGTGTGAGCAGAGTCCTAGCAAATCTGGTGAAACACATGACAAAGAAAGCTACCCCAAGACGGAAGCTGAGCTCGATGTGGTCCACAATACAGGGCCACTGCTATTTATACAAGAAGTAATGGTGTGATGAAAGTGGTATTATGGAAAGATTCAGGAGGAATTCGAGGAAGCCAACCACTGGAGTCCAAGCTGTCTTGACATTATAAGCATGAAAGCTGAAGTTAGGCTGATAGCAAAGGATGGGGGGTGGGGACTGTATGGCCAACTAGAGGTATTTTCAGCAGGATAAAAGTCAGGACTTGTGAACATATTGGATATAAGAAATATTAGAGGGTATTGGAAGATAAGGACAACTCCAAAGAATGTATGCATGAGACATAGGCAGAATGTTAGGCTATCGACAGAAATGGGGATGTCAGGTGGTTGTGCTGATAGAGATAGTAGAGGAGAAAATTACTTTCATTTTAGATGTGAGCAGTTTGGGATGACAACAGGGTATCCAAGTAGAATTGTCATGTTGGTTGTCACTGTCATGATTCTGGAGCCCACAGAAGTCAGAGATAGAAATGGGGGGGCAAGGGCATCTATTTCCTGAGAAAAGGCTCAACAGGAGCCTTGTCAACCACTATTAAAATTCCTAGCCAAAATGAGCTAAATCCATTCATTCATTCATTTAACAAAAACAACAAAATTACCACATCTTTTCTTCTGAAAAAGGAATGGCTTTTTCTCTTTCTCACTCAAAAACTAACCTTAAGAAGATGGTTGAAATTACTCACCATTTTAAAACTTTTACTGAAAAGCTTTGATTTGTTGAAAAAATTTACTTTAAAGATAGGATAATTCCTTTAACATTCCAAACTGTAATTTCATTTTTTCACAGATTCCATTAATTGGTTTTTCTTAATGTTTAATGGAAGCAAAGTCATCGTGATGAAGATACTTTATGTCATTTATCAGCTTCCTCTCTGGAGCCCTGAGAACACCTGACAATTATTTCAATCAAACTGATCATTCACTGAACACATAATCATGAATAATTTAGTGGAGCAATAAATCTATTACTTAATATACTGCTAACCTTTTATAATGCTTCTACCCAGGGAGAGGACTAATATCTGTGTCACAGAATAACTTATATCAGGCCTTAGCTTTTGGAAGTAACATTGTGACTCATGTAATAACTAAACACATGCAATTATAAACCACATTATAGGAAAATAGTTAACCTTTGTGTAGCATTTAATAGTTTACAAAGTACTTTCTCAGACATTATCTCATCTGATGCTCAAAACAGCCCTGTGAGAGAGGTATTATTGACCCCACCTATTTGATAGGTTAAGACAACAAGGCCCAGAGAGGGGAAGTTATTTGTCTAAAGATCCCTAAGTATTAAATGGAGTTGAGATTCTCCTCCCAAAATCTGTGGTCTGTCTTCTGCACCCACAGTTCTCTTGTAGTATCATAAATACGGATGCCAACTTAGGCTTTTTCAAGCAGGCTTCCTCCTTTGCTACGGCTCTACTCCCCTCTCTATCTTTCTTGGCCACCCCTCACTGGTGGCCAAGGCTTCCCATGTAGGCCCTTGCTAGAGAAGGATCATAGGCTACCATTTCTAGAGCAAAAATTCTTATTTTCTTATGAACCAAAGGACAGGCAAGCATTTCTGCAATGTATAGCCATCATCTCTGTAGCCAACGAAGCCACACATCTGGTAGTAACAGGTGCTGTACTTATTCTGTTTAAAATGATTCTTGCCATGTGACAGTTCATGTAAACAGCAAACAGAATTCTACCCAATCAAGAATAGCTCTTTATTTCAAATTCTTAAAAGAGCCTTGTCTCACTGTAAGCTAATTTTGTGAGAGTTCATTTTGCCCACTCAATATTTAGCTTGATTTGAGAAACTATCTAGAATATTTTTTATTAGTTTCCTCTCTCTCTCTCCCCCCACCCCCTTCCCCACTTCCTCCCTTTCTCTAACCAAGACTGCCTATGATGGATAAAAGAATGCTTGAGTTCTATAATCTGCTCTTTAGAGTTCTTCATTATGCTTAAATGTTTCCCCTTTGTTTTAAAGGACATTATCCTGCATTAGATTCATGCAATTAAACATGTCATTAGATAAAACTGACATTTCTTTTACAGCAAAAGTAAACTCCATTCAATTTAGAATGTATGTCAGGCCCCTTCTTTACCAGTTACATAATAAATCATCTTGTTACAATAATCTTTATTTTCATCTCAATGGTTATTATTTAATTTTGTTGCTTACAAATAACAACACTCTAGGGACAACATAAAACATGCTCTTAGATAAAGCTCCAGCAAAAGTGCCTTGTGATTTAGGGAGAACAAGAGGACATATGATTTATAACTGTACATATTTAGATAACTGTACATGCATGATCCCTTTAGACCAGTGAAAGCAAACAACAGAGCAGAATGCTTTTTCACTAAATGAAACATTTACCCTAATATGGTCAAACCTGAGTTTTACCCATCCCTTCCACCCCCTCATATTCATCAAAGATAATAACTTCCCCCCCAAAAACTGGTATTAACAGCACTCTTGTATGAATTGAAGTTTTAATCACTTAGAATTCATGTTCAAAAGACATGGGTGGTTTGATATTCAAAATCACATTCTTTAAAAGAAATTGTAGCCAGAATCCCAAATCCAATTTATTAGTGTACTCACCAATAACTAAAGAACATTTTAGCAATTTAGTCTGAGGTTTCAAGCTTAACAAGAAACAATAAGAGTGACAGGTCTAGTGCCCAGGGGATTCTAGCCCTGTTATCCAGATGGGGGTTTGCAAGGTAACTGACTATTCAGATGCCTGGGACTGCAAGATTTCCCAGGACATGGGACTTCTGGTGCTAAAACCAGGACAGTCTTGGACAAATCAGGTTGGTTTCCCTAGGTTTGGGTTAAGGTTTCCCTCCCACTGGAACCAGGGCACATATGGAGGACTTGCTCCCGGGAACAGGGCAAAAGCTGCATCACTGGAGTCAGAACACAAGGTCAGAACTGGACTAGAGGCTGTGATGTGCAACCCAAGAGTACTTGATTAAAGCTTTTACTGACCCTTTAATGAGGATAATTGTCCCCGGAGCAGGAGACTGGATGAGTCTGCAGTTGGGGCACACAACAGAGTTTGGAGCAATATGGGAAGAAGACACCCAGAAGGCCTTGCCTCCTCACCTGTCTTGTCTTTGTGCTCTTCTGCTAGCCCAAGTGATCAGCTGTTCCTTGCTTTCATTTAAGCTGGAATGCATGTTATAACTGAACATGTGTGGGTAGCGTAGAGCTCCCACTGCAACACTGGCATAAGGAAATAAGGGTCACAGCGGAGTCACAGGGCTTCCCTGCTTTTGAGAGGGAAATGTCTCTATGTGTTATTAAAAATATAAACTTAGTACTCAGTTTGCATTTCTGTTAACACTGAAGCACTTTTCATTGGAAGGCAAATTTCATCCACAGGCCACTGGTGCACACTGCTACATCTAGTATAACAAATATTAAGAAATATCCCCTTAGGAAATCCTTTTGCTTTGTAAGGACAGGAAGCTGAGAATATGCTTTGCCCAGGTAGTAGTTGTACAGTCGGCGTAAGCAGATAAGAAAACCTCAGGAGAAAAGCAGAGCTGTGGATATTCACCTCTTCGTACCAGAAGGTTCTCTCTCAACATTAGTGAGACTTATTTCACTAAATTTATTTATTTATTTCACTAAAATTATTTCACTAAAGGAGATGATATTCCTTCACAAATGAGCACCAGTATGATCTCATGATTAAAAGCACCCATTTATTCCATGTGCTAAATATAGGATCTTGATTTGTTTTGGAACCTGAGACAAACTTTCCTCACCTGAAAAATGGGCAGGATAGCTCAGAATTTGTAGGATGTTTATGAGAATTACATAAGATAACAAATGTAGAGTGCTATGTCTGTTACTAGTAGATGTCCAACAAATGTTAGTTATTTCCCTTTCATTTTTCCCTGCCAATATCCTGTCTGCAAATGAAAAAAATAGGTCATTCAGATATGTAAAACACATGTTCATTATCACCATTGATTACTAATCTCAGTAGCAGTACTGTGGGAACTAATTCTGTTCTTATTATTTGTCTTTTACAGGTATCTTAACCTTCAAAATCTATTTTTTAATGCCATTTATCAGAATAAGTGGATAGCTGGTAGAGACAACCTGATATTCGTACTTGAAAAGTTTTAAAATGCACTTGGACAATGAATCCATCTAGTCACTTATGTATGTGTGTCTACACATAAGCTTGTTTCTACACAAGAATCTTTATATACAACAAGCCCCATTCTGAACACCTCACTGGATTTGATTGTCTTCTAAACAAAATCATAATTTTCAGGCAGAAGGGTGAAATTATACGTAAACATCCTTGAAGCTGATTTTTACTTATATTACTAATACAAGCATCAAGCAGAAGATGACAAAGTTTACATTTCTGAATAACAATAAAAATGACAGAAATCAGGAATTCTTTCTGTAATAATGTATAAAACTCAATACAGTCAATAATTCTTCCCATATATTGTCCATGTAAGAACGTTCCAAGTCACTATAAACCAGAATGCATCATAGGAACTTGCTGAAAATTAAGAGCTATTTATTACCCTATACCAGACACTGACCCAAGCATATTTTATATATGTATATATATATAAAAATATATATAATTGAGATTTCTAATATATATATCAAATATATATAACTAATTTATCTAATATATAATATAATATATATTAAATATATATTATACTTGTATATAGAGAAATATTATATATATGTGTGTGTGTGTATATATATATTAGATAAATTTGTGTAACACTTACAATAATTGTGTGCTATGGGGACTGGGATTATCCCCATGTTACAGATGAAAAAACTAAGACTTGAAAAATAGCCTGGGGTCCCAGAACTGCAAACAGCAGCAGAGATAAGACTTGAACCTGTGTCTATCTGACTTCAAAACCCATACTCTTTTTTTTTTTTTTTTTTTTAAGAAAATCATTTTTGGGGGACGCCTGGGTGGCTCAGTAGGTTGAGTGTCCGGCTTCAGCTCAGGTCATGATCTCGCAGTTCGTGGGTTCAAGCCCCACGTCGGGCTCNTGCAGGTAGTGAATTATCTTGCTTTTCTTTATCTGAGAAGATCTTTATTTATCCTCCATTCCTAAAAATTATATTCACTGAATAGAATTTGAGATTGAGAGTGCTTTCCTTAAAGCGCTTTAAAATTGTTGTTCCACTGGGGCGCCTGGGTGGCTCAGTAGGTTGAGTGTCTGGCTTCGGCTCAAGTCCTGATCTCACAGTTTGTGGGTTCGGAACCCCGCATCGGGCTCTGTGTTGACAGCTAGCTCAGAGCCTGGAGCCTGCTTCACATTCTGTGTCTCCCTCTCTCTCTGACCCTCCCCTGCTCACGCTCTGTCTCTCTCTGTCTCAAAAATAAAGTATAAAAATTTTTAAAAAAAAGAAAATCATTTTTTTATTTTTGAGAGAGACAGAGACGGGTTGTGAGCAGGGAGAGGAGCACACATGGAAACAGAATCCAAAGCAGGCTCCAGGCTCTGAACTGTCAGCACAGAGCCTGCTGCGGGGCTTGAACTCATGAACCATGAGATCATGAACTGAGTCAAAGTCAGGCACTTAACAGACTGAGCCACCCAGGTGCCCCTCAAACCCCATACTCTTAGCCATTAAATTGTATAAAAGAAAAAAAACACATTTTCGTCCTTTTCAGTAACATTATAATTCTAACCAAGAAATATGTTGAACCAGTTAAATTCATCTTAAGGCTCTAAAAGCATTAAATGATGCATCATAATAAGTACTTTGGCTTTATCCTCCAAACTGTCCATATACCAACTGTAGATTGTGTTTTCCACCAGTTTCAGGCTCTGGACCACACTTACTGTCCTACAAAAATAATACCACTGCCAAAGAAGTACTTTCTCCAAACTAACTTCTTAGATTTGATGTAAGTAGTTTAAGCAAATGTCCTTTAATGTTCTCTTCATCATGACTAGGGAAAAAAACTAAAAAGCTCTAAGTTTTATTCACTTCAAAAACTGAATCTCAAAAGATTTGGGGGAAAAAGTTTGCATTTTCAACTCAACTTTCAAAGGCTTTTAATGGTTAATATGATATCCTAGAGTATTCAGCAGTATCCCTTAATTAGCTTAAAACTGGACTTTTTTCTTACAGACTTGGTTTTCAGATAATGATTTAAGACCATCTCATCCTGCCTTCTTTGTACGTTGATGTCATTAGGCTCAAAGTCAAGCATGAAGGTGAACAGATATTAATTTAAGACCATTTAGAGCTACATACTCTGCATTGCCCACAACAAGCCTCTTTTATTAGCCCCTGACAGCACCTTCATTAGTTGGAACAGATCAAAAGTGAGATGGAAATAACCCTGCCTGGCAACTCAGATGTCTTTCCTATTCCTTTTTATTTGTGGAACTCAGTTCAGAGACAATGGAAAGCATTGTAAGTCAAAAGAGAATGTTGTCTCTGAAGGCAAATCCATTTAATAGATTTTAAAATATGGTGACACAGCTGAGATTCAAGATGACTTTTTCTATGTTTTTTGGGTTTTTTTTGGCAGAAATAAATCACCTTGGCCTCCTCTGTATTAAAGGTATTTCAAATTGAATACCAGACCCCTAAGTGAAACGAAGTATGGTAAAAATAGAAATACTTGTCTTTCCATTCAGGATTTCTCCTCTCTGTTTCCACATGCCCACCTTTGCCTTGAGTGGGACGCCACTGATACTGCTGATAAATTATCTCCTGAATTCATCAATTTCTGTCCATTCCCTCTGGTCACTCAGTTCTTACTAAAGCTGCCACTTTGCCCATTGAAACACAGTTAGGCCTATACGCTGTTTCCAGGGCTTTCACCTGGGTTCCCCCATTCTGCCAAATGTATCCATGCCTCCCTGCCCATGCTCACCTGCTCAGTACCTGGTTCACTCAAACATCACTCTATATAATCTATGTATACCCAATCAACCCTCTAATCTCAGATAAGCAAGCATTTTCCCTTCCTTCATTTCCATCACACTTGCATTTGAGAATCTCAAAAGGCTCTCCCTGTCTGGATAGGCTCTTCATTCATATTTTACTGAGCCACCTCCTTCTTAGCCACAGGTATGTATGCTCACCCCTCCCATCAAGATGCTTTGAGAGTGCTAACATATTTCTGATGTTTCCCATTATCTATACAATAAAGTGCAATCCCCTGAGCCTGACATTTAAAGCTTTCGAAGGTCTCACTGCCTTAGTGGACTTTTTTTTCTCCAATCACTCCAGATTATATTGATCTCCTTTTTTCTGAAACTTTTTAGCATTTATATCTATATCATTTGTCCTTGAGCTGAATCCCTGTGCATTTCAAAAGGGTTTTATGTGTGTTTCTGGCCTGTCCTGTCAGCAACTAAATCCTGAACCTTCATATTATATTTCTTTTGTAGCATCTGCCTCACCACCACACATTTCATAGATACCTAGGAGATGATTATTAATTCAGCAAGATTGAGTAAATCAATGAAAGAATAAAAATACAGTGCTATCTCAAAACATTTTTAAAAAACACAATGTTCATAGAGAGGTTAAAAGCACAATTTAGAGCAGAAAACTCTA
The DNA here is from genome assembly GCF_003009895.1 of Hyaena hyaena. Classification (NCBI taxonomy): domain Eukaryota; kingdom Metazoa; phylum Chordata; class Mammalia; order Carnivora; family Hyaenidae; genus Hyaena; species Hyaena hyaena. The sequence continues at coordinate 828,289 of NW_024080640.1, forward strand.
GGTGTTTTCACAGCCCACATGATAAATCTTAAATATTATTTTTAGCCAGTTCTTTAAGATGGGTGAGGTAAGGTTAGATGCTATTCTAGTCTTTTCCTTTATTTTGGCAGGGGACCAAGGGAGGTTAAGTTAGCCCACCAACTGCTTGCAAATAAGCCATCTCCTTCCTTTTCTCTCAAAAAGTAGTGTTCTATAGAGACAACTTCTAGAAGAGAGGAGGCAAGGTGAAAGAAAAATAAGGAGAAAGAAGTCAGTCATTCATCACTGCTACAGCTGGAGGAAGGCAGCCTTCCTCTGCCCAGAAGGTAGGAACAAATATCACTCATTCCAGGCCACTGAGCAAACCTTTACAGGGAATAAAACTTCTAGAGATTGAAAGGACCTGCTAGGGGAGAAACCACTTGACAGCTGATGAGAGTGAGCCACACAAAAGGTTTTCAGGGTAGAAACCCAAATGTCCCTGGGTCAGTCTGACTACATAAACAAGAAGAACAGAGTAATGGACCATGACTCCAAAGGGGGCAGATGAGTAAATACAGAAAAAAGTCTTTATTCCATCAGTAAAGCCCAAAAATGGCTATTCAAGATACGTAAGATGGATACGAATTTTGAGAAGATGAACACTTTCAAAGGGGTTCAGGGGTTGCTATTAGCTTAGAAGTTTCTACTTATTCTTTCATAAGAGGTATAAGTATGGGCCAGGGGATCTTATTTCATCTGATTATATAGGCTATATGGCTTGGTTTCCTCAAAGTCTATGAAACTAAAGCTGAACCAGCAAAAAATTGGCTTTAGTAGAATCAGCAGGAAAGCATTATGAGTTCAAGTTTTATGAGCCACACAGTCTCTCAGTGGTCATGAGGATGGGGAAATCCACCAGATCATGGATGAGAGGAAAGGAAAGACTGGCCCAGATTCCTGAGTACAAAGTCTTCCCTCACACATTTTTCATCCAGGTGATAAGACTGTACTCCTCCAACTAGACAGAAAATCCTGTTGAGTATGAGTCAGTAGCTCTTAAATAATTGAAGTTTCTGTAACAAATTTTTGTCCTTGAAAAGTCTTCTGCAGATAGGATTGTAACATTAATAAGACCTTAGGAGTATGCTTTGATGTAACTTGTGTTTCCAGTATCATGAAAGTTTTAGTAATGCTGGAAAGTTTCACATACAAATTGCTGTAATGTGTTTGGTTTAATAAGACTTGGAAATGGAAGTAGTTGCTACTGATAAGCCCAGATGGCAATACAATGGTATGCTGAATTAGTCTGATATTCAATAATATTGGACTTTTAAAATAATAGAATATAGCAAGAAAATAGTATTCTGATTAATTATAATCTAGAGTACAGACACTATTGGTGGAGTAGGAGGGAGGTTTTGGGGACTTTAATGTAAAACTCAGTCTTGTTGCCATTTATGAAAATTTAATTCCACATAGTCCATTTTTTTTACGTTTCCAATTTTCATTCATGAATCACATCTGAGCATGAAATTGTACAATATAGGCAAACGACAAGGACAGCAGAGGGTCACAGATGTGAATATTGGAAGGAAATGAGGCAGGGTGTTACTCCTCCTCTGGGGACAAAGCTTCTGGGATGTCCCCACTTGCCCTTCTCTGGGTGATGATCCTCAGCTTTGTACATCCAGCAAATTTGTTAAACACCATAAAGAATCTTTCTTCATCATACAAGTTGCCTATCTCATGGGGCCATAAAATTCCATCCAGCCAACTGGTCCTCTCCTAACAACGTTGGATATACACTGCTGCCTTCTATGTGCTCTCCCCCTCCTTTTAAATGTTACACTAATTTCATCTTCTCTTAGAACCTTCGTCTCTTGGATGTTAGCATCTTCAACCTTGCCATAGTTTTGAATCCACTGATACAATCAAGCTCTGTCTAGGGCCACCCCCCTGACCTCTTGATTAGAAAATCTGAAGTTTTAGATACTCTTCAGATGCTTGTCAGTGTCCATTTACAAATACTTTCCTGGGTGGGATATTTTAACGGAAACTCCAACTCACCCTTGGTTATTCTTAAAATTCATTTCACTCTCAGCATTATCATTGTATTTCCTACCTGCAGATAGCCACACTTAAGTATGGTCCCCTGCCCATTTTGTATGAAGGGCTTTATTTTTCTAAAGATTTCTAGGTTAGGAAATGTGGACCACAGTCAAGTTCCTAGTAAGGCCCTAAGTGGTGGGGGTGGGAGATAGAATGGTGGCAGCCAGCATCTTGCATTTTCACCAGGTGAGGCTGTAACTTCATTCAATAGGTTGCATGATCCCTAATATAGTAAAATCATGGACAACAAGGATTGTTTTCCATAATAAAATGTAGCATTACTTCAACTTAAGTCTTAAGTTCATTAGAATTAGATAGCCCCCCCCCCCCGAATAATGTAGCCAATAGATCACAATGAAGAAAATGTAGCTGGACTAGTGGTTTAGTAAAATAAAATTAAGTGATTAAAAGAAAATTGGTGGGAATACAGTAATGCATTTACTTGATAAATGCATTCATTTGTTTTTTTTCTGTTGGAAAGCAATGGGGTACGGAATAGATATGATAACAACAAAAACATTAAAAACAAATGAGGTTGTCTAATCATCTGAGATAAATCCACTTTCTTGGTTTTGGGATGGAATAAGGTAAAGAGGGTAGCAATTTAAAGAGCCTTTAAAGAATTGTTGAATTTACTTTACGAATATAGTCCTGTCCTGTTTTTGAGGCAGTAGCCAAGGGAACTCCTCCTATTATTCATAGAGGGAGCAGAGGACAAGGACATGTGAATAGTCAGTACTGACTAAATGGTTGTGCCATTGCTCATTGTGATCCTAAAAGAAGGAGAGCAAAACAACTCTCTCACCCATACCTACCTCCCAAGCTGCTCCTGGAGATCAAATTAAAAAGGGCAGTATAGTACCTTATTCATCATTATACAACCCAACAGCATCCAGCAGAAGGCCTTACGCACAGAAGTGCTAAGACATTTATTGAACTGAAATGTGTGGTGGCAAATACCATGGCTTAAAAGTGTTAAAAGACTGTTTGATATGCTTAGTCTAGTCAAAAACATTGTACTTAAGAGACAGAGCTTGGAAAAGGTGGTTGGCAGAAAGCCAGTTTGGCTAACAGATAGTTTGAGTGTCTGACAGCTGCATTAAATGAGAAATTGGTAAACGACTTCCCATAGTATGGTAAAAGTTTCATTAAGGCAGCTCTGAGTCCCAAAGAGGGATGAAAAAGCTGAGAAAAAAACAAAAGAGGAGGCAAATGGACTTTTACAAAATAAATTTTATTTTTTAGAGTAGTTTAAGGCTCACAACAAAATTGAGCAGAGGATACAGAGATTTCCCATATAACCCATGCCCACCCCCCACATGTGCAGCCTTCCTCATTATCAATATCTCCCACCAGTGTACTTGGTACACTTGATGTACCTACACTGACACATCATTATCACCCAAAGTCCATAGTTTACATTAGGGTTCACTCTTGATGTTGTACATTCTATGGGCTTGGACAAATAATTTGTACTGACATGTATCCACCATTAAAATATCATACAGAGTACTTTCACTGCCTAAAAAATACTTTGTGTTCTGAGCACAGACTTTTAATGCTTTAATATGGAACTGGAACAGAAAGCCTCTACTTCTGTCCCACATTCAGACCCATCTTGAAAGCACAGCAAACAGAGAATCAAGAGAAGGCCAATTTTTGAGTCATCATTATCAACAATGAGTAAACACTCATTGGGTGAGATTTCAAGCCCAGGAAAACAGAAGGAAGAGGGACAGTCCACAAGAGGCAGGAGCAGCTTTAGGAAGTTTCTGGGACACTCATCTCCGGAAGTTTAGTGCCTGCTGATGAATCAGCTTCTATTCTTTTCTTCTGTTCCTCCTATTTTCTCCCATGACAATACCCAGATTGTAATGTCCTTTAAGGAGTCCCTAAAGAACAGTAACTTCCAGGGATCCTCCAGGCATCTGGTAGCTGACTGAAGCCTCATGCCATAACAGGACTCTGCAGTCCATGCTTGGCCGTTGTTGTCCATACCAAACCTAAGTTGGGCATTAATTGATCTGGTCTGGCTCAGGCACTATAAACAAGGATCCTGTCCAAGGGGACAACAGGGGTCACATAAGTCATGCTTTAGGTTTCTCATGGTTTCATAGGATGTTAGAGCAGGAAAGATCTATAGTTAGACTACTTAGTCCAACCAAGGTCTTTGAAGAGAAAGAAACTAAAATCCAGAGAGGTGATTCCTAAAGTCACACAGAGAATTAGAGAGTGAACCAGAACAGAAGTCCTGTCTCCTGACTCCCCATCTAGTGTTCCAACCATTATTCATACATCATATGCATGTGCTGTTCTCCCTTTAAATAGTCTTTGTTATTCTGAATTGTCCTCTGTCCATACTATTTTTCCCAGGCCAAACCTTTAATGGAGTGTGTGTATGTGTGTGTTTGTGTTCAGCAGGGCACCTGTGTTAGCATACAGAGGTCTGGGGAGTGTCTCTGTGCTCACTCTGGCCCTCTGATGTTCCATGAGGCAAATGCCAGGGTTTATCATAAGTAATATTCCTCTAACTGGTGTGTTCTCCCATATAATCCAGACTTCAGACAAGCTCCTCCCCCCTTGAGATCAAATTGTTTTAGCCTAAACTTCCATTTGATTCTTTATGTACATTCATGGACTTACCTTAGATTGCTGTGATTTCTAGAGCAGTTTCCAGCCTTGAGGTTACCTATGGTTCTAGCATCTTTTCTAACAAATATTTCCAGTTATGTGTTAGCTACTGGGGGAAATGTGGCATTCCCTGTTCTATACCACACATGGAAATCAAGTCCCTCCTGAATATTCCCACCAAACAAAACGACCCTCCCAGAACTGCCATGTGTACAAGAAGCTTTCAGGGAAGCCATGTACTAGGCAAACCACTTCAAACTGGCCAATAAACATGTCTGGGTTTTTTGTTGTAATTTTCCTCCCCCAGAAATTTTTTACTGGCAGGAAACCCTCATTGGTAACCTAATTTTTTTACCATCTCCCTGACTCTTTTACTCCTCTTTCCCATTCTCCTGTTCTCTCTTTCTCTGTATTCTCATTCTGCTATCTAAAACAATGATTCAAAACTGGGGGTGATTTTGACCCCCAAGGGACATTTGAAAATGACTAGAGAAACTTTTGGTTATCACAGTGAGAAGCAACTACTGGAATCTAGTAGGTAGAAACCAAGGATGCTGCTAAACATACCACAGTGGATAGGACAGACTCCCACAATAAGGAATTATCCAGCCCAAAATGTCATGGGGCTAAGAATCCTGAGGGTTGAGAAATTTGTAGCTAGAGAACTTGGCTGTAGCCAATTCTATTCCCAAATGCAGTTCTAGGCTTATCCAAATTTCTTCCATCCTCTTTAGAAAGTGGCTGTAGTTTAAAATAGCACGTTTTTATTTCAGTTTTCCTAATGAGATCCAGATCAAACATTATTTCCTGTTGCATCCTTCCCTGATCCTTCTTTTCACCCCTCCATCTGGGCTTTCACACCACCATTCTATTCATCCATTTTTCCAGACCATAGCTGCTTAGCAGTATAGATCATTCTCTATTAGTCCCACCAGTATATACCCTGGCATAGAATATGCATTTAATAATGTTTGTGGAATTGAGTTCAATGTTCATAGAGCAGCTCCCCCAATCTCAGCACCAAGACTGACATAATGCTGCATTGGTAGCAGAGGGCAACCATAATTCCTGTTAAACAGAGAAGGCACACATGCCATGGGAATGACTATATGACAGTGCAAGATATGTCCTTAGTTGAAAAGACCACTCACTGGTCCTCTTAGTAAAGAGGTCCAAAGATGACTAAGCAGAGCTATCAGAAGTACTACTGTCAACAGAGAATATCTACCAGACGAGACTGTTGCCATTCCAATTTTAAGTGACAGTATCACAGCTTGCAATTTGCACTGCAGTCAGGACTATTTTAAAGAAAGAGGTATAACAGCCTATCTAAATATTGTTAAAATATACATAAATGCACCATTTCTCATGAGTGAGTAAGGATAAGTAGTACAATTATTTTAGAATTAGCAGTAATTTTCCAAAGCTTTGTGAGCAGTTCATGAAGTAATGGAATTTCAAATAGTAACTTCTGGATAAACAATCAGTTAGTAAAGTAGTAAAAAGAAATGATGTCCATATAGGAAGAGCACTTATTTAAAATTTTTTAAAAAATTGTTAAAACATCTCTAATCAAACATTTTGATCTCATCTACCAAATACTATTATATCAAGCTATCCAACCATGACATATGTAAGTATAACCAAAGTATTAAGAAATAGCTTTTAAATTTTTTTAAAAATCAATGATAAACTTTGATGCTTTCTAAAGATAGATACTTCATCATTTTTCTTATTTAAAAATAAAAAATAGATTGCAATCAAGATGATGGAGCAACACGGGGACCCTCAGCTTGTCCCCTCCCTGAAATGCAGCTATATCAGCATCAAACCATTTTGCATATCTAGGAAATTGATTTGAGGATTAAAACAACAATCTGCATAAGTTGGGCCACAGAACTCAGAAGGAGAGATGAACTGGGGGAGACAAAAGCCATGGAAGGTAGGAGCCATTTTGGGGGAGAAAGGTCAGAGAAACGGGGAGAGTGTGGTGCATCAGGAGAGTGCAGGAAAAACATTCCCCTGAAAGTAGCTGGAGAGAGAGAGAGAAAGAGTGAAAACACTCCCAGGGGACTGAATAATAAATCTGTTCCCCAAACTACTGATGGGAAGAAAGGAGAGGGGTTCAATACTATCAGGATTCTATAAATAGTGAAGCACAGAGTCTGAAGTTCCAAAAAACCCAGGAGCAGGCAGTGGGTTCTGATGTGTCCATGTGCCACAGAGGGAGAAGCAGTTACCCTACTTGGGGAGCATTTGGTAGAGATCATATGGCGTCCCCAGAAGCAAAGGTCCCAGTGGACTCCAGAGAGCAGCCACATTTGTTGGAATTGCAGCAAAGACACCTGAGTGCTATGAAACCTGGCACTGGCAGTGTGTGTTGTGATTTGCCATAATCTTTGAATCTCTGCCACTGCCCAACCACAGGAACATTTTCTGGGGCAAGCCAGCACTGGCTATTTCTCAACACAACCCTCCCCCAGAGAGCTGATGCGGGTTCAAGCTGCAGGGTCTCTGAAGTGTGAAATTTTGAAACACAACCCCATCGGAGATACTCTGGAGTGAGGTGCCACCTGCAGGCAGATGGCTTGGACACAGACAGGGTAGATATGGAGAGTGGACAGAAACCTAAGACAAAGGAGGGGTGCTTGATCACAGGTCTGTGAGAGCATGGAGTTCCTGTGCCAGAGTCTAGGAAGCTGGGTAATGCCATTTCCACCTCTCCTGTGCATACACATGAACTCACTGATCCACCTGGTCAGTAGGCTAAGCAACACCACCTAGCGAAGAACAGAGCCATTACACCACGTCCCACCCAACTGTGCCCTCCAAGCGCATCACCTAGAAGACCAGCAGAAGTCCTTCCCGTGCTTAGTGTACAGATTATAGAGTGCTTCATAGTTTCAGTTCTAGGGGAAACTGGATGTAAGTTCATTCAGGTTTCATTCTGTTTGCTGATTCATTTATTAGTTCATTTTTTCTGCTTCTGTTTTTGTTTAAATTGGGGGATTTTTTTTCCTTTCTTTTTCTTGGATACAGAAAGATAAATATTTTTTATTTTCTTTTTTTAATTTTAATTTTTTATCTTTTCTATTTTTAAAATTTTTATTCTATTTCATTTTATTCTATTTTATTGTACAGATTTTAAAAAAATTAATGTTTTATTTATTTCTGAGAGAGACAGCATGAGCAGGGGAGGGTCAGAGACAGAGAGAGATACAGAATCTGAAACAGGATCCAGGCTCTGAGCTAGCTGTCAGCACAAAGCCTGACGCAGGGCTCAAACCCACAAACTGTGAGATCATGACCTGAGCCGAAGTCGGACACTTAATCGACTGAGCCACCCAGGCATCCTTGTACAAATTTTTTTAATTCTTAATTTTTTCTTACCTTTTTTTTTTCTTTTCTTTCACTTTTTTCTCTATCAAGCTTCTTTCAACAAGAAGACCAAAACACACCTAGGATCTAGCTTCCTTTATTTGATATTTTGTTTTGCTTTAATTTTTTAATTTTAACTTTTTATTTTATTAATTTTTTCTTCCTCCAAAATGACAAAATGAAGTAATTCACCCCAAAAGAAAGAACAGGAAGATATGAGAGCCTGGGGCTTAATCAACACAGATATAAGGAAGGTGGCTGAACTAAAATTTACAACCACGGTAAGAATACCAGCTGGGGTTAAAAAAAAGCATATAATACATTTCTTAGGAGAAAAAAGAAGTAAAATCTAGTCAGGACTAAATTAAAAATGGATAGATGAATAGATGACACAAAAGAAAGGGTGAACAAAGCAGAGCAATGAATAAGTGATACAGAAGACAAAATTATAGAGAATAATGAAGCAGGAAAAAAAAGAGGGAACAAAGACAAAAGAGTATGATACAAGACAGAGAACTCAGTGACTTATGAGAAAGGAATAACATCTGATTACAGGAGTCCCAGAAGATGAAGAGAGAGAAAAGGAGGCAGAGGTTTATGTGAGCAAATTACAGCAGAAAACTTTCCTAATCTGGGGAAGAACACAAACAGAACCATACATTCAACTAAAACTGACCATCCCCAAGGCATATCATAGTCAAAATTCACAAAATACACAGACAAGGAAAGAATTATGAAAACAGCAAGGGGAAAAAAGTCCCTAATCTAGAAGGAAAGACAGATCAGGTTTGCAGCAGGCCTACCCACAGAAACTTGGCAGGCCAGAAATGAGTGGCAGAATATATAATTCAACATGTTGAATCAGAAAAATATGCAGCCAAGAAGTCTTTATCCGGGGGGATGCCTAGGTGGCTCAGTCGGTTAAGTGTCCAACTTCAGCTCAGGTCATGATCTCATGGTTCATGGGTTCGAGCCCTGTGTTGGGCTCTGTGCTGACTACCAGCTCAGAGCCTGGATCCTGCTTCCCCTCTCTCTGACCCTCCCCTGCTCATGATGTCTCTCTCTTTCTCTCAGAAATAAAATATTAAAAAAATAAAGTAAAAAAAAAAAAAAAAGAAGTTGTTATCCAGGAAGGCCGTCATTCAAAATAGAATGAGAGATAAGGAGTCTCCCAGACAAACAAAAACTAGAGGAGTTCATGACCACCAAACCAACCCTGCAAGAAATTTTGAGGGGTACTCTCTGAGGTGAGAATAGATGGGGCGGGGGGGAAGCCAAAAGGACCAGAGAACATCAACAATACAGGTAACACAATGGCACAAAACTCATCTTTCAGTACTCACTCTAAATGTCAATGCACTATACACTCCAATCAAAAGACATAGAGTATCAGAATGGATAAAAGAAACAAGACCCATATATATGCTGCTTACAAGAGACCCATTTTATACCTAAAGACAACTGCAGATTGAAAGTAAGGGGGTAGAGATAGATCTGCCATGCTAATGGTTGTCAAAAGAAAGCTGGAGTAATAATACTTCTATAATACAAACCGAATATTAAAATAAAGAGAGTAACAAGAGATGAATTAAGAGTGTTTTTCACAATTAAGGGGTCTATCCACCAAGATCTAACAATTATAAATATTTATGCCCCAGTGTGAAAGCACCCAAATATAAAAAACAATTAATCACAAACATAAAGAAACTCATTGATAATATTACCATAATGGTAGGGGACCTCAACACTCCACTTACAGCAATGGACAGATCATCTAAGCAGAAAATCAACAAGGAAACAATGGCTTTGAACGACACACTGAACTGGATGAACTTAACATATATTCAGAACATTTCATCCTAAAGCAGCAGATTACACATGCTTCTCAAGTGCACATGGAACATTCTCCAGAATAGATCACATACTGGGATGCAGCATATCAACTCTCAAAAGTATGAAAAGATTTAGATCATAACTTGCATATTTTCAGACCACAATGCTATGTATGAAACTTGAAATCAACCATAAGAAAAAATTCGGAAAGACCATGAATACTTGGAGATTAAAGAACACCCTAGCAAAGAATGAATGGGTTAATCAAGAAATTAAAGAGGAAATTAAGAAGTACACGAAAGCCAATGAAAATGAAAACACGACAATCCAAAACCTCTGGGATGCAGCAAAGACAAAGGGAAGTATAAAGCAATCCAGGCCATCCTAAAGAAGGAAGAAAGGTCTCAGATACACAGCCTAACCTAATACCTAAAAGACCTGGAAAAAGAACAGCAAATAAAGTCCAAAACCAGCAGAAGAAGGGAAATAATAAAGATTAGAGCAGAAATCAATAAGATTGAACTCAAAAAAACAGTAGAACAGATCAATGAAAACAGGAGCTTTTCTTTGAAAGAATTAACAAAATTGATAAATCTCTAGCCAGAGTGATCAAAAAGAAAAAGGACCCAAATAAATAAAATCACAAATGAAAGAGGAGAGATCGCAACCAACACTGCAGAAATACAAACAATATAAGAAGATTAATTATATGCCAACAAATTGGACAATCTGGAAGAAATAGAAAAATTCATAGAAATATATAAACTACCAAAACTGAAACAGGAAGAAATAGAAAGTTTGAACAGATCCATAACCAGTAAAGAAACTGAATCAGTAATCAAAAATCTCTCAACAAACAAGAGTCCATGGCCAGATGGCCATGATGGCCAGATGGCCAGAATTCCCCTGGAATTCTACAAAACGTTAAAGAAAAGTTAACGCTTATTCTTTTGAAGTTGTTCCAAAAAACAGAAATAGAAGGAAAACTTCCAAACTCATTCTACAAGGCCTGCATTACCTTGATTCCAAAACCAGACAAAGACTCCACTAAAGAAAAGAGAACTACAGACCAATTTCCCCGATGAACATGGATGCAAAAATTCTCAACAAGACACTAGGCAACCAGATCTAACAATACATTAAAGAACTATTCACTGCAATCAAGTGGGATTATTCATGGGATCCAGGGCTGGTTCAATATCCACAAATCAATCAATGGATACAGCACATTAGTAAGAGAAAGAATAAAAAGCACATGATACTCTCAATAGATGCTGAAAAAGCACTTGACAAAATACAACATCCTTTCTTGATAAAAATCCTCAAAAAAGTAGGGATAGAAGGATCATACCTCAAGATCATGGTAGCCATATATGAAAGACTCACTGCTAATATCCTCCTCCATGGGGAAAAATTGAGAGCTTTTCCCCTAAAGTCAGTAACATGACAAGGATGTCCACTCTCACCACTGTTATTCAATTAGTGTTAGAAGTCCTAGCTTCAGCCATCAGACAACACAAGAAAATAAAAGTCATCCAAATAGACAAGGAGGAAGTCAAACTTTCACTCTTTGCAGATGACCTGATACTCTATGTGGAAAACCCAAAAGATACCACCAAAAAACTGCTAGAACTGATACATGAATTGAGCAGAGTCGCAGGATATAAAATCAATGTATAGAATTTGGCTGCATTTCTATGTACCAATCATGAAGCAGTAAGAAGAGAAATCAAGGAATCGATCCCATTTACAATTATACCAAAAACCATAAAATACCTAGGAATAAACCTAACCAAGGAGATGGAAAATCTATATACTGGAAACTAGAAAAATGCTGAAAGAAATTGAAGAAGATAAAAAACAATGGAAAAACATTCCATGCTCATGGATTAGAAGAACAAATATTGTTAAAATGTTGATACTACCCAAAGCAATCTACATATTCAATGCAATCTCTAGCAAAATAACATCAGCATTCTTCACAGAGGTAAAACAAACAATACTAAAATTGTATGGAACCAGAAAAGTCTTCAAATAGCCAAAGAAATCCTGAAAAAGAAAAACAAAGCTGGAAGCATCATAATTTGGGACTTCAAACTGTATTACAAAGCTGTAATCATCAAGACAGTATGGTGCTGGCACAAAAACAGACACACAGATTAATGGAATAGAAAACACAGAAATGGACCCACAAATGTATGGCCAACTAATCTTTGACAAAGCAGGAAAGAATATCCAATAGAAGAAAGACAGTCTCCTCAGCAAATAGTGTTAGGAAAAGTGGACAGTGATAAGCAGAAAAATGAACCTGGATCACTTTTTTATACCATACACAAAAATAAACTCAAAATGAATGAAAGATCTAAATGTAAGACAGGAATCCATCAAACTCCAAGAAGAGAAAACATGCAACAACCTCTTTGACACAGCAACTTCTTCTAACTTGCATGTCTCAAGATGCAAGGGAAACAAAAGCAAAAATGAATTATTGGGACCTAGTCAAGATAAAAAGCTTCTGCATGGTAAAAGAAACAATCAGCAAAACTTGAAGGCAACCGATGGAATGAGAAAAGATATTTGCAAATGACATATCAGATAAAGAGTTAGTATCCAAAAATCTTTAAAGGACTTCTCAAACTCAACACCCAAAGAACAAATAATCCAGTGAAGAAATAGGCAAAAGACATGAATAGACATTTTTCCAAGGAAGACATCCACATAGCTAATGGACAAATGAAAAAAATGCTCAACATCACTCATCATCAGGGAAATACAAATAAAAACCACAATGAGATACCACCTCACACCTGTCAGAATATCTAAAATTAACAACCCAGGCTTCAACAGATGTTGACGAGGATGGGGAAAAAGAGGAACCCTTTTGCACTGGTGGTGGGAATACAAACTGGTACAGCCACTCTGGAAAACAGTATGGAGGTTTCTCAAAAAATTAAAAATAAAACTATCCTATGACCCAGCAATTTTACTACTAGGTATTTATTCAAAGGATATAGGAGTGTTGTTTCAAAGGGGCACGTGCACCCCAATGTTTATAGCAGCACTACCAAAAGCCAAATTATGGAAAGAGCCCAAACATCCATTGACAGATGAACAGATAAAGAAAACGTGGTGTGTGTGTGTGTGTGTGTGTGTGTGTGTGTGTATATATATAAATTTATATATATATTTTTATATATACACACAATGGAATATTACCTGGCAATCAAAAAGAATGAAATCCTGCCATTTGCAGCAATGTGGATGGAACTAGAGTTATTATGCTAAGTGAAATAAGTCAGTCAGAGAAAGACTAATATATAATTTCACTCATATGTAGAATTTAAGATACAAAGCAGGTGAAAATAAGGAAGGGAAGCAAATATAAAAACAGCAAGGGAGACAAACCATAATAAACTCTTAAATAAAGAGAACAAACTGAGGGTTGCCAGAGGGGTGTCGGGGGGGGATGGGCTAAATGGGCAAGGAGCATTAAGGAGGACACTTGTTGGGATGAGCACTGGATACTATAAGTAAGTGATGAATCATTAAATTCTATTCCTGAAATCATTATTACACCACATGTGTATTAACTTGGATTTAAATAAATAATAAAATTAATTTAAAAATAAACAAAAATAGGAGCACCTGGTTGGCTCATTTGGTTAAGCATCTGATTCTTGATTTTGGCACAAGTCATGATCTCATGTTTATAGGATTGAGGCTGCATTAGGCTTCATGCAGACATTGTGGAGCTGCTTGGAATTCTGTCTCTCCTTCTCTCTCTGGCCCTCCCCTACTCACACACACATGTTCTCTCTCTCAAAGAATAAATAATAAACTTTAAAATATATAAAAATAAAAGTAAATCAGAAATATTTACTGGATATATTGGATTTTGCATGACTTCATCCCTGCCAAAGTTAATGGCTTTCTGCTGATTACCTGTTTACTAATTACCCTTGTTCTTTCCTCAGCTTTAGACCACGCCCCTGAAGCAGATCTTGCTTACTTGTAGACCCAAAAGCTACTTCCCCTTCCTCTTTGCTGATAGATTGTTCTGGTAGCACTGACTTCAGAGCACACTGGCCCCTCTGAACCCTGCAGGAAATCTTGGTTTAGTCAGTCTAACTCAATATTTCTCAGCCTTCATTCCCTCATTGCCCACCTAGAGAATCTTTTGTAGACATTTTTTTTCCTCAAATATTCCCCAACTCCCTCCATATGAAATGTTAATACCAGTGATCTTCTGTACATCTGTTTATGTACTGTGGCCTTTGGAGACAACAAACCATTGTAACATTTTTTTGTCTCTGTGGTAGGCAGAATAATGGTTACTCAAATATTTCCATGCCCTAATCTCTGGAACTTGTGGATATTAATGTTGCAGATGGAATTGAGATTGCTATTTTGCTGAATTTTAGATGAGGAGATTATCTTGGATTATTCTGGTGGCTCCAATGTAATCACAGTCCTTAAATGGGAAAAAGGGAGGGAAAATATCAGAAAAGAGAAAGAAGGGATCATAAAAAAGACTCAGCTGGCTTTGAAGATAGACGAGGGAGCCATGAACCAAGGAATGCAGGCAACCTCTAGAAGGAGGAAAAGGCAAGAAAACTGGCTCTTTACTAGAGCCTCCAGAAGGAACACAGCCCTGCCCACACTTAAATTATAGCTCAGTGAAACACATTTTAAGCTTCTGACCTCCCAAACTTTAAGATAGGTCTGTGTTGTTTTTAAGCCACTAAGTTTGTGGTGATTTGTAATAGCATAGAAAACTAAGCCCCTCAACAACCTAAACTAGTTTTGTCCCAAGAGTGGCAATTCTGCCACTACGGAAAAGGCATGATTCTATTTCTATTTCCCTACCTAAGTACCAGATTGGAAAGAGGCATGTGACAGAATTTTGGCCAAAAAGGCCAAAAGCCTTCCTTTGATAGGAAGACTTCTGAAGGTTTCTGGGAAAGGTTTTTTTTTTTTTGCTCTTAAAAAAAAAAAGAGATATCCCTAATGTCCCTTTGTTTCTATATAGATGTTGCCATTTACATGAAATTCCTTGACCTGTTACAATGAGACAATGAGCCCAGAAGGAAGAAGAGAAAGCCCACATGTTTAGGATAGTAGAGTAGAAAAATGGAAAGAAGCTAAATCCTCGCTACTGTCATTGGGCCTTGACATAATAAACCCTGGAATTGACCTACCTCCTGCCTTCTAGTTAGGTAGGAAGACAAATGCACTTATTATTTAAGCCAACTTTGGATTTGGTCCAAGGTTTGCTATAGCAGCCTTTCTTCCCTTTAACAGAAATGAACTCAGTGTATAAAACAAAACACCCACCAGTTGGTATCCCCTCATTTGCTGAAATTTAATATGGTCAACAGAAATATTTGAAGTACAAAATCACTTCAGTCTGAGAGATAAGAATGAAATGCTAATTAAAGATGTTGAGAGACAGTTAAAAAATCCCTTGAATAGCACAGAAGGTCCTTTTTGAGCTGGACTTTACCCATATTCCCAGCCTATTCTCTCACTTACCTATCTCCCCAGCCCCCAACCTGAACTCCTGAAGCCCAGTCACACTGAACAACTTGTCAGTGTAAATACATGCCTCTCAATCCCTATGCAACTTAATGGTCCCTAGAGCCCTTTTTACCTGGCTAATACCTTCCCATTCTTCATAATTCAACTCATATTGGCTTCATGGAACCAATTCTGATATCACCCCTTCCCAGAGAGAATTAATCATTCACAATCTTACTTTATCTATGTTCCCACAGAGTCCCAGGCACATTTTCATCTGCACTTTTCAAATTGTTAGAACTGCTGTAATTGCATGAACCAACATCGACTGTCCCCTTGCTAACCTGGGCTCCAAAGACAAAAATCTACAGCATTCATATGCAATACTTGCGCCTAGTACTGTGCCTGCTGCAGAGTGGGAGGGAGGAGGGAAAAGAAAAAAGGATGGGAAGATGAATATGAATGAGAAGGCATGAGTCTACAGCTTGGATGAGACATCAAAAATGAAGACACCATTTGGGGAGTCATCTACACACAGATGATAGCTGAAAGTGAAAGCTTGGACAAGATTACCAAGAACAGATCCTTCAGAAACATTTACCATTGGGGTAGGGAGAGGTGAAGGTGTCAGGAGGGAGTTCTGCATGCTATTAAAGGAGCCAGTTTCCAGAAGAAGAAGGGGTTGGCATTGGTGGGAGACACAGAAGGGTCAAGAAGGAAGGGACCTGAGTATAGGCCTTGGACTTGGCCTCTGAGAGATAACCTCCAGCAAAGGAATTTCACTAGAATGAGTAGAGAAGAGAACAAATGGCAGAGAATTAAACTCAGAGTAGGGGCACCCGGGTGGCTCAGTCAGTCAAGCCTCTTACTCTTAATTTAGGCTCAGGTCATGATCCCATGGTTTGTTCATAAGTTTGAGACCCACATCAGATCTCTGTGCTGATAGCACAGAGACTGCTTGGGATTCTCTGTCTCTGTCTCTCTCCGCCCTTCCTCTTTCCCCCCCTACTTTAAAAATAAATAAA
The DNA here is from genome assembly GCF_003009895.1 of Hyaena hyaena. Classification (NCBI taxonomy): domain Eukaryota; kingdom Metazoa; phylum Chordata; class Mammalia; order Carnivora; family Hyaenidae; genus Hyaena; species Hyaena hyaena. The sequence goes on from NW_024080640.1 coordinate 844,743, forward strand.
ATTTAAAGTGAGAGTAAATATTAAGTTGGTGTGCCCATAGTGAGCACACACTGTGTGTACAAGTGTTTGACCTGAAAAGGAGGAGAAAATAAAAATGACTCTTTGCCTCTTTTTTGTTCCACATGCATATAGGCTGATAGGCCTGAGAAGATTTTTATTTAATTTAAAAAAATACTAATGCCTTTCTACATTTTGGTCCATTCAGGAATAAGCCCTTTAAGGATTTTACCAAACAAGCCATCAGGTGCCTATCCTATCTACACTAAGGAGAATATACAATATAGTCCTGTCTAAATTGGGCTGGCTTGGCAGCAGGGAGATTAGTTATATGGTCTAGTTTCAGGGGTGAGACCCTTGCTCCAGGAGAAAGAAGACTGGGCACCTGAGTCCCAATACTAAATTTTCCACTAACTCACTCTACGGACTTACTAAGTCATTCATCTCTCTGGGCCTCAGTTTCTCCCTCTTGATTCTGCTGTGGTTCTCTTATCCTACTCGTTGGTACCAGGAAATAATTCAAACATTCAATGAATATTTACCTATTAGTTCAATGTGCAAATCATTAAGCTAAGAGGCTAATTCTTCTAACGGAAAATTCTGATCCCAATTATCACATAAATCCCCCCTGAGAAAGGTAACAATCTGAGCTGTTTTTATCATTAACACTAATGTGGAAATGTTTCCTTGATTATAATAATAATGGCAAACATTTCTTAAGAGTTTACTGAATGCTAGACACTAAGTTTAAAACTTTACATGGATTATCTTTTTTAATAATCCACAAAAACCATAGAGGTTTTTGCTGTCCTCAGTTTACAGATAAGGCAAGTGAGTCTTGGAGAAGTCACTTGCTTAATGTCATCCCTTAGTGGTATCACTGAGCAACTGCCAGACCAATGGCCTCAAAGCCTGTTGTATCAGTCGGGGTTCTCCAGAGAAACAGAATAGGATTTCTAGATAGACAGGTAGGTAGGTAGGTAGACAGAGATTTATTTTATGGAATTGACTTAAGCAGTTATGGAAGCCAGCAAGTCCAAATTCTACAGGGTGGGCCAGCAGCCTAGAAACCCACAGGAAAGCTGCCAATGGTACAGTTCAAGTCTGAAGACTACTGCAGAACTCCCTCTAGCTTGGGAAAAGCCTTTTATTCCATTCAGGCCTTCAGCTGATTGGATGAGGTCTATCCATATTAGGGAAAGCTATATGCTTTACTCAAAATCCATTGACTTAAATGTTAATTCCATCCAAAAACACCTCTTAGAAACATCCAGAGTAATGCTTGACCATATATCTGGGCACCATGGCCTAGCCAAGGTGATACATAAAAGTGGCCATCATATCTGTGCATTTACCAAAGTGAGTAATTCAATAATGTTTTTAAAAATATTAGTTTACTCTAAAATATTTCCTTTTGTTTTTCTCATTTTAGTTAACAACAATTATCCATATAACTTAGAAGTTAGAGAGTTATCTCTGAATCTTTCTTCTCTCTCACTCTGTACATCCAATTGCTTATAAAAAACCTACTGATTCTACTTCCTAACAGTACTCCTATTTGTCACCTCAACTCCCTCCTTGCTACCACAGCCTTATTTAAAGCCTTGTCACTTGTTGCCTGGACTATTACAATAACCTACTAACTCATCTTGCTGCCTACAGATGGATTGGGTCTCTCTGTCCATCTTTCAACCTGCTGTCAGAGGGACCTCCCTAAAACACAAATCTAGCCATGTTGCTGCCCTGTTTTAAATCCTTCAGTGGCACTATCTCCTTGGTTTGGTAAACAAGTCTCTTACAATCTGTTCTGATTTATTTCCCAGTCACATCTCCTGTCATCCACCCATAAACCCCTATACTCCTTACACCCTACTTTGCAAAATCATTTGCACTTCCTTAAAATTGCCAAATTCTTTACTGGTTCTACACTTTTGCAAATGCTGTTTCCCTCTGCTTCAAATGCCAGACCCTTCTAGCCCCAAATCAGTTCAAACGTCATCAGTTCATGAAAGGGTTTCCCGAGATCTATAGGCAAAGCACTTTCATACATGCCCTCCCAGAGCCTCAATACAGAATTTGCCAACCACTGAAAGTAACTCGTCCTCTAGAATATAAATCCCTAGAAAACAGTATTGTGTTCTGTTCATGTTGGTAACCTCCACACCTAACAATACAGTACCTGGATATATGAGACCAGGTACATTATAAAAGTATTGGGAGTCCTTAATAGAAATATGACCTTCTGCAGATCACAATTGTGGTCCCCTCACCTCCCAGTGGAAAAAAAAAAAGTGTCTATAATCTCATAATGTAATACAGAGCTTAAAAGTGACTGAAGGGATCTAGATACAGCAAGTAGCCCTTTTTTCCTTGGAAAGGATTACATTTTTTCTCTTTTGGGATTTAAAAAAAAAATGTTTCCCAACCTCCAAGGAGAGTCACTATCCAAGAAATAAATGATTCCCAAAACAATGAAAATGTACAGAGCTAGTCTGGGCTGCACTTGCAAACACAAGGATCAGCAGGGAAAAAACAGGTTAGGGGGTAGATTCTTTTAAAGAGATAGGCTGAACTGTGGTCTTCTTGCCATCTCCAACATCTACTTACTGGAGCATGTGAACTATCAGAGTAAACTGGGGAACTTAGGTATACTCTAGACCATGTTAGAATAAAACACGTGAAACCACCAGTCACCTACATTATAGAATAGATAGCTTTATAGTTCTCTGTAACAAAGCCGCTGATAATCTGGGGACATGAAGTTATAATAAGCCTTAGATTCTGTATGTCATTGAAATAAAGCAATGACATAGTTGTATCACATTTACAGAAAGGACAAGAAGGTAATTGTTCAGGGAAACTGATTGCAGGTTCTAATTGCCATGGCCAGTTCTGAGGACAGTAAGTGCTTTTGTCCCATCAGTAACACCCACCCGTCCTGGTCCTGTTTAGGAATTGCTGTTACTGAAGGCTAGTGAAGGAAACAACACAGTGTCAATGACAATGACATTCAGACAATGAATGTTTCAAAGTAAGAACAGAGTAACAAGTCTTTAATTATCACAAACATGGAAATGGTATGAGATAAAACGATGCATGCCAAGAATGTTGGGAAATCAGAAACATAAATCCCATCAATGGACCAGATTCTTCCTGATCATAAAATTGAAGTAAAGAAAAAACAAAGGTACATATGCCAGAGGAAGCAAATTAAACTTTATTTCATAAGTGAGAATTACAACACAATCTTTTGTGTTTATCAATGGAAATCTTTAACTCTATGAAGCACATATTGCTTGAAATGTTAATGTCTGCTCCCCTGGTCTCCATCCATGCATGTCGAGGCCCTCTTCCTTCAGTACCCAGTCCAATGCATCGCGTCAATAAGACCCTCCGGTAACATTCCTGATTGGAAGCAATCACCTCATCATCTGCATTTACACAGCTCATGACCTGTATCTCTCTCCAGAAAACATTTTTCTCTCATCTCGGCTCTAAGTTCTTGGAATCTTACTTCATAACATATCCATTTCTGTGTCTCTCCTCAGTGCCTGTCCCAGTGCCTTACTCACAGCCAGTGTACAGTACATCTTATCCAATGTGACCAAGGGACATCTTCTGTTGTAGCATACAAAAAAGATACCAGAGTTTTCTGTTCTATCTTCATTAATCAAGTCATACCTCCAGCTTTTTGTTTACAAGCAAGGGAGAGAAAAGCTGAACTCAGAAGTTCATGCTGCTGAGATCAATGTCCAAAGCATATGGTGGCCCACATGGAGGGCTCTATACAGAAGCCAGGGAGAAAACCAAGGTTTCTCCAAGGAAAAAAATAAAGAGGAAAAAACATTATCAATTAAGGGCAGTTACTATAGCCATCCCAAGCCAGGAATACCTCTGCTGTTGCTTTATTAACCACTCCAAGATGTCAAAGTTGGGGCACAGGGAGAAAAAGTACAGAAGGGCAGCAGAGAAGAAGTCACACATAGCCCCACCACCTTCTCTATTGTAGGTGTCTAGCCTAAAGCAGTCATAAACTGTGGGAGGGAAGAAACTTTCAGTTTGGCTGAATTTCAAAGTTTTATTCCATTGGACTGGAGAGTTTAATAACTGAAATGAGACTTTTCATATATTTAGAAGGGACTAGAGAACTAAGAATATGAGGTCGAGATACCCTCAAAGGGGAGTGCAGGAGGAACTAAACCATCACATCTAAAGAATTGGTAGGAAGAAGAAAAATAAGGAAGTTGGTAAAAATAAAGAATTTGCTATTTTAAAACAAACAAGTGCATAATGGATCATATTCAATATGCCAATTATATTTACATGTTTTAAGTAAGATCTTAGTAATGGGGTTCTCCCAGAGTGCCTTTCTCTCCTCAAGACTCATAGAATACAAAAGGTTTCCATACTTCTTGACAATCCCACAGAAAATTCCATTTTTTTATGAAGAAACTAAAAAGTCATTGATTTAGAAGCCATAAAAAGACCTAAAATATCGTCTTTGAAAATAGGGGATTGAGCCATGTTTATTACAGCCAGACAAAATGTTCTAGTTCTTTCCAACTGACCCCAGCTCCTCTGATTTCTGTCCAATTAGTTGGTATTCACAACTGGCCCATAGCTGAGAGGCACTATTAGGGCAGCTCTCTGGCTATTATATGATTTGTGCTACTTTCACAGATTGTAATCCATTAGTGGTAGTAGTGAGCAGACTGTATCATATCACAGACAACTTTTGGGTAGGTAGACATGACTCCCATCAATGAGTGTGGCACCCCGGGTTAATCCTTTGGTTCCCAATACAATAGAGCCAAGAGAGGCAGGACAAAATGCATATATTTTTTCAAAGTAGAGGAGAATGCCTCAACAGAACCCTTTTCTTGTCCTTGAAGCTGTTTTGTTTGTTGTCATTTAGACAGAGGCCAAATCTACTACTGACAAATATTATGATTCATGGTTACATTTAAGTCCTATTTTTCAGGCAAATTTTAGCTACTGTAATTTAATTTAACATTTGTTGATAGAGTTTTATCATGCCCCAGGCACTGATGAATCAGACCAGGCTGCTGATTCCCCTGAGAAGGGCATAGTCTAGGTGGGAGGCAAAGATGTCAACAGACTGGCACCACACAGTGTGTACAGTGAACATCTGTGTGATTCACTTGTCTGGCAGCCTTTTCTCTTTGTTCTAGCAGAGCACCTCAATTTGGCTTTGAGGTCATTTGAGGAATGACCCCAGTCTCTGGCTTTGACCATATGTTTCAAGTGGGGCTTATCCCACCTTCCTCTCCCCAGCTCCAGATGGGCATGTGACTCATGTCTGGCCAAGGTGAATAGTGCCTTCTTAGACTACAGTGGTTGCTAGAATGATGTACTATAACCCAACAAGGAGGTGAGAGGGAGCCGAGCCTGGACTCCGCTGGAACTAATGGGAGGGAAGTACAACATTTCTACTAACATTTCCAGAATGGGTTGAATGGTATCCTCCCAGAAAATATGTCCTTCTGGAACTTAGGATGTGGCCTTATTTGGATTAAGGATCCTTGAATCTCTAATTAATAAAGGAAACTCAAGATGAGATCATTATGGATTAAACTGAGCTCTATATCCAATGACAAGTATTGTTATAAGAAATAGAATAGAAGACACAAACATACAGAGAGAACAGCAATGTAACAATGGAGACAGAGATTACAGTTATGCAGCCACAAGCCAAGGGAATGCCAAGAATTGCTGGCAACCACCAAAAGCTTGGAGAGAGGCATGGGATGGATTATCCCTCAGAGCCTCCAGAAGGAGCCAACTCTGCCAACACCTTGATTTCCAACTTCTGGCTCCACAGTTGTAGGAGAATAAATTTCTGTTGTTTTAAGCCATATAGTTTGTGGTAATTTGTTAAGGCAGCTCTAGGAAACTAATACAGTTGCTAAGCTGGCTGTATGTAAGCCTACAGCTGCTGATAGCCATCTTCCCACCACATGGAGGAAACCTGAGGATAAAGCCAACAAGCAAGAAAGCAGAGCCCAAAATTGGAACTCATTCCTATTGACTTCATTTTAAAATGTGGAGCTAAGCCTACCTGAAGTCAGATTTACTCTCAGACTTTTTAAGTTTCTGAACCCCAAATTCTCTCATTGGTTTAAGTTTGAGTCCAGACTGAGAATGAAATAAATGCTCTCTTCACTAAAGACATGTACAAAGAAAGGGTTGCAGTCTCAGAAAAGAGCTCAACTAATATTACTTAAGGCAATCCAGGAAGGCTTCTCTAAGTATCATTAATGCTCAGTCTTAAAGAATGAAAATAGCTCCAGGCAGACACTGGGGATGCAGCATTTCCAGAAAATAGGAGAGAATCCACAAAGGCACATTAGAAAATGTTCAGGTCATAAGGTGTGGCATGGAATACAGTGAGTGAGGGGAGAGGGAATGAGAGGTAAGAAATTAGGCTGTTTGAAGAGCCCTGTCTTTTTGTTCTCCCTGCAGCTTGGCAAGGCAAAGATGGAAGATGTAACTACAGAAACCAAACCCTGCAACCTCAAAAAAAGACACAGCATGTGGTAGTAAAAAAAAAAAAAAAAAACCAGAAACATGAACTTTGGAGTCAGAGAACCCTGGGTTTATATCCTGTGCTACCACTTACTAATTAGGTTATCTTGGGCTACTTTTTTAAGCTTTGGTTTTCCTATCTATAAAATAGGAATAATATATGCCTTGTGGCATAGTGAAAATTCAATTAAAAGACATTTAAAGTAAGCACTAATAAATGTTAGTTCCCTCTCCTTTCAATGAATTATCTAAGGAGAAGTCTTGGATTTGGGAACAATAAGAAGGGGTGGAGGCAGTGTGCAAGAGAGGCTCCACTTCCATTGATGTTTTATTGAGATTTTGGTAAGCAATTATTCACACTTAATAGATATGATACATGTTGGAATTTGCAAATCAAAAGTCATTATGTCAAATCATAATTTTGTATACTTTAAATGAAAGGTGCACTAAACCTAATTTTTAAAGACCAAGGTATCAAATGACCTATTACTATGTGTTTCCAGAATCACCACTGCATTACAAGAGCATAAAAATGTTCAGAAAAGTGCATAATGATTAATGAGTCTTAAAATGAATCAGTAATATGACTAAAAGAGCAACAAGAAATAAGAATTAAGAGGAAAATGTTTGAAACTTAACAAGAACACTCTAAATTTCAAGTCCTACTAGCACTCAGGAAAAATAGCAATAAAGATCTCTAAAAGGATTTTGTTTAAAAAAAAAAAAAAGATAATAGCAACCTGAGGGACACTTACCTCCTTGTTCTTTTTCACTTAAGTATTAGTTAAAGTGAAATTTTGTCAGGAAATAATTCACTTGACTTCCCACTACAAAAGCATCCTTTTAAGGAAGTCACATGGTCATTTGGGATATCCATCCCAATCTCAGTTCTCCAGGATCACACTCCAAATGCTGGCCAACATATCTGAAAGGACTTTTGTTTCAATGGCTTAATTCCCTATAGCAGCAAGTCACCTCATTCCACCGCCACCCCCCAGGCCTGGGACTTCAACTCTACTAGTACCTAAGCCAATTCACACATCTCCCTGCATTTACTGCCCTTTAGTCCAAGCCAACCTTTGGCCTTGCCTGCAATAAATATCTAATTCATCTGGCTTCTGTCTTGCCTTACAATCCAATTTCTACACATGATCCCCTTAAAATGTCAATTACACCATACCATTCTCCAAATCATGCCTTCAAAGGTTTTCCAATGCTCGAGAATAAAATCCACATATCCTGCCATGGTCTCCAAAACCAGTTAACCATACCTTTGACTAATGTTTATCTCATGAGCTGTTACTCTTTTCCTGTTGAGTTCTAGCTACACCAGCTTCCCAGATATCTCACAAATAAACTGTAAATGTGCATTTGTTTCTTTCTTAATAAGACACAATTTATAATTATTGTTTTGTTGTTGTTGCTTGGTTTTCTGTTTTTTTTACAAATAGTTTATTGTCAAATTAGTTTCCACATAACACCCAGTGCTCATCCCCACGAGTGCCCTCCTCCATGCCCATCCCCCCTCCCCCCCACATCCATCAGTTCTCAGTTTTTGTCAGCATTCAAGAGTCTCTCATGGTTTGCCTCTCTCCCTTTCCCCCACCACTTCCCCCCTTCTTCTCCGACTTGTTCCTCAGTTAAGTTCCTCCTAATCCTCCTATACGTGCAAACATATGATATTTGTCCTTCTCTGCTTGACTTATTTCGCTCAGCATAACACCCTCAAGGTCCATCCATGTTGCTACACATGGCCAGATTTCATTGTTTCTCATTGCCATGTAGTATTCCATTCTGTAGATAAACCACATCTTCTTGATCTATTCGTCCGTTGATGGACACTTAGGCTCTTTCCATGTTTTAGCTATTGTGGAGAGCGCTGCTATGAACATTGGGGTACATGTGCTCCTATGCCTCAGCATTTCTGTATCCCTTGGGTAAATTCTTAGCAGTGCTATTGCTGGGTCATAGGGGAGTTCTACTGTTAGTTTCCTGAGGAACCTCCACACTGTTTTCCAGAGGGGCTGTACCAGTTGACATTCCCACCAACAGTGTAGGAGGGTGCCCGTTTCTCCACATCCTCGCCAGCATCTAGAGTTCTCTGATTTGCTCATTTTAGCTCTGACTGGCGAAGACACAATTTATAATTATTATCTCGAATTTACAATTATTAGCTTGTTTATTGGTTTTCTTTTAAGATCAATCTCTGTACTAGAATCTAAGTTCCTTAAGAAGAGCTTAGATATGATATGTGAATTCCCAGCACCTAGCATAGTCCTTGGAACCTCAATAGTGGCTCCAATCATTTGTAAAATGAATCATGAATAAACAAGCTCCCCAGGGCCCAAAGTCACGGCTCTACATACCAGAAGTCATATTTAGGACATCTTACAGTCATAAATCATGCCACACACTTACATACCTAGAATACTCAAAGGCAATTGAAAGAAGAGTAATACATTCAACATATTCTGATTCTGCATCCACCCTATTAGTCATATCTCACAGATCTCTGGGTCTTAACTCAACTTTGCCCCACCAGAACCACTGTCTGGTTCTGGTTCTCAGAATCAAATTTATCAATCTTGGCCTCAGACCTGCTGTCATCTACCTAAGCTACTACTTCTGTTTCCCAACCTTAAAACTGGCCTTGAACTCTGGCTTCCTAGTTCTCCTTTCTTTCCATGAAACTTCCTGTTGTTGACCTATCCTTGACCCCCAAACTCCAAGTCTCCCAAGTTCCAGGAGGTAAGATATGATGCTGAATCCTGACCTTGCGTAGGGCCCATCCCTTTCCATGTGGAATGCTAGCCTGTCCATCTACCTGTGTCCTCCAAACTATCTTCTTCCTGATATCTTGTCACAAGGATACACTCATCTGCCATGTGCTCATTTATTCACTCATTCAACAAGCGTTCTCAGAGTATCTTCTAGACTCTGCAACTATAGTACTATACAAGGATAAATAAGGTATGCTCTCTACCTCTGAATAAAGACAAAGAAGTAATTAATATACAAAGTGGTATGATATCTACCTGTAAGGTATCTAGAAACTGACCAAGTGTTCATAGCTGCCCACTTCTCACCTTCTACTTTGTCTTGACAAAAGGCCAAGCTTCTCTCCTTCCTACATACCCCTGAGCTCTGTCTGCCCCTAAATCTGAGCAAGCACTGAAAAATGGAACATGTCCCCTCATTAGCTTCCCTTGGGAATTGACTAACCACAGCAGGACCTTTTCCTATCAGACCTTACTGGTCATTTCTCCTTTTCTTGCCCACACTCCCTTTAAAACTTTCCATTAAGCTTTCGCTTATTCCTCTCTACCCTGTAAAAGCAAAGGCTTTTTCCACTTTGATTTTTTCATCCACTGATTTCTGAAATAGGAGCATTCTCTACTGTAATAGCCTTTCTTCTGAAGTCTCTCCTTATCTGTGTCTGGATTCATTCTTATTTCACAGAACACAGAGAAGAGAACCCAAACTTCGCTGAGAGGAGGAGAGGGATGTCACTGAAGACTTCCAGGAAAGAATCTGAGAACATTGTCAGAACAAGGAAACATTAACCAGACCCATGTAGGGGGAGGCAGGAATCCCAGACATGCCACACAGCAGGAAGTTCACATTACTCATCTGGAACCATACATTCTGCATGCCTGAATGGCATTCACCGTACCTGCATTCAGTGTTACTCCCGAACATCTGTCTCCAGTGAATGGGCCTGTCTCCTTCCAGGTCTATCCCTCTTCCTACACACGCAAACATACACTTGTGTGTTTTTTCCTCCAAACACATATCCCTTCCCTCCCAGCATGCTATGGAAACCTACAGAACACTGAAGATGTCTAGTTACTGATACAACAGACCCAGGCTCCCTCTCAGCATTTTCATGGACATCTCACATTGTTTTAAGCTTAGGCTGAGTTCCCAGAGCCTAGAGATAGGAGACTGAAAAGACATGAGAAATGTAAAGATAGTAAGCTTGGCCAGAAATCCTACAAAGGCAGAAACCAGGTCTGACTGGTCCAGTGCCATATCCCTAACCTCCTAGGGCCCACATACATAGAAGGTGCCCAAATATGTATTGAGTAAATTGTCACATCAACTCACATAAATAGTTCCAGCTAATGTAGGATTCCTTCTGGCAATAGCATCACGCACCATTTTGAAAGGGAACACAGTGGTTGCCCTTCACAGTATCAAACACAAAAGGCTGGCAGTGTACTCTGTACATCCCACTTTCCCTTAATAGTCCATTATGCACATGCCAGCCATGATACATGATGCAAATGTGGCCCCAGAGTCACACGGCCCTGAGTACCACAGCCTTGGAAGTGTATCTGAACTGCTACAAGAGGCTTTCTCTCTCTCTCTCTCTCTTTCTCATTGCCACAATGCCAGAAGATATGTTTAAATCATTACTTAAAATTCTTTTCCTGACCAAGCCTCTTCCCAGAGCTGTTAACAAGAAACAGAATGTGCTGACTTGAGTTTTACTTTCTCTCCTTTCCCCTGCCTTCCCCTTGTGGGGCCCCCAGTGAGTCATGAAATGGCTCTGGTCAGGTAACATTGAAAGAAGCAAAGAAAGCAGCCCAGTATCTGTCAAACATGCAGATGTTAGAGAACAAAGACTGTGCAGCACAGTTTTGCCAAGGGACACAACCCTGAAATAATTGGCACCTATTTCAATAAACTATTCATTTCATAGCCTTCTGATTGTACTATTCTTGAGCCATTTATTTTCAAGGAAACCATAATTATTGCTTAGTTGATAAGTTATAAAGTAAACTGGGAATACACACTCCTCTAATTCTCAGGCTAACTCTTTCAGGCCTTCAAAAATGATATAAATGGATTCTGATATTGTTTCATTTCCATAGAAGGGTGTTTTTATATTATGTTCTTCTATCGACACAGTACAGTGCAAATTGCATCTTAAAGCTCCCATCTAGTGCTGGAGTTTCCAAGCAGAATGACTTTAATGAGAAAATGACCTTGGAAAAGGAAATAAAAGAATGTGATTTTGTTACGGCTAGGCAAAGGAGGAGAAACACACTCTTGCCATGACTTGGACATTTCAGTTTTGAGGCATGCAGAGACCAGCTGGCCAGGACAAGGGGAAACAAGGCTAGCTAACCTGGTTATGGAAGCTGATGCTTCAGGAGAAACTGAGTAGTTCAAAGCCCAATATCCATCCAAAGGACCAGAACAAATGTGGGCTCAATTCAGAAAGAACTCCATAAATTCAGCAGCCATCATTGGGGTTATAGATTGAATTGTGTCTCCCAATTTTCATTTATTTTCATTGCAGGTGTAATTAAATAAGGGTCATTGCAAATGTGGTTAAGATGAGATCATAATCATATGAGGTCATCCAACATGAAGTCATATTGGATTAGGGTGGGCCGCCTAATCCTATACAACTGGTGTCCTTATATAAAGGAAATTTGGACACACACACACACACACACACACACACGAGTGAATGCCATATGAAGATGAAGGCAAAGGTCAGAGTGATATGTCTACATGCTAAGGAACAGTAAAGATTGCTAGCAAACCACCAGAAGGTAGGGGAGAGAGATGGAAGGAATATTCCTTTACCATGCTCCAAAGGAACCACCCCTGCAGATACCCTGATCTAGGACTTCTAGCCTCCAGACCAGGAGGCAATATATTGATGTTGTTTAAGCCACCCAGTCTGTTATACTTTGTTACAGTAGCCCCAGAAACTAATATAGTTGGTGATGAGAGTTAGGTAGCAGGAAAAAATAACTCAAAACAGGGACCACACTGTTGATATGGCAGATCCTGGCCCTTTTCAAGCATTTGCTTGGGAATCTCTGAAAAAGAACCGTAAGCTATCATCTGAAGCTAATCTCTCTTATTCTAGGGATGAGACATTAACAGGATGTGAGAAAATGTAAAAGTAACAAGCTAGAGAGGGTAGCAGGGGCCCACTCCATAGGCAGGGCTGTGCTCGGTGGCTTTATGCGGAGTCAGACCTCAGCAGCAGCAGCTGTGCGAGAATACAGGCAGGAGTGAACCCCTCTACCCAGTCAGATGAAAGAGTTGTCACAGAGTTGGCAGTGTGTCATGACCCAAACCTCAGAGTCCAGAGTCTAGGGCAGAGCCCTTGTCCCAGGGATCCAGAGTATGAATCAAGGATAGGACAACACTATAAGTTTGCAGTGACCCAGAGACAGGCTCAGGGCTCACCACAGGACCACCACCAGGGTTTGATCATGGCCAAAACATTACAAAACCTGGATACTTGTAGGCTGAGGCTGAGGACAAACTACTGGCTCTTCAGTTTAGACTCAGAAACTGAACAAAAATCAAACTGCTACCAAAGGCATAGGTGCTGCTGGGTAGGAGAGATCAGGAAGAAGAGCTAACAGGAGAAGGGAAGTCATACACTGTAAGTGGATACGTCTGAGTAATTATCAGTAGATCAAGAAATAAAAATTTTCAAAAACTACATGCATTTTAAAAAAAAACTACATGCATTTTATACATATTAAACATTTCACAAATACATACAATATTCATTAAAGTTGGTATCATAGTCTACATTCAATTTTTTGTGCTGCCTCTTTCTTGAGAAACTGTTGAAGTTATCTAACTTCATTTCACTTCACATCACATGGTGTACTTGGCGTCCACAGACTGCCACCCTCCACTGTGTTACAGCAGGTCTTTTTGTTACATGAATTCCAGGATGTCCTCTTTTGGGTGCTGTGTTCTTGGACAATGCCTATAAGTGATATCTCTGTGAAGGCAATGATCACATTCATTTGTAATTGTTTGTTTGCTTCTATGAGTCCTCTGCTACACAGTGCCCAGCTAGGAAGCAGAAGCCATGATTCATCTCTGTATCCTGAAAGCCTGGCACAAGTGTGACCTGATATAGGGTATGTGCACAATAAATGCAGGCTGAATAGACTAATATTTAGGTTGAAAAAGGAAGAGAAATGAGCAGTGTTCCAATGCTGACTGATATTTAATTAATTCATGCATTCAACTATGTGCCACCACTGTTCTAAGTGACATATTAGATCAAAAAATAATATTAAGATTGGTCACTGCCAGGAGGTAGAAAGCAAGATTCAAGAATAAGGAGTACTGGCTGCCTTTAATTGAACACTTATTTGGACCTCACTGTGCCTTCTTATTTGCTCATTGAGCAAAACGACATAGGCTAAGGGGAATAAGACCACTCCTAGGTCACCTACTGTTAAGAATGAGTTCCTAACACAATACGAGCTAACAGTTATTGAGCATTTACCATATGCCACACATTGTTATGATCTCATTCACATCTTGTACGGTTGTTAAACCCATTCCACAGATGAAGAAATTGGGGCACAACAGGAATATATTACCCAAGGTCTCACAGCTAAAATGTGAAAAATGTGGAACTCAAACCGAGCTTGAGAGAAGCATTTAATCACTCCCTAGCACTGTCTGACCTGAGGAATTAGAGGTAGTCTGTACCTACAAATTATAGGCTTTGGTAGTTGCCAATGAGAAAAAAATTAAATTCTAAGTGGCTTAACAGTATGCAAGCCCCTTAAATATTCCCATATAGGTTACACAGTAGCAAAGAAAATGTATAAGCCATTATTGGAAACATCTCTGCCTCTCAGTTCCCAGACCCTGAGCAAGCCTGACCTCTATGCTCATAAAACCAACACAACAATGAATCTGATAACAATGGCCACTCAATAGGAATTCCTGAAGCATCTGTTATGTGCTAGGCCCTCTGCTGGATATGGAGGGGAGGGCAGTCCTTCCCCTGAGAAAAGCACAATTTGGCAGTCTTTCTCTGCCATACAGAGAAATCAGCATTATGGTCAGAGCGCCAAGTGGTGCCACAGGGACCCACAGAAGCAAATCACTGAGGATGAGGCAACATATTCCAAATTTGTCCTGATATCTCAACCCTTCTAAGTGGCAACTAAACAACCAGACCCAAGCAAAGACAACTGCCAGGTGACACAATAATTAATACTGAGACAGGTGTAGTAAGAATAAGACTCAGGATAGAAGACTTGCCATGGTGGCTGTGGAGAACTAACAAAGAGAACAGAGAGGAAAAGCTGTCGGGAGCTACACAAAATCCTCCTTTCTTTTTCCTTTTTTTTTTTTTAAGTAGGTTCCACACTCATGCAGGGCTTGAGTTTACGACCCTGTGATTAAGAATCAACATGTTCTACTAACTAAGCCAGCCAGGCACCCCTTTCTGATCTTCCTGATCTTTCAGGAAGCATATGAATAACCTTAAAGGTAATTAATGAATCAAGCCAAGCCCTCTCTGGCTATTTAGCCTACACACCAGGCAATATATCTACCACCCTCATAATGTATAGGTTTGCCACACATTGGGAAAAAATTCATATAATCCCCCTTCCTTTCACTAGTAACACCTGATATCAAATAACGTTAGAGTTTATGAATAACATTCACGAGTATTATATCATTTGATTACCGCTGAGAAGAGGGTACCCATTTTTCAGAAAAGAAAATTAATCCTCAAATAAAGTCTCATAATTGAGGAAGAGAGATTTAAACAAGCTCTTTAACTCCAAGGTGGGTTACGCTGCATAAAACTGCCAGTGTTTACTAAACACTCAACTACAGCATCAGAACCAGAGGTTTGAAAGCACTTATTGAATGTTGTTTGCTATTTCACATTAATAACAGCTGCTGCTACTTAGCAGTTCCTAAGCCCTAAATACTAAGAAAGGCCAGGGTGAAGAACAGCTTTGAAATGATGCTCTATTTGATCAGGTTCTGCAGTAATTGTTAAAATCATATACACTTTCTCTGGATCCCTATAATGCTTCTTCAGGATCACTGCACCTGCAGTTCCAATTTATAATTTCCTCAGCCCTCCTTTGAAGTTATTCTTGCCAATTACCTGGTGTTAATATTAATTAAATATGATTTGCAACTTGAAATGTGGTGTTATCAATGGAACTCAGCTGTGGGAATATAAAGTAAAATTTTCAATTGAATTTAAATGTTTCCTTTCATTCATAGTATTTTACAACATTAATACTTTTGTCAAATTGATTTTTGCCTGCTGGAAGTCATTTTTCCAAAGCAATGAACATCTGAGGAAAAAAAAGCTGCTCTTTATGTATTCCTTTCTTTCTGTCATTGAAAATACTTTGTTTTAATCTTGAAGTGAATCCATTTAAGCTAATAGAAACTTGGTTCTTGTTTATAATCCAAGAGGGAAAAAATGCTTTCTTTTAAAACACTACTGAGTTTAAAAATATGATCAGCACTTTTTAATTGTATACTAGGAATGAAGTCTCCCTGAATTTATTGCTTGACCTCTGCCAAGAAATAAATCACTATTGGCAAGTGTCAGTCATTTTATATACAAAAAAAAAGAATTAAATTGGTTTATTGCATTAACATTTCAGATTGTGCCAGTCCAACGACCTCTGCAATCCCTTCCAATTCTGACATCTTAAGATTCCAAACATATGTCAGACAGTAGTCGGAAGCTTCCAGCATTCGCAAATTAGAAAAAAAAAAAAAAAAGTCACGTCTGGTAAGAGATTTGACAGAATCAGGTCTATTCTGCCCCTTGTAATGTGTGTGATGACGACTCACAAGCCTGTCACCTTCAATAAGCCATTCATAAACATGACTGATTAAAGGAGGGGTGTTGCCATACTGTACAAATCCACAGTGAAAAGATATAATGCTTTCACAAATTCCTTTTATCTTCAAAGATAAAGCTTTAGCTTTCTGGCCCCTTATAATGATAGTGGTAGCATTAACATTTATTATCCTGTCTTCTTTTTTTAAAATAATATAATAAGACAAGTGAAAGCCTGTCTAAAGACTCAAGGAAGTCATTTATGGAGTCACAAGCTGCAACTCCCAGAGTTTATGACAGAAAAATGTAAGCACATATTCTGAAAGTCTTTGTTACAATATCAAAGAAAATGTCAAATCAAATAATTAAAATAAGACAAAAATTGAGGACAGTGGTCTTAACAGCTCAGGTTGTGTAACATGGGGGATGGATAAGTCTTAACAACCAGCAGCAGATGAGTTATTCCCTTTCCTCAGGTCAAAGAGCCAAAAGGGGAAAATAAAAATCAATTAGGCCTAAAAGGACCCCCTCGATGTCCATAATTTTCTAGGTGTCACCAAAAGGACAGTACCTTGGAATTACACAGCAAGGAGGTTGAACAGCCAGTACAGGCACTGTACAGGGAGTGCCCCCTGTGATCCTACTGGAAAACTCTTCACTACTCAGAAGCCTAGGAAAGCCACACTCTTAGATCCTACCACCTACCCCATTCTGGAATCCTGAATTATCCATTAGATTGTTCCATCTATCCAAGTAGATGGAATAGGGAGAGTAAAATTCTACATAACATTCCAAAGGGAACTTCTGAACTGGTTTTATTAAGGGCTACTCCATTAACCAAATTCTGTCTACTTAGCACCCTTCACATCCTCATTTCTAACCAACTACCTCTTGGTCTACCTCCCGTTCCTGTCACTGCAATTTATCTCCCTAAGTATACCTGTCTACACTATGACCCCCTGTTACGGGTATTAAATTGTGTCTCCCAACAAGATATGATGAAATCCTAAACCAAATGCCTCAGAATGTGAACTGGAATGGAAAGTGAGCTCAGAATGAAAATAGGGTGATTATAAATGCAATTAAAATGAGGTCAAACTGGAGTAGGGTAGACCTTTAATCCAATATGATGGGCATCCTTATAAGAAGATGAGACATAGAGACAGGAACAAGAAAGGGGAAGATTGTGATATGATGATGGAGGCAGATATTGGAGTGATGCCTCTATGAGCCAATGAACACCAAGAATTACTAGCAAAAACCAGAAGCTACAAGAGGTAAGAAAGGATTCTCCCCTACAGTTTTCAGAAGTAGCATGACCCTGCTAACATTTTGATTTCAGATTTCTGGTCTCCAGAACTGTGAGATAATACATTCCTGTTGTTTTAAGTCATCTAGTTCATGGTAATTTGTTATGGCAGTCCTAAAGAACTAATGCACCCCCCTCTCAAGGACACTCCTTGATTCTGTGTCACTGTACCATACATGTTCAGCTATGCCCACTGCAAAAGTCCTTATTCTCCTATGAAAATCTGCTCAGTATCCTTGAAGTTTTCCTCAAGAATCCCTACCATCTCCTTCTTGGAAATCTTCTTCAAAGGAGACAAAGAGCCCCCCAATAGCTACAAATCTATGAAGAAAAGAGAACACTCAGCCATTCTCTTAGATTTGCTAAGTCTAGGCCATTATTCCAATACTTTTTTTTCCATTTATATCAATTTTTCCTAGCTTTACTGAGATATAATTGACAAAAGAAAATTTTGAAAAATGCATATACTGTGAAATAATTACCACAATCAAGCTAATTAACATGCCCATCACTTCATATGGTTACTATTTGTGTGTGTGTGTGTGCACGTGCACGTGTGTGTGTGTGATGAAAACACTTAAAATCAACTCTCTTAGCAACATACAAAGCAGTATTGTTAACTATAGTTACCATTCTATACATTTCATCTCCAGAATGTATTCATCTGACACAACTGAAAGTTGTACCCTTTGGCCAACATTTCCCCATTTCTACTACTCTCCTCCCCATAGCGAACACTATTGTACTCTTTGCTTTTATGAATTTGACTTTTTCAGATTCCACATATAAGTGAGATCAAGCACTGCCTGTCTTTCTGTATTTGGCTATTTCACTTAGCATCATGTCCTCTAAGTTTATCTATGTTGTCCCAAAAGGCAAGCTTTCTTTTTTAAGGCTCAATAATATCCCCCCTGATATATAGTATTTTTTTTCTTTATTCCTTCATACATCAATGGACAACTTAGGTTGTCTCCTTATCTTGGTTATTATGACTGGTGCTACAATGAGTATGAGAGTAGCTATCTATTTAAGATACTGATTTCTTGGGACACCTGGGTGGCTCAGTTGGTTAAGCGTCCAACTTCAGCTCAGGTCACGATCTCATGGTTTGTGGGTTCAAGCCCTGCATCAGGCTCTGTGCTGACCCAGCTCAGAGCCTGGAGTCTGTTTCAGATTCTGTGTCTCCCTCTCTCTGACCCTCCCCTGCTCATGCTGTCTCTGTCTCTCTCTCTGTCTCTCTCTCTGTCTCTCTCTCAGAAATAAATTTAAAAATATATTTAAAAAAAGATACTGATTTCTTTTTTTTGTCTAGATATATCCTGAAGTAGGATTTTTGAATTATATAGTAGTTCTATTTTTAATTTTGGAAGAACCTCCATATTATTTTCCATAACAACCGCACTTATAGTCCTACCAATAATGTACAAGGGTTCCATTTTCTCTGCATCTTTACCAACTCTTTATATAAAACTTCCCCCAAGAGTCTATCTTCAGCCCCCTTCAATCCTCACTCTACATGTTCTACCTCAGCAATGACCTTTTCCACCTCAATTATAAATGTTGTGAGTGGGGTGCCTGGGTGGCTCACTCAGTTAAGTGACTGGCTCAGGTCATGATCTCATGGCTCATGAGTTCGATCCCCACATCAGGCTCTGTGCTGACAGCTTGGGAGCCGTGAGCCTGCTTTGGATTCTGTGTCTCCCTCTCTTTCTGTTCCTCCCCTAGTCACACTCTGTCTCTCTCACACTAAAAAATAAATAAAGATTAAAAATTTTTGTTTTTGAATGATAAATGTTGTGAGAATGAGCTTTGGGTCTACATCTCAGTTCCTCCCTAAGTTCTAGACAAATGTCCATTGCTATTTTTCTTCAAAAAGTTATGTATTGTACCTATAATTTATTGTATTTATTCCTATCCTATTTCAAATCAACTTCTCCATTTTACTGATTCTTTTCTATTTGTGGCATTTGCATTCTCCAATTGCCCAGGTTCAGAATTTCAAGTTCAACTTTAATTTTTTTCTTACCATAAAGCTCTATTTCCAATCAATTGCTAACTTCCATAGATCCCATGTCACAAATGTCTCCCAGTCTGTTATCTCTTCCATTTCTCTTATCACTGCCCTATATCAAGTCAAGACTGATATTGCACAGTCCTCTCAACTTTCCATCTTCCACTTCTCATTAACACAATCTTAAATACACATTCTGATAGATTACTCTCTCCTCAGCAGTTTCCTTCATTGTCTAGGAAATGAAGAATAAAATTACCTCTCTATGAGGTGAAATACTCAATTCATGTCAAGCTTTCCAATTTTGTATCCCATACTTCATGATACAAACTATGTTCCAATCAAATTGTACTATGTGCTGATCTCAAGTGTTTTTTGCCCTCCTCCCACCCAAAAAAAAAAAAATCCTACAGTCAAGAATGCCTTGGGCTGAGACTATAACAGCTAGGACATCAACAGACTAGTTGTCTTTATTTTATCAAGTAACTGCTGTCACACTCTTCTTAGAAGGATCTTGGCTAGATATGAGCCATCACAGATGTCTGTGTTCATGACCATCATTCACTCGTTTTCTTCATTCTCCAAAATTCACAGACACTTCCCCCAAGTCTCATATTTGTTAAATGGAAAAATGGTCTAATCAAACCATATAAGCAATTTATCACTAAACAGATTTTCATTTCACTATCATTCCATTATGATCTGTCTGAATTAATCAGATTGGAAACATTGGAAGCCTCAATTTACACTGAAATTTCTTAGCAATCATTGTTTCTAAAGAGAGAAATTCAGAACAGTAGAGTAAGGGAAAATTTATGAGTTGGGAAAATACATAATTTTATTAATATGCAGACACTCCACCAAATGAATGTATACATCTCCTTCTCAGTCAAGATACTAAGATTTTTAAAAACACACTACTAACGTGGTGACAGAAATGTCATCAATGTTGTAGTAAAAGAAGCGAATGTTACAGAACTAATGAATTTCCATTGGAGTCATCAGATCATTTCAGAATGGGTTAAGTTGCTACCATTTGCTATTCCCATTAATATCATTGTCATGTAAAATATTTAATTTTCTGCTATTTTTGTTCTAGATAAAAATCTTTGTCATTAAAATGAGGGATGATTTTGATATTTAATATATTCCATGGCATACTCTAGTGTGGTACTAATTTGGCCTTTTCAGTATTCTGCATATTAATTGACAATCCAGCCCTCCTCCATTCCCCAGATAAGTGAGCGCTGAAATAGAATGGACAGCCAATCAAGAGACAGAATACTGAAAGTATCAACATAGAAGAAATGTGTTGCTCTAATCAGGAGCATACACAAGGCACTAAAATTATTTTCTCCCATACTAATGACTAAGATAGAAACAGGAATAATGAACACACCATCTGAATCCTTTTATGTGACAGTATTACCAAAGTATAGCAAAGCTCCCCAAAAGTGAAAACTAAGTATTTCTTTTTTTAGTCAAAAGAATAAAACTGCGATCTCACTTAACTTTTAGAACAATACATTTTATCAGATTCTGCAACAACTGGCAAATTATGTCCTGTATTGAATTATTCACAGCAATCTGTTTCATGTACAGAAAAAGTGACCTGTGGTTGAGGAATGTATAGGATCACTGCAAAAAATACATCATTCCAATACGTACTCTATTAGTTTCCTTCTCTTGTAAAATTATCACTCTGGTCGTACTGATGTCAGCTGCTTAAATAACGCATTAACCTTGCTTCCAGAAGCTGTTGTTTTCAGTGGGCATTTCCTCTAAGGATAAACTTGGGATTCTAATCCAAGAGGATAATATAATTTGTCATCATTTAAAGTTCAATTGAATGTTTGAGTCATTTTTATGGCAATAGCGACATAATTTAAAATTTCAAAGAGCAAAGATTATGGTATTATGGACACTAACAACAGGTGTGGACAGTTCTCCAATTAAATCAATTAACCCAATCGGTCCAACAGCACTTTTCTACATTTTCTGCAATAGCACAACACTGGGACAAATGTTAAACACTCTATTGTGTATAATAAACTCTCATGCCCTATTATACGTAGAACAGATCCCAGGCATCTTCATGTCTTTCCAGAGAAATCTTATTCCAATAATATAACTTTAGACTCTGTCCTTGTTAATTCTAGATAAGCTCAAATCACTCCATGGTCTTTTCCTGAGATAAAGTCTCCAAGAAAGATAACGAATTATCAATATAATTTCTTCCTTCAAGTTCTCAAAACAGTTACTCAAAAACAGCCAGAGGCACTTTAATTTTTCCACAAAATATTGTTATTACTCTCATAGAAAAATATGTATATTTTATTTGGTAATTCTCAATAAGAATAATAGGATTTTTAAGTCACAATATGTCTCCTTTCACCCACAAAGTTATATTGTTGACCAGTCAGCAATAAGGTTTGTGCTCTAAGTTGTTTTTGTTTTGTTTTGTTTTTTTCACATAATGGGATGGATTTACAAACTCATGGCTGAACATATATGTAGTTAAATACCTACAAAGATTTGGATAAGCACCTTGAAAAAATCCCAGGACAGAACTCTTCAGCACCATGTTCTAACTAAAGTTTTACATACTGCTCTTCATTCCACTGTAAGCTACAGAGTATAAGGTAAGAATAAAAATGCACTAAGTTGAATATGACAAAAAGAATATTGCTGAAGTATAGCCTTGGGGGCTACTTCAGTATTGTTTTAAGATGATTACCAGTCTTAATCCCTCTAGTGTTAGATGTTAAATTCCACTGCCTTTTTTTTTTTTAATTTAATGACTCGCTAATGTAAACTTCCATCTAGAACAATCAAATAGTATGTCATTTATTCAAATTTACAGTGGCTCTAATGTGCCAGCAAACTCCCTCGTCAAAACAGACAACTTTAAAAAATGTTTGCCTGAGTCAGGAGCTCTACTTCCTAAATTAGCACCTAAGTGTCACCTTGATAGACCATGAACAACAAAATCATTTATAATAAAGCCAACGTCCCCTGCGAGTGGACAGCCCAGGCCATGCATCTGTAGGAGCTCTAATTATTCCATACAGATCAGAGAGCACTTGAAGATGCTCAGACTTCTGCAATCTGTCACCTCCAAATACAATCATCTGATAAATATACGCTTACCAATCTCCCTTGAGATCTGAGTGAAGGCCTCCACACCACTCTCTCCGTAGTTGCCCTCAGAGGCCAGTGTTGACACATAATTCCACCCCAGTGCTGTGACAATGTCCACCATGGCTTGCGCTTGGTAGGAGTCAGGTGGGACTACCCGAGAGAAGAAGTCATACCTGGTGTTATCACTTAGCTCTGGGGCTGTGGATGCATAGCTGATTTGAGGTATCTGCAAAACAAATGACAGATCATTTCAATCCATGAGGAACCTTGTCAAAAGATGAGACTAAATAAGAGACACAATAGGCTAAATAGCCAAAGCTATACCAGTAACCTAGACATACCAGCTAGAAGCCAAATACAGTTTTGTGACCACCAATTTAATTAGAAAGTATTATATAAATGTCTGTAGGCTCACTTTCTTTCAAAACACATTTCTGAACAGCAAGAATAAATTTAGTTTTGCTTCAGGTTCTGAAGCCAAAGCAAAACATTTGTGCTTTTTGTTGCTTCTTTTTTATACCATAAATGATAAGTTCTGGTGCAGAAATGAGGCCAAAATGAAGGTATAATACATACACACATCAGAAAGGTCACCTCTGAAATTGTCTTTGGCTTTAGGACATAAAGGTTACATGGCCATGAACAGAGAATTTAATAGGAGATTTTTTTTACACTTGATACCATTTCAGTCTTGAGATTATGCTTTTGGAAAATTATTTTAAATATATAGTTTTGCAGGTTTATTCACTATTTATTGATATATTCATGGAGTATCACAAAATAGCCAATTATGTATTTTCTAATAGAAAGATCTTTCCAGTTCCCCACCCAAACAAAATCACAAAACAGGAATCTATACTGTAATTTCTTTAGGAAAAGAGACTGTTTTCTGACATATACAGGGTCAATTGTCAGATTTTCAAAACTAGGAATCCTATGTCATTCATCTTAAATAAATTCAAAGTGAGAAAGAAATTAACTGCATGCCATGAATCCCCCCCTAAAAAACTTTTAAAATATAACATTTACTCATATATCCAAGGGAGGACTTTTACTCTACCAATGAAAAGTGCTAGGATAGAAGAGAACATGGATGCTAATGAAACAGTGGAAGAACATTCAGGCAAAGATATTGCAAGAAATCTGGCAAACAAGGCAGGGAAGGCCATTTTTGCCACAAGGAACCACATGCCCGGAGGCAAAGAGTCAAGAAAGGGCATAGTAGATTCCAGGAATTGCAGCCTTTTGCGTGGTGGGAATGCAGGATAGCAAGGGAGGAACACCAGGAAATAAAACTGCAAAGCTGGACAGATAAAGGGCTAGTCAGATATGACAAAAAATGTGGATTTTATCACAAAGACATGGAGAAGCACAGAATGACTGTAACTAAAGCAATGGCAGATCAGATTTTTGTTTTAGAAAGTTCACCTGGCAGCAGTGGAGAGAGTGGCAGCCCTCAAACTTCAGTATATACTTAGGTAGTCACATTCCTGAAAATTCTGACTTGTTATGTCTAGAGGTTTAGAAATATGCATTTTAATATGCTTTCCAGCACAATCTACACTGTGATTAGAGATAAATTAAAGGAAACCCATGCTAAATGCAGGACAACCAGTTAGAAGCTATGTAAGTAAGAAAGAAAGTATGAAAACTGAACTAAGGCAATGATGGAGAATGGTGGGGCTAGGGGAGGGTGTAGAACCTATAAGCATCTTTAAAAAACAAGGAAAAGTATAGGTAATGAGGAGAAATGTGGAATGACTCTTAGTTCCATGCCTTTGGTAACTGGGCAGATGATGTTTGTTGTTTACCAAGCTACACAGAAGAGGATATTTGGAAGACAAAAATGATGAGTTTAATTTTTTATTTGCTACTTTGATTTCTCCTAGGATATGAATGAAAGCAACTAAAAAATAGGCAATAATATTGAGGATATGGAGTTGAACAGTATTCAGAACTGGAGGTAAAGAATGGTGGGGGCATAGGGAAGGAGGTAGTAAAAGCAATGGGGGTGCATGTGAATACCCGACAAAAATATGAAGAGTGAAAGAAGGGCAATTTGGGAGCATGAGCTATGCAACAGTACATCTCACCACTCCTCAGCTGCCACACTGTAGAATGAAAGTTCAGAGGTCAAAATGACTCCAAGGTGCCCTAATTCAGGTTGTTTGGTTAAGGATCCAGGTTTGACTGGTACAACAAACAATGAACTGTGCTGTCCATCAGACCCTGCAATTAATGTGAGTGCTAATTTGTCAAAAAAAGGCTACAGTTCCATCTTCCCACATAGGGTTGCATAGTCTGGAATCTGTGACCCATCACACCCTGGCCAGATAATTCCCAGTCCACATGGAAGTTTTCACTCTTCTCTTAACATCCTTGTAAAGCCCTCAACATTGAATAATCTTTCATAGGTCTAGAGAGTCCTACTCCATATTGATGACCAGTAAAGTGAAACTAAACTTTCCAAGATATAAAACCTCAGATACCCAGGGAGCAGTTAGAACAATGTGCTTGGAGCTCTCCAGGGTGCTGCAACCAACTTCTGTGTATCCTGTATCTATCTATATTGACTATAACAATGATTTAGCCTATTTAACTCCCAATTCTGCCTGATCCTGTTCTGGTGGGATCATGTTAACTTGCTTATTAACATTGTGGGACCATTAAAACCAGTTTGAGCTGCCTTCCTCCTGCCCCTCTGCTTTCTCTGCTAGATACACTGGCCCTATCTTGGCAGACTGTTCCTTTGATTAGACTTTGTGCCTTAGTAGTATATGACTACTCAGCAAGGACATCCCTTCAAATCTCAAACCACACACCAAATCTGGGCCCTTTTCACGGCTTCTAAATAACCTGGGAAAGAGACAGTGAATGACTCAGTGAGATCTATCTTTTACTGAGTAAAACTTTCTCAAAGATCAGGAGCATGTGCATTTCTATGTTCTAATGAGAGATTCAGCAACCTGACTTTCACTTTGGAAGGAATTCTGTGCATGTATGAGTGGCATGTGTGTGTCTGTGTGTGTGTGGGAGGAGGAGGAGATAGAGGAGTATTCTATAGCAAGTTCTATAGCACTGTACCATTTCCTCGTCCTATTTGGGTATATAATAATCCTCCTACTTCCTCAGCTACTCAGAGTCCAGCAGAAAATGTCTTACACAACCCCCACCCAGCCCATAATAATGAGCCACCCCTTTCTAAAAATGAGCACAAAGTGTGAAAATTGAGTGTTTGAAACCAAAACTAATTATCTCAAATTACTACCTTCAGTCAGTCACTTTCAGGGCTGTTTAATTAGCAGTCAGCATCATGTTTAGGATTAATTAAACAGGTGTAAAGGGTATATAAAATAAAAATGCAGAGAGAAAATGGTTGTTTGAATAATTAGATAAAGGACTTTTCCCCCAAAGTCTTGAGGAATTTTCTCTTTGCAGATCAATGTGTGGAAAAGTGCATGTTTGATTTTCCATTTGCTCAACTTTGGCTATGTTGCAGTCTACAATAATAGACATCAGGATATACTGATCATATGCTAAGACAGCTTTTCAAGTTGTCATGAAGTCACATCTCATTTTAACTTTATTGTGGTTGACCACTAAGCATTGGCTCATTAAGGATTTTGATTTTTATACATTATCCTCAAATTATCCCCCTACTGGCAACTGAAGGTGGGAACTTTTTTAAAAACCTAGAATGTTTCTTTTTCTCTTCCCTACACTAAATCTATCCTAACTAATCCCTTCAAGCTGACGTTTCTTAGACTAGACACAACAACAGTAAAAAAGTGGTGGGTGAGGGAAAGAAGAGAGATGAATGAGAAACAAAATAAGGATAATGTACCAAGAAAACAGGATGCAATCTGCATCACCTCATTCTTTGGAAGAAGTACATCTTTCATGAGCCTCTGTTAACTCTCACTTGCCCATTCAAAACATACTACCCAAATTCTTCTGGATCACCAAGCCCTGATATCAGATTCTGTCCTATCCTCCCTCTCAACCTCTTCTCTTCCCAGTCATTCCCTGACAGTGTCTGCACCCCTGCCAATGCTGGGTCCCTCTATCGCCCATTCTGCCCAAATTCAATATCAGGCTCAAAAGTCACCTCTTCCCTGGGAAGCTTTTGCTAATTCTCTCAGGCAGAGCTGTCTTTTGCTGCTTCTCACTCCCATAGCTTCCATCATCTGACAATAGAACAATGACTGTGTGCTGGCTTAGAAGCCTCCCATGGACAAACTCTCTATTGATTTATTTGATATCCCTAGTATCTGACAAAGCAAATGCTTAATGAATGCTTGGAGACAATTAATTAACTGTGGTGGAATTTTGATGCAGACTCTTCCCCACAGCCTTCTACCCTGCATACCACCAAAATATTGGATCGACTATTCTTCTTTTTCCTTCTCCTTCCTGCTATATGTCCTAGGAATCTGCTCTGTGACTATCTCACTTGAGCTCCTTCACCTCAGGCTTCCATCTGAATATGGTCATTGGGAGACACCAATAGAGATGGGAGGGCAGGAGACAGAAGTGAGAGTACTGATTCCCCCAACTCCCCCACCAACTTGGTGTTTCTCTGCCTAAGCCTTCATCTACAGCTAAAGCTTTTGCAAAGTTTTGGTGACCATTCCCTACCCTTGCCCCTTCAGATCTTCCCAGTGTTGCTAGTTCCTGAGTACTTCCTATTCAGTGTTATTCCTTTAACTGTGCCCGCAACTTATAAATAGTACTTTTATTAACCTTTCTTCCAAGACCTCTTGAGTGTGCCAGAAGTCTGACTAATACACCCACTCTTCCAGGTTTCTGTAGAAGAGACATCCACTCTCATGCTTACTTACCCTCAGCCCTGCCCTAACCTCTCTGCCCTTCTCCATCCATGGTCCTTTCCAAGCTTCTCTACCACTGTCCTTACATAACTATTTCCTTTCTCTTTCAGTGCCTTATCACGGGAAATTGCATCACTTGAAAACACCTATCATTTTTCTTTTTATCATTTATTCTCCTTGCACTGAGTTTTCATAAAAATATGATGCACTTAAATTAAGGCCATATTTCCATTACCCAAATAAAGGATATTTGGGGCAATTAATTACACAACTCAAGATTGGTTTGGTTGGGGAAAAAAACCAAACTCTTCTTTTACCACTACATTTTCACTTGAGCCCACAGAAGAAGACATTCCTGGGGCACCTGGGTGGCTGAGTCAGTTAAGCATCTGATTTCAGCTCAATTCATGATTTCATGGTTTGTGAGTTCAAGCCCTGCATTGGACTCTCTGCTGTCACAACACAGCCCACTTTAGATCCTCTGTCTCCATCTCTCTCTGCCCTTCCTCCACTCACATCTGTACTCTCTCTCTCAAAAAATGAGGAGGAGGGGGAGGGGGAAGAGGAAGAAATTCAGTTATAGCCTCTTGGATGTTTTGATAAAAATAAATATATATAGAAAGTACATATTTTAAATGAAAGTTAGCAGAGATTTTTGTCTTCTCATGACTGCTCTCTACTTATACACAGAACCCCAGATTTTTGCCTAGGACTTGGCCACTAAGAAGACTACATTTTCCCAACCTTCTTTGCTATGATCATTAGCAGTGGTGAGGGTAACTTCTGAAAAATGGTCTTGAAGGAAAAAGGCATGTCTTTCTCATGTACTTCTTTCTTTCTTCTTGGCCAGAATTTGGACAGGACCTCTAAAGTTCAATTAGCCATTTCGAATCATGCCTCAGTGATGGTAAAGCAAAAAGTCACACCTCTTGGAGTACCTGGGTGGCTCAGTCAGTTAAGTATCCAAGCATCCAACTCTTGATTTAGGCTCGAGTCATGGTCTCACATATAGAGCCCCTGTAAAGTGGGGAGTCTGCTTAGGATTCTCTCTCTCCTCCCTCCACCTCCACCCCACCTCCACCTCCCTTCCTTTCCACTCTCAAAATAAATATTTTTTAAAAGCCACACCAGAGTCCAAACCATTACAATATCTGGATTCTTAAAAACACATGACTATTTTATCTGCTTACTTTCTTGCCCCTCTTAAATCTACTCTACACCAGTAATGAAACTGATCTTTAAAAAAATCATATAATATCAAAATCTTGCTTAGAGTCCTTCAATTTTTTTCCCATTGCTCTTATAATAAAGCCTAAACTTCTTGCTACAGAATCCTTGTAGATTTAGCATCTGACATCTTTCCCCTCACTTACCTGATCCAGCCACAGTAGCTTCCTTTCTGTTCCCTGACCCAACCAAGCCCTTTTTGCTCTCCAAACTTCTTGCTTATTGCTCCATATGCTTTTCCCAAGTTTTCCCAGGCTTTTCTCATCATTCAGCCTTAATTCCAATGTCTCATGTTCAAAGAGACCTCCCTTGGCCCCCCATTTCTATGGTGATCTCCCCACCCTCATTAGTACCTCACTTCCCTATGCCCTGCATTACACTTATCACAACTTGTGTTAATTTCTGTACACTGTTTCCTCTACTAAAATGTAGATTCTATGGGACTTTTTTTGTGTTGTTTACAACTGTAACATGAGCTTCTATCACACAGTAGAAGCTCAATAAATATATATTGAAAAAAATCAACCCATCCGTCAATCAATCAAGGACCTTTTTATTATATTTCTCCATGCAATGTGATTTTGAAAGATTTTACTATAAAACTATTTAAGTAAAAATTCACCCATTTCCCATTTTCTTTATTACTTAAAGATCTATTCATTTGCTAAAACATCTGATCAACATGAGATATCTGTTGTTACAAAGCTGAGGTGATAAAATTTCAGTTCAAATCAACTAAGTGTCCTTTAAGCTGTGGCTGTGCAGGCTCATCATAGTCATACTACTGCCACCAAGCTTTTTGAAATACTGAAAATGGCCATGAAAATTTCCTAACTATCTTGGCTAACACTTCAATCTGTCATTAAAGAAGCATAAAAATTTACTTCTAATCAAGGACCAAAGTCAGAGATTTTAAAATCGTGTGCCCCTTCTTGCTTATTTCATCTGTAAGATGGATATTCTAGACAGGGCTGTGAATGTTTCTATCTCCCTTAAATGGACTATGTCTCTCCCTGCTGTCATCACTGAGTCTGACTGTACATGACTGAGAGGGTAAAATGGGCTATCACTGAGATGCAAAGTGGCTGAGGAACTTTTAGACACCATAAATACTCACTGATGATCCAAGAAGCTTACAATTCCACTCTAGCTGACTTTTTGAGGTTTCCCATTGTTCACATATCAAAATACTGTGGATTAGCATAAAACTTGCCTTGTCTGTTCAAAATACTATGAACCCTGCATCAATATCTCTGTTTCTGGTTTGTCAAAGATCCATAAAAGGCCAAGACACTCCTAACAAGACTAACAATGAGTCACCTGAAGCACTGTTCAGAGGAAGTCCCTCAGAATCCTGGTAAATTTAAATCTTCCTATAAGACACTCATATACATCTAAGAACAGGTTTATAGATAGAAGACAATGTAAGACCTGAGTCACACACACTTCAGCATCAATTCCTGCCAAAAAAGTTTTTGTTCTTGTTTATCTCTACAAACAACCTTGCCATTGATTATAGAACTTAATAGTGGAGAAGGTTAGTGGGGTGGGTTCCTCATGTTGTTCAATAGCACCATTGGTTTTCTCCAGTGAAAGATCAGCTTGAAGCTATGCTCTTTCCTCAGGGGGCAGTGCTTGTCTGAGCACTTCTTCAGTAATGCTGGCCTTAGCAAAAGCAGCCATCATTATGATAGCTTCCTGCCACCTGGTCTTGGGATGGATTTACTGTTGTTACAGAACCAAGTCCAGGGAAGTATAATGATTATAACCATTTAACTTTTTCATTTCAGATGTGACTACTCTGTTGGTATTAAACCCACTAGCTCCTTGTGACAAAACATGAGTATATAATCAGAAATCACATAAAAATAAGAAGTTGAAGCTAGAAGTCAAGGTCTAGCATTGACCCTCCCCTCCTCACACTGTCCTGAACTTCCTTGCTCCTCTCAGTTTCACAAAAATGAATAAGGAGGGGTAAAAGGAGAAAAGAAAAGTAGAGCCAAAGAATGGAATAATAGCAAAGAGTGATGATCATCTTCTGTTTGCTTCCCAAAACATGAAAAAGCACTCTTCCTCTCCCAAACCAAGACTCATTCAACGCAATTCTGACTATAGAGTAGACAAATAGTAATCTTCCTATTTGTATAAGTTAGTGCCAAATGTGAAATTCATTTCCTGGCTTTCTTCTCAGTTGAATTCTCACAGTCAGTTCAAAGAAGGACACAAACTTTTGTGTTTTCATACACAGTGTAGCTTAGCAAAAGAAAAGGAGAGGAAGCCTATTGAAACAGAAAATTGTGGAGGCCATGGAGAGAGAAGAGAGAAAGAGAAAGACAAGGAGAGAAATTTCACTGTTCTCTATTTTTATCCTTCTCCCCAATATCAGCTCTTCCAGAGTAAGCAGACTCTATCTATACACCCACACTGAGGGGGCCTGTGGTTAATTAACATAGCTGAGTATAGCATGCTGCTGGTAGGTTTAAGGTCACAAGTTTAATTCCATTATGGTCCAGGATGCAGACTGTACCCCACATCAGAACCTTCCTCCTCACAAGTGTACAGCACTGGTAACAAAACCAACTGGAGAGAGGAGAGACAAAGTCAACTCATTCTCAGTCCTCGATAAATAACCCAAAGATGGCTTGCTATTGATGTGAATCTGAAATTTCAGGGGCAAATATGAAGAGCTAGTCATAAGTGGCACACTTTCTTCAAAAGAAAAAGAGTACATTTTTGTACATATGTATACCTGAAAAACATATGTATCTATTACACTTACAAAGTCATTTCCTGGTTTCAGATAATCCATTTGGATATTCTACTAATTGTAATTTGGTGCATTTATCTCCCCACTTTTTCAAAAGTACTGTATGAGTCAGGAAAGTGACACACTCAAATTGGACTAACTCCAGGAGGGTTCATAAAAGGACTATTGTCAAGGCAGGGGCAGTATATAGGCAATGGCAATTAATGTCATAATCCAGTAAAAGTCAGAAGGCAGCAGTTGCTACCTTCAGGGCCCTCTGAGCTAGAGAAAGGAGTGTTAGAGAAACTAGAAGGAATCAGAAATGAAAGCCATCTGGAGAAAAACAGTGGCTTCCCTGGGGAGACACAGCCAGTCCCTGATAACTCCACAGAAAGAGACTCAAAAGAATTACATCCTGACCTCCTGCTGGCTCTCTCCTTGACCAAACTCACTGAAAATCAAGGGGCAACCTGTTGATGTTGTTTGATAGAATTTTCTCCCAAGACAGTGAACAGAAGGCAAAAGAGAGAAAGCAGTGGATGAGGGGCAAGCAGGTGCTATCCATGCCAGGTATCATTCATCATTGATCATTATACACTTTAAATAAATTTACATACAACTGTGCAGATTTCCAGTTTCTTCTTATTTTTTTTTTAAATAAATTGATAATTTCAAATACTTTTGGCAGAACAACTATACTAAGACATTTTGGTTTGCCTATTGGAAATTCCAAACCTAAAATCAGCCAGTTAAGTTAGAATTTCTTTTGAAAAATAAGTAGGGGTGCCTGGGTGATTCAGTCAGTTGAGCATCCCTACTCTTTATTTTGGCTTAGGCCATGATCTCACAGTTTGTAAGTTTGAGCTCTGCATTGGGCTCTGGGCTGACAATGCAGAGCCAACTTAGGATTCTCTCTCTCTCCTTCTCTGGCCCTCCCTTTCTCACAAACTCTCTCTATCTCTCTCTCAAAAATAAATAAATAAAC
This sequence comes from Hyaena hyaena, assembly GCF_003009895.1. Taxonomy (NCBI): domain Eukaryota; kingdom Metazoa; phylum Chordata; class Mammalia; order Carnivora; family Hyaenidae; genus Hyaena; species Hyaena hyaena. The sequence continues at coordinate 877,150 of NW_024080640.1, forward strand.
TTAAAAAACAAGATGGTAAAAGAAAAGGAAGTAATGCCTTGTTTGAAAAAGAACTGCAATGACGTTAATCAAATTGGTAATGACATTTGACTTCTAACCTGTTTATTTAAAATGAAAGACAAGCAATCCATGAACATGAAAGAATTTACATATAAACAACCATAATTATGCCCTATAAGATTAATAAACTTTTTCTACATCTGCTAATTACATTTTACAATGAGAAAGCACAGTAGCTCCTAAGGGAAAGAGTTATTCTAATCTATCAAGTCACTAGTAGTGTGGGAATTTTTAAGCCTAACCACCCTGCATATATTCACCCAAAAGTTACAATACCAAGTTGGATTTAAAACCTTCACTTTTTAAGAAAGGGACTTTAATATTCCAACTAGTTCTATAGTTCCTTTAATTTATGGTTTCCCCTGACCTTCAGTTTCTCCTTATTTAAAAAATAAGTGAACCCTATTTTTTTCTAATTTCCATACATTTCAGCACACTGTAACTTCTAGAAAATGATAACCAGTACATATGCAAAGTTGCAAATTAAAAAGGTTAATTCAGTACACACACTTTTTCTGATTAGTGGTTAAATTAAATATAATGTCTTTTTAATGGTTGCTTTTTGATTAGGCCATTGAACAAACTAGCTCCTGCTATGTGCCAGACACCATGACAGGCTCTGGGTATAGGGCAGTAAACAACACACGGTCCTTCCACCCCCACAAAGCATATGGTCAGATGAAAAAGACAGGCTTTAAAGAAACCACCCAAATAAAGCACTTAACAGTAACTGTAGGGGCGCCTGGGTGGCTTAGTTGGTTAAGCTTCCGACTTTCGCTTAGGTCATGATCTCACGGTTCGTGGGTTCGAGCCCCGCGTCGGGCTCTGTGCTGACTGCCAGCTCAGAGCCTGGAGCCTGTTTCAGAGTCTGTGACTCCCTCTCTCTCTGACCCTCCCCTACTCATGCTGTCTCTCTCCTAGAAATAAATAAAACATTAAAAAAAAATTAAAAAAAAAAAAAACAGTAACTGTAATGAGCACTGTGAATGAGAAGTACAGGCTGCAAAGAGTAACAGGGTAACTCATCTGCTCTGAGGGAGACTGGGAAGGTTTCCCTGAGGAAATGCCATTAAGCTGACACATGAAAAGTGAGGGAGAAAAGGAAAGGAACCCTGAACACCGGCCACAGATTGTCTCTCACTTCAGCCTTCTTTCAGATGTGTAAACCACCCAATTTGTATGAGTGAGGAGGAGGGGTAGCCAACTGACAGGTACTTCATTTTAGAAACTCACCACAGGCTGAATAAAATTATAACAAAGACCACTACTCCGCATGCTTTTTACACATATTATTTTCAACCAGTATGTGTAATGGGGGTTCTTATATCAGAACTATTTAAGAAAATAATTATGTAATTATTAGCAGGAAACTGCATTATGTTCTCGTAGATCCTGAGTTTTATAAGCGTCAGGAATGAATAAACAAAGTAATAGATAGATGGGAGATGAAAGAATGGATAAATCCAGCACAAGCTAAGCCCATAGGGAACACAAACAACTTTAAGGCAAGGGCCCAGGAAAAAATAAATGCATACTTTCTATTAGTTATAAGCTCTAATATTTGTTTCCTTTAGGAAAGAAAATAAGTGATTGAAAAGTAAAAGAAACACTTCATTTTTACTCAGGCAGTGAAGGCTTTGGGATAGGATTTCAAAAGACATGAGGAGTAGTTTAGAAATAACCCAGGAGGAGAATAATTTGGGCTTTTTTTTCCCTTGCAAGATAATATACATTTTCAGCACCTCTCAGGAGAAGGAAAAAGAAATAAATGGATCTGTCCACCTCTGAAAAGTCTGCTCAGTGACCCAGCATCCCAGGGAGACAAGGAGAATGTCATTCGTTGATTTCATTATCTCTTACTACTACTGCCATGATTCCACTGTATTCCAGAGTAAAAGATACCTTTTCAAAAAAGTTTTCAAGCAGTTCGGGATTTCAAAATGAAATCTATTTCTAAGTATCCTTTTTAAACAAAAGGAAGAGAAAACTTCTCAACCAGTTCCTTAGGACAATAAAAATTTTTTTTAAATGTATTTTTATATGAGTATGAAAATTGATCAATTATGATTTGTTATCATTAGAAAAACCAGAATGATGCCATGGCATGTCCTTAGAGTCATTTGCTAAATCACTTACAAATTTAACTCTCCCACCCCCTCGTTCCCATCACTGCTAACTACAAACTATCACCTAGCACTTAATTTTCCTCTTCTGCTGATTTCCTTGCTATGCAATCACCACTATGGTTCAATTTTTCTCCCAAGCATGTCAGCAGTAAAACATTAAAAAAAATAACAGTTGGTAATTATAACCAACAAATTGAAGTCAATAAACCTAAGCTGGCAAATATTCCATTTGGAATGGCATTTATCACTCAATAATATTTGATTTGAATTCTGAAAATAAGGTAGAATGTTGATAAGGACATTTTTCTGTGCAAATAAGTTTCCCAGTAGACTATTTCTTGTATTTTCAATGATTACCCAGAATCATTGATATCAGGTTTTCAACTGATTATTATCCCTCAGTTGGCATTCAAGTACTGATTCTGAACATCAAATACCACTGGAAATTTTCATTTCCTTTATGTATCTAAGTCGATCACCTCAGTATGTCAGAGGTTGCAAATAAGTTTAAAGGTCTTAATTACTGCTCCATTTACATAGGGGGAAAAAAACTACCACATTCCAAAGTCCAAAGAGTTGATATCATAAATGGCCATCATTGTATAACAGTAAATAGATGAAAGAATATACATGACTCATATTCTATTATTCCACTATATATTGGAGAATGTGTCAAGCACATGTTTCTATGCCAAGCAATATCATTATCATCTTAGTATCCAAAGGGCAATACATTAAGTTTTCCAAAGTATACTGATTAGTCCTTTTCTTTACCATCTCTACCCCATTCACAATATTTTTTTGAGGAGCCTAGCTTACTGCTGTTGATAAACCTCCTTTACATGTCATATCCCTTCTGCACACCTAACTAATGAAACAATGTGCATGTATGCGCACGTACCTATACATGTGTACGTGTTTGGCTGATTTTGCCAACATTTATTTAAAACGTTGTGTTGGCCAAGATCTTGCTAAGTATTCTATCCCAATTTTAGAGATAAGAAAACTGAGATCTGGGGAAGTTAAATAACTTGCCTGAGGCTGTATAATTTGTAAATGGTAGAATGGGATTCAAACCTAGGCAGTGTGAATCTTGACTCATCTTTTGAACACCTCTACCCTCCACCACCTCAGGTCTATTTTAAAATGTTGATTCTTCAGTAGCTTTGCTTTCCGTGACTGCCCAAGTTCCTAAAAACCCAACCACAGCTTCCTGTTCTCACCCCTTCTGGTCACATACACAACTCTTTCAGGGCCTCAGGTCATGCCTCAGCTAGAGTTTAGATACCACCAATCATCACCATGTAGGGCATCATAGTGAAAAGGAAATACTAACATTTACTATCAGTAAATATGATCCCCCTCCTTTGGTTTCTTTCCATTGCTACAGTTCCTTATGTAGAGGGGGCCTCATAGCCAAGGTGGGTACTAGCAAATTGGCCAGAGATGATGTGGCACATGTAGAGTTTGAGCAGTTTGGGCAGCAATCATCCAAGTCCACATGGGCAGTCAGGACCAAAGGGGATAGTTGAGGCCCAAAGGCCTGAGAAAACATGTGAAAAACAACAGGGGATGGTTAGCAGAGGTGAAATCAGGAAAGGTAGAAGACCGAAGGGTATTCCAGGAAGAGAGAACAGTATTTGATGGAAACAAACATATGAAAGAATATGCTTAGGAAAAGCAAATTCAGTGAACTTTGTACAAGGTGCTAATGAGCCCAGTTGGTCTGGTTTTCTGTTTGTTTGGTTTTTCCTTCATTTTTGTTTTCATTCCAACAAGCATTTGTCAAAAACCTACTATTTGCCAATATTGTTACTTAGCTTCTAAGAAAAATCACTCTCCCAAATCTCTATCTTCTTTATTGGCTATTATTTGTTTCTTCTTTTAAATATTAATCTTCTTTAGAATATGGCCTCTCCTCTCCTTTCCTTCCACTTCACACCCACTCCAAATCTATACATTCAGTATAAATCTCTTTTCTGAGCGCCAGATCCATGTCCTTGACATTTCTTGAGTGTCCAACTGGTATGTCAAAACATACCCAAAACTTATCACATCTTTACCAGCATAAACTGGAAGCCAACTGGTACACCAAAGATCTTAAATCACATCAAGCCAATCAGTCTGGCTCCAAATTTATGTAAGTGTTACTACATGCTTTATTATACATAACAATATCTACCTACACAGTACTGACCGTTTTCCTCCTACAGCATACAATGCACGACTTTGATATGCCTTGTCTGGCAGTCATCTTTCCTGTGTCTTTCAGTGGTCAGTTTAGCCACCATTAAGGAAGACTTTTTTAAAAATAAATTTAGGTCCTAAAATTTTTAATTAATTAACTAATTAATTAAGGTCCTAATTTCCCTGAGAGGAAAAAAAAAAATACCCATATGCTTTGGTATGAAAGATATATCCACATTACAAAAGGTTGACTTACCAGCATTGACTATAGTATCTGTAGTCAATGAAGTTTTCTCTACAATCTTGATGCTCAGTGCTGTCAGCAAACCCACAGCACCACATCACCTGGGATCTGCTTAGGAATGCAGAACCACAGGCCCCACCCCAGACCTACTGAATGAGAATCTGCATTTTAACAAGATCTCCAGGTGGTTTGTGTGCACAATAAAGTTGGAGAAGCACTGCTCTAATCTAAAGCATTGAATGTGTACTCAGGAGCCCTGTATTTTCTTTTGAAATTTTTCCATATCATACTCAAAGGGATTTAAATGCATTCATTACAAGGATTATTTTGGTAGATCTTGATGCAATCATCATGAGGAGATATAAAAGCTCCCTCTAAGCTCACTTCATGAAGTTGGTGCATTGAACATGATGTTCACTTACCCTAAAGTGAACAACATCTAACAAGATAGAAATGTCTTTTCAAAATATCCCACTATTCACGAATGTAAACTGGTACAGCCCCTCTGGAAAACAGTGTGGAGGTTCCTCAGGAAACTAACAATAGAACTCCCTTATGACCCAGCAATAGCACTGCTAGGAATTTACCCAAGGGATACAGAAATGCTGAGGCATAGGAGCACATGTACCCCAATGTTCATAGCAGCACTCTCCACAATAGCTAAAACATGGAAAGAGCCTAAGTGTCCATCAACAGATGAATGGATCAAGAAGATGTGGTTTATCTATACCACGGAATACTACATGGCAATGAGAAACAATGAAATCTGGCCATGTGTAGCAACATGGATGGACCTTGAGGGTGTTATGCTGAGCGAAATAAGTCAGGCAGAGAAGGACAAATACCATATGTTTGCACGTATAGGAGGATTAGGAGGAACTTGACGGAGGAACAAGGGGGAGAAGAAGGGCGGAAATGGTGGGGGAAAGGGAGAGAGGCAAACCATGAGAGACTCTTGAATGCTGACAAAAACTGAGGACTGATGGATGTGGGGGGGAGGGGGGGATGGGCATGGAGGAGGGCACTTTGGGGATGAGCACTGAGTGTTATGTAGAAACTAATTTGACAATAAACTATTTGTAAAAAAAAAAAAAAAAAAGAAATAAATAAAACATTAAAAAAATTTTTTTAAAAAAAAATATCCCACTATTCACAAATTATTTTGTGATATCATAATATATGATATGCTATCATAAAACCATATTTTGTGATAATCATATTTTAAGAGTATTATGTTTCAATTCTTGCATCAAATGTTGGCATGAAGTTTATTTTTTTAGTGCCATGGTAAATCTATAGACCAGTGAATACATCACATCAAATGTTGAGTCAGTACGAGGTTTTTAAATATATTTCTCACTTATTTGAAAATAACAGATAAGTTTTTGAAAAACAAAAATTTGACAAAGCCTGCATGATTGAAAGCCAAATATAAGATGCAGTGTACCTTGCCATCAATGAACTTCCCATAACATTCACATGCAGCAAGATAATTTAGTGACATATTCATTTTTATCTGATTCTTGTAGCTCAAGGAGAACCATGAAAAACTGGTTTTTTTCTTTTTTTTCTCCTTTTGTGCCTTCCATGAGAGCCATCAAGCCTGTGTTCCTTAGAGAATAAACAGGCTTTGTTTTCAGAAGCCTTAGCTTACAGAGGCTGTATATCTGAATTATCTAGAGGAGGATCACCTAAGGTTTTAAGAGAAGGAACTAGAAATGGAGGGAGATAGTGGTGCTTTATCAGGGACTGGGAATGATGGAGATCTTCATTTTGTTCCCTTCCAGTGTCTGGGAACCCAGGAACCTCATCAAAGTAGCCCTCTACCTATGCTTGCCATGGAAGGAATGGAGTCACTGCCTTTGAATAGCCCATGAGGGCTACAGTGAGCATCTCCATAGTGAACATCCCTACAGCACCGGAAACTGAACTATAGGCCCCAAATATGACAATGATTGAATTTCTTGACATACCAGTCAATGTGGCTCAGTGCTGGAGTTATTTAATATAGAAGAAAAAAGTTTCTTGCACTTGAGTTTTAAAGAACAAATTTATTCCTTACAACCACTACTTTATCAGAGGATAGGTTTGAAAGCTAAGATTCTGGGATACACTTATTCCTTAGCAGTTTCTAGGAAAGTACTTGGTACATTGTAGATGATCCATATATGTTGTTGATTAATTGCCTACTAGTGGCAGTAAAACAACTCAGGATTCCTGACTTTTAACAGCTGCAGCCTACTTGGTAACATTGCTTTTCAAACACTTCCCACATTTTTGGTGTTTAAATGAAAATATACTTCATTTTTTTATGAAGCGCTAACTCCTTAATAGACCATAACTTAGATATATGAAGACATTTATTGTCTTTCCAATTCTCTCTAATTTTCTAAATAATCTAAATATGTAAATGTTTTCATAATGGTTTGCCGGAGACTATATGTAAATATCATTGGGCTCTCATTTTTTTAAAAGACGCAAGAAAGAAAAGAAAACAAAAAACCTTTCAGGCATTTCTGTCTTTAAAAATAATACTATTTCAAACTCAAATTAGATGAGATTTATAGATTCCTTTTTAGTTGCCCTTTAACTTTTTTTATTTTTAACAAATAAAATTTGAGAACATTTAAAGCAGTTCATAACGGCATTTAAGAATATAATCTACCTTGGCACCTGAGTGGCTCAATCAGTTAAGCATCCAACTTCAGCTCAGGTCATAATCTCACTGTTTATGGGCTCAAGCCCTACATTGGGCTCTGAGACTGGAACCTGATTCAGATTCTGTGTCCCCCCCTCTCTCTCCACATCCCCTGCTCTCTCTCTCAAAAATAATAAATAAATGTTAAAAAAAAAAAAAAAAAAAGGGAGGGGCTCCTGGGTGGCTTAGTCGGTTAAGCGTCCGACTTTCGCTTAGGTCATGATCTCACGGTTCGTGGGTTCGAGCCCCGCGTCGGGCTCTGTGCTGACAGCCAGCTCAGAGCCTGGAGCCTGTTTCAGAGTCTGTCACTCCCTCTCTCTCTGACCCTCCCCTGCTCAAGCTGTCTCTCTCTTTCTCTCCTAGAAATAAATAAAACATTAAAAAAAAAAAAAGGGAATATAATCTACCTGAAATTAGGCCTGGGAATACTGAAAATGTAGAGTTTTTTCTTTCTTAAATGAACAAAGACTGAGACAAGTCAGATTCAAGGCGGCTTAAAAAAAAGGAGAACAAATACACAAGAAGAAAAGAATTGGAAATGCTGACAGATGGGGGGAAAAGATTTTTCAATAAGTAATAGAAGAGACTATTTTCAGGAGAGGGTCAAGAAGAGTGAGAAGAAAGTTAAATACTGGATTAGAAACCATAATTAAAGTAATAAGGATAGAGACTGAGGAGAAGAGGGTGGGTGGAGACAGCAGTGGGGCTTCAGGATTGAACACCAGAAACAAGAAAAAAATCTGAAAAGAGGAGAGATGTGGGAGCCTTTAGAATAGGCAAAGAAGCCACTGCTTTCTCTCCAACCTGCCATACTTGCTAAGAGGCTACTATTGACCTACTTGTGTGGCGGTCATCTTTCTGGGCTGATAAAGACTTGGTTCAGGGTAGTCATTCCACCCAACCAGTCTCCTGGGTTGCTGAGTCCCTTTGTGACTAACCATCAGGCAGATGTTGTAATCAACAAATCTGGACTTACACAAACTTACCTGCATTATTCTGCCCACGATTTCTAATTAAACATTATCAGATTTTCTTTAAAAGTTCTTCTGTTCTATGTCAATATGGGTCAAGTATTTTTCAAATAATTTTTACAATACATCTTTTTTCTTTCTCATAACAAATAAAAGCCAGAAGTTAAAGATGAATTTCCCACCACCAAACCTACAAACCTGACTTAATGGGCACCAATTCCCTCTCCCTTACTTCTGTTACAAAATGACATGTCACTTTTTCTATCTAATATCAAGCTTCAACTTGTGCTCAGAACTGCACACCCAACAGTCTTTCTGCTGTAGAGAAATATCACAGGTAGAGAATATCACCTCTCTCTCTCAAATCATTAACTTCATACTCTCAATTGGGTCCTTCCTGCCTACATTTCTACTTACTCAAGACTCCCTTGTTTAGAAAGAAAACATTTTTTAAAAGAAAAAAAAAGGAACCTTTTCTGAAACTCTCATCTGGCTAGAGTTCTCAAGCTAACTTTTGTCTCCCTTGGCAACTAAACTTTCAAAAATTATCTAAACTTGCCCTCTTCATTGTCTAACTTCCCATTCTCTTCTCAACATTAAATCTGGCTCCTGTCCCAGTGGTCTCCTGAAACTGCTGTGGATAAGGCCACAAAACCTTTTTATGTCACAAAACTGACTGGCCAATTTTCAGTCCTCATTTCACTTGAACCAACATCATGTAAATCTTGACAATTCTCTCCCTGACCTCTGTAACATGCTCTTCCAGTTTTCTCCTACCTCTCTAGATGTTCCTTCTTTGTCACCTCCTCTAATTCATCTTTCTCTGCCTAGAATTTAAAAGTGAAGTTCCTTGAAGCCTGACCCAAAGCCCAGTTTTCTTCACATACTTTCATTCTTACAAAGTGATATCATCCAATCATCCTAATGATTATCTCTTCAGCCTAGATTTCTTCTCTAAAATGCAAATCTTTTTTTTTTTAATATTTTTTTATTTATTTCTAGGAGAGAGAGAGAGAGAGAGACAGTGTGAGCAGGGGAGGGTCAGAGAGAGAGGGAGATACAGACTCTGAAATAGGCTCCAGGCTCTGAGCACAGAGCAGTCAGCACAGAGCCCAACGCGGGGCTCGAACCCACGAACCGCGAGTTCATGACCTAAGCGAAAGTCAGAGCATAACCGACTAAGCCACCCAGGCGCCCCTCTAAAATGCAAATCTTAACACCAACTGGATAATGGACCTCCACTTAGAAATTTCAAACTTATCTTTTTTTTTTTTTTTTAATGTTTTTATTTATTTCTAGGAGAGAGAGAGAGACAGCATGAGCAGGGGAGGGTCAGAGAGAGAGGGAGTCACAGACTGAAACAGGCTCCAGGCTCCGAGCTGGCAGTCAGCACAGAGCCCGACGCGGGGCTCGAACCCCCGAACCGCGAGATCATGACCTAAGCGAAAGTCGGACGCTTAACCGACTAAGCCACCCAGGCGCCCCAGAAATTTCAAACTTATCTTAAATTCAATATGATCAAAATTGAATGCATAGACTCATGCTTCTGGGCATGATGGAGTAACTGGGACCAGCTGTACCCCACCACCACTATAAACAACTAGAAAACTGTACAAGATATATGAAATAACTACATATTAGACAATAGACAGTTCAAAACTATAACCTCTGAGAAAAGGAAACAAGTGAGTGGAGCCTTATGATTGTCCTGGCTTTCTGTCAGGAGTCACCTTCTACATTGTGGAGTCAGAAGAGATATGTCAGTCCCACTGAACTGAGTGTATAGAGTTCAAAAAACCTAAAGGGAAGGAAATTTGTAGGTCAAAGAACCAGAGAAGAGGAAACTATTTAGAGAAAGGGCTCTAGCAATCTGCATAGGCTACCCCTGAATTTTTTTGCTAAGTACAAAGTACACTGTACACTTTATTTTTTTAATGGTTTTTATTTATTTGTGTGAGAGAGGGAGAAACAGCATGAACAGGGGAGAGAGGGAGATACAGAATCTGAAGTAGGCTCCAGGCTCTGAGCTAGCTGTTAGCAAGGAGCCAGACTTGGGGCTCGAACCCATGAACCGCGAGATCATGACCTGAGTCGAAGTTGGCGCTTAACTGAATGAGCCACCCAGGTGCCCCCACTGTACACTTTAAATACATTACAATTTTATTTGGCAATGATACCTCAACAAAGCTGGAGAAAAAAACAGGAATTCACTTTAATACAAAAACATAGAGCGGTTAAATTAAAAAAAAAAATTAAAAATATGTATCATAGAAACACTAATGATAAGAAAGCTAAAATAGCTGCAACTAGACAAAGAAGACCAGAACAAGGAATGCTTTCTGATAAAGAAGGACATCCCATATTGATAGAAACATAATATAAAAAAATAATAATCCTACATTTATATGAAACTAAGTACATGTTATAAAAAAGTAAATAAATCTAAAATTACAATTAGAGATTTTATCACTCTTCTTTCAGGAATTGATAGAACAAGAAGACAGAAAATCAGTTAGGATACAGAAGATTTGAATAATACTATCAACCAAGTTTATTTAAAATATATTTATAAGACACTCTGCCCAACAAACAGCACAATCCACATTCTTTTGAAGTGTACACAAAATATTCACTAAGATAGTCAATATGCTGGGTCCCCAAACATCTTTCAAAAATTGTTAAAAGACTGGAATAATATCAAATCTATTGTGTGGCCACAATGATATTAAATTAGAAATCAGTAATGGAGAGATAATTAGTAAATCCCTCAAATAATTGGATATTTAAACACATAAAGAGCTCATAGGTCAAAGAACAAATCTAAACAAAAACAGAAAACATTCTGAATTAAATAAAAATGATAACACCACAGATCATAATTTGGGGGATGCAGATACAGACGTCCTTAAGAGAAACTTTATCTTTAAACGATTAAAAATTTAGAAAAAAATAAAGCTCTTAAATCAACTAAATTTTGGCCTTAAGTTGCCACAGAAAAGAAAATTAAAACCAAAGTAAAAAGAAGGAAAGAAATAACAATGATATAAGCATAAATCATATCTTTGGGTATAAAAATAGAAAGCAAACAATAAAGATCAATAAAATCAAAACCTATTTCTTAGCAATGAATCATAGGAATCTACCCCCAAAACCAAGAGCACACTATATACACTGTATGTTAGCCAGTTTGACAATGAATTATAATTTTTTTAAAAAAATATTTTTTTCCAGCAAGTGGGGCTGGGAAAACTGGACAGTGACAGGCAGAAAAACGAACCTGGGCCACTCTCTTACACCATACACACAAATAAATAAACTGAAAATGGATTAAAGACCTAAATGTAAGATAGGAAGCCATCAAAATCTGAGAAGAGAAAACAGCCAACAACCTCTCTGACCTTGGCCACAGCAACTTCTTACTCAACACGTCTCTGGAGGCAAGGGAAACAAAAGTAAAAGTGAACTATTGAGACTTCATCAAAATAAAAAATTTCTGCACAGCGAAGCAAACAATCAGCAAAACTAAAATGCGACCAATGGAATGGGAGAAGATATTTGCAAATGACATATCAGATAAGGGGTTGGTATCCAAAATCTATAATGAACTCAACAAACTCAATGCCCAAAAAACAAATAATCCAGTGAAGAAATGGGCTAACAACATGAACAAACACTTCTCCAAAGAAGACATCCAGATGGCCAACAGACAAATGAAATGATTCTCAACGTCACTCATCATCAGGGAAATAGAAATCAAAGCCATGATGAGATACCACCTTGCACCTGTCAGAATGGCTAAAACTAACAAAACAAGAAACAACAGATGTTAGCAAGGATGTGGAGAATAGGGAACACTCTTGCCCTGGTGGTGGGAATGCAAACCGGTGGAGCCACTCTGGAGAACAAAATGGAGGTTCCTCAAGAACTGAAAATAGAACTACTCTATGATCCAGCAATTACACTATTAGGTATTCACCCAAAGGACACTAAAATACAGATTCCAAGGAGTATATGCACTCCAATGTTTATAGCAGCATTACCATCAATAGTCCAACTATGGAGAGAGCCCAAATGTCCATAAACTGATGAATAGGTAAAATATATATACATAAATATATACAGTGGGATAGTATTCAGCCATCAAAAAGAATGAAATTTTGCCATTTGCAATGACATGGATGGAGCTAGAATGTATTATACTAAGTGAAAAAAGTCAATCAGGGAAAGACAAACATCATATGATTTCACTAATATGTGAAATTTAAGAAACAAAATAGATGAACATATGGGAAGAGGGGAAAAGAGAAGAGACGGAAACAAACCATAAGAGACTCTTAATGATGGAGAATAAACTGAGGGTTGATAGAGGGAGGTGGGTGGGAGATGGGGTAGATGGGTGATGGGGGCTACTAAGGAGGGCACTTGTGATAAGCACTGGGTGTTGTATGTAAGTGATGAATCACTGAATTTCTGCTCCTGAAATCAATATTGCACTGTGTGTTATAAATAACTAAAATTTAAATTAAAAAAACAGGAAAAAAAAAACTTTACACAGAAATTTTAAAAACTCTTACAACTCAATAAGAACACAAACAGCCTTAATTTTGAAATGAAAAAAGACTTGAACAGAAATTCAGAAAAGAAGATATACAAATGGGAAAATCTTCAGGGAGATTAAAAATTTTAATTGCAAGCAATGAGATACTATTACATAGCCACTAGAATGGCGAATGTTAGAAATTGACAATACCAAGTGCAGTCAATGATGTGGAGCAATTAGAATTCTCATATGTTGCTGGTGGGAGTGCAAAATGGTAGAAGCATTCTTGACAATAATTTGGTACTTTCTTTACTATATGTATGTAAATATGTGTATATATACTTGTATAATATATATTTATAAACATTAAATATATGCACAGGAATTCTGCTACTCAGTATATTTATCCAGGAGATATAAAAACATATGTTCATTATGGAAGCATCCAAGTGTCCATCAACAGATGAACAGATAAAGAAAATACTAGGGGCGCCTGGGTGGCTCAGTGGGTTAAGCATCTGACTTCAGCTCAACTCATGATCTCATGCTTTGTGAGTTTGAGGCCCATTATGGGTTCTGTGCTGACAGCTCAGAGCCTGGAGCCTGCTTCAGATTCTGTGCCTCCCTTTCTCTCTGCCCCTCCCCAACTTGTTCTCGTTCTCTCTCTCTCTCTCTCTCTCTCTCTCTCTCTCTCACTCTCTCTCTCTCATTCTCTCTCTCTCAAAAAATTAATAAACATTAAAAACATAAAATACTATACACACACACACACACAATTAGAATATTACTCAGCCATAAAAAAGAATGAAATTTTGACATTTGTAATAACATGGATGGATTTAGAGAGTATAATGCTAAAGTGAAATAAGTCAGTCAGAGAAAGACAAATACCATATGATTTCATTCATATGTGGACTTTAAGTAATAAAACAAACAAAGGAAAAAAAGAGCCAAACAAAGAAACATACCCTTAACTATAAAGAACAAACATGGTTACCAGAAGGGAAGTGGGTGGGAGGATGGGTGAAATAGGTGAAGGGGATTAAGAGTGCACTTATCTTGATGAGCACTAAGTAACATATAAAATTATTGAATCACTACATTATACACCTGAAACAAATATAACACTGTATTTTAATTACACTGGAATTAAATTTTTTTAAAAAAACGTATGTTCACATAAAGGTTTAGACTCAAATGTTCATTGTAGTTTTATTCTTAATAGCCAAAAATTGAAAACAACCTAAATGTCTATCAACAGATGAATGGATAAATGCATAGTGGTATAGCAATAGAATAGGATACAAGTCAGTTATACAAAGAAATAGCTACTTCTATTAGAATTCTACTATTATTTTGGGGCGCCTGGGTGGCTTAGTCGGTTAAGCGTCCTACTTTCGCTTAGGTCATGATCTCACGGTTCGTGGGTTCGAGTCCCGCGTCGGGCTCTGTGCTGACTGCCAGCTCAGAGTCTGGGGCCTGTTTCAGTCTGTGACTCCCTCTCTCTCTGACCCTCCCCTGTTCACGCTGTCTCTCTCTCTCTCCTAGAAATAAATAAAAAACATAAAAAAAAAAAAAGAATTCTACTATTATTTCTATAGTTTACCATTTAATTTTTATATCCTCTGTAGAATTTACAGTTCACAAGAACAGTGGCCATGTCTATCTTATTTACCATCATATCCCTAGTACCTAGTAATAAAAAGTTCAACAAATATGAATAAGTGAATGAATTTAGCCTACAACAAAGAACCAGGTAAGATCAAGTGAGCCCATAGTAATTATAAAGTGTCAATGATGACCTTCTTTAAGAGTAAGCAGCTTCTTTAATCACTGACATTTTGTTTCTAAATGAGTCTAGAGGAACCCAGAAATCAGAATAAACAAACCTATAAAAGGTGAATGCCTTTTTATCTTTAAGGACCTATTCACTGTAGTATCTCTGTTTTAAAATGTAAAAGAAATGGACTCATTACCTGGGATGTGACAACACACATCAAGAAGAAGAACTAAACTGAATATAAATATATAACATATTAGTGACGCATGAATTCATAATAATACTCAGAAACATTGGTCACCATTGGAGGTTGTTTGGGCATCAAATCACTACACTGAAATTTGATAATAAATGGGGTAAGAATCAAATATTTAATCTTCCTTTTCAGTAGTTCAGAATATAATTACATAGTAAATGAAGGAAAGTTCTTTATAGAAGAATTGCAACAAATAAATGCAGAAGGAATCATTTCTAAAATGGTGACTCCCAAATTTGTTTACTACCTTTAATTCCACTTTGACTTGATCGCTCCATAAGACATTTCAAACAGCCTATTCCATATGGCAAAATCAGCAATATCTTTCTTACTTCCAAGGATCTTCTATGACAATGGATCAATAAGCTGAAGCATGGTTTGTATAAGAGGCTCAACATAAAAGTAAGTTTTGGAATATTTTGCGGAGAATGTTGAAGGCCAGCACAAAGACTTTGTGCTTAATTTGGTAGATGATGGGGAGCCACAAGAGATTTTCTCTCTTAGTGATGGTGTGACATTATCAGAGCTGTGCTTTATAAAAATAAATCTGGCAGCATATTTTAAAATAGACTGGAGAATACAGCGACTGAAGGTGGGGAGAGAGTTGTGAAGCTATTGCAAAATTTAAGGAGGCTGTCATAATGGCCTGCAGTGGGGTGATAGCAGTGGGAATGGCAGATTCAGGAGCCAGAGGGGAAGTATAATTAGACAAAGGCTAACAGTTGTGATTAAAAAAGAAAATCATAAATGTATAAAATGATACCCACAGTGTTATGATTAATGAATGACTTCTGATAATGATAATAATAACTGTCAGGATATGGTTTGCAAGCTCCACGCAGTCAAAAATTCACAGCACTGTGTTGGTAAAATAAAGTGTTAAAAAATTCAGCAAACCTACTGCATCAGAGTCTAACCAAGTACTAGAAACCACTTGAGTATTTAAAATAGAAAGACTATACTGAAGGAAATTCATTACATAGGTGACAGGAGAAATAAAAATCCAGAGGACAGCGAGACTACCCAAAGATTGGTACCAAGAGCAAGCTACTACCGTGCCTAAGCCAGACAGAGAGGAAGAAGAGCCGGTGGCCAGGGTCAGCCAATAAAAGGTGAACCTTTGGCAAGCCAGTCAGTGGAAACTGAGCCTTCAGAGGAGACCCTTATTATGAACATTAACCATTTGATTTCAACGCAGATACGGAAAGAGCGAAATAATTAGAACTCTTTTTCCTTCCCACATGCCAATCTCCTACCAATGCCCCCATTAACAAAAATCAACTGAAAGCTACCTGACAGGAGAACCACAGAAATACAGATTGCAGGGATCAACCTCCTGTAACATGGAGCAAACCAGAGGATGGGTGAAGCATGGATATAAAAGTAGATAAACTGAGGGCCAGCACAACTATACAGCTTAGGGTGAAAGCTTTCAAATTTCCAGCCTAAGACTAGAGATACAAGTATAAAATCAAGGATATTAAGTAAATATTCTACAATCTTAATCTGAATTGGAAATGTTGATCTACAATGATGATTTCTTTTTAAACACGCATTTCCTAGTTCTGCCTGCTGAAAACGCTAAATGAAATGAGAGTAGCAATAAACTCTCCTGGCACTCAGATTATGGTCTCTAACTACCATTCCTTACTGAAATGAAGAAGGGTCCTTCTAGGAATCACTGATTCACTGATATACAGCAAGATAAACCTGGAACAACATATTGTGCCACAAAGTCAGGGTATTATCGAGAATTAATAGGGTGTATGAAAGGACACTGGAGCCAGTATGAAGGAGATCCTAATGACCTAATATGGGACAATTTTCATCAAAAAGATTAATTAACTGTAATAAATTGGATCAATTTGAATATTGATTCAAATATATCAACTGTAAAAGACAATTTTGAAACGATTTAGACAACTCAATATGAATTGGGCTTTAGATGATATTAATGAATTATGTTAAAATAGTTAGAACAGATTAAAAGTCTGTTTATTTATTCTGAGAGAAAGAGAGTGCAAGTAGGTGAGAGGCAGAGAGAAGGAGACAGAAAGATCAGAAGTGGGCTCTGTGCTGACAGCAGAGAGCCCAGTGCAGGGCTCAAACTCCCAAACTATAAGATCATGACCTGAGCCGAAGTCAGAGGCTCAATGGACTGAACCACCCAGGTGCCCCAAAAGATAATATGTCTTAAGAATAATTAGTAGCTACTCACCCAGTGATGTCTAAAGTTGGTCTGGAAGAGCTGGGTCTGAATCTTAAGAAGTGGTCCCCAGTTTTCTGATAATCAGAATGACCTAGGCAACTTTTAAAACTTCATATTCTCTGTTCTAGGATGACACTAAACAGTTCCTCAAACTATCCTAGAAACATCCAGGTTTGACTCTCATACTATAAAGTCAGTAGTAGAGTTCCTTGGAGGAAAGTCTCGGATGTCAAGACCTTCCAGCTAAGTCATTTTTTTAATACCACTGGGAACCTGCTGGCCAAACACAAAATGTATCACTCACTCTTGCCAAGTGAATTGCCTTTATCCGAAAGCTCTTCTCAATGTAGTTAGTAACAATAATAGTATTTGCCATTTGTTATAGGTCTTCCAGGTGCTTTATGTATATTATATCCCTTGCAACAATCCTATAAGGTGGATATCATCTCTATTTTATAGGTAAGAAAACTGAAATTCAAATAATTGTCCTTTGATTATATATAGCTAATGATGAAGGGCTAATGTTTAAACTAGAATCTGTTGGAATCCAAAGACTACATTCTTTCCATTATACTATAAAACTTCTTTAGGAACAAGTAGGAAAAAGTATTTCCTTCCATATGTACTTCATCCTTTATATTTACATTCAGAATTTATTCTTTTCCAATCAGTTTGTCAATGGCAGCTGCCACAGCAAGAGACCCAGCAAATACCTGAACAATAGTTAAAATCTGAATGAAGGGGGGGAAAACTGACAAAAAGGAAAAAAAACTCACAGGAATTTAGGTCCTATAATAATATAGTTATATATAATGACTCCTTCACTAAATCCAACTTGATAAATTGGAATTATTTCTTCCTAGAAAGAAATGATGTATATAAATGTCCACAAGTATGTCATAATTTCATGTGTGGCACATTTTGTAACAGAAGCACAGGAAAAGTCAACATTTTCAAGCCCTGACATCTTTAATAAATCTATAGAATCATAGGTACAAACAAAAAAAATATTATTCTTTCAGCTGAAGCATAAAAAAAGCTTAACAATTTTATTTACCATTCCCTGCTGAAGCTATTAGCCAATATTATTACTTTATGAAAAAGATATTCATTTCCCTTGACCTGTTTTCACCCACATCAAAGCAGAAGTATTTAATATCTTTGAGAAGCTAAATTACTAGGCATAAAATCAAACTCCCTGTTCTTTAGAATAATTTTAATCACCAATTTATTATACACTGAAAAATATATACACTTGTTGTTGGTTCACAACCCTGGGAGCTCCCCAGGTGAAATCTGAAACTGGCCCAAGTATGTGCAGGTCAAGGAGAGACCAAAGAAAGAGGTTATCCACTCCATATTGGCAAGTTAAATAAGCAAGGGAACTTACATAGGAGGCTTGTCTTTGACAGCCACAGACAGGTAGAACTCCACACCTGTCACCAGAATGTTTAAAGTTGAGACACAGGCCTAAATGGGTGCAGTCACACATTCACTCAAGATGCTCTCAGTAACACACTATTCTCTCAAGACTATGTCCTTGAAAGACTCCTAGTGTGGGAATGGTGGGGAAAATGTACATTTCAAGGACAGGGGAGAAGGTGATGAGCCTCACCCTAGCTCTCAAGTCAACCAACAGTCATGTCCTCTCAATGACTTCCTACAACACTCATGCAAATTAAATATTCAAACTAACCAAATATCAAACTCCTAAATGCTTTTGCTAAACTGCTAGAGATTTCATTTCTCAACCTTATCCAGACACACCAAGGAACAGTTTGCTAAGAGACTAACTTTCTCAATAAGTGAAAATTGCACACAGTGGGGAAATTAATTTCCAAGCCAAAAGAAGCTAAACCAATGAAAGAATCAATCTGAAGACTAGCCTTGGAAACCACAGATGTAGTTATTTTCCCCATGCCAGAAACTTGGTAGAGTTTTTTTCTCTCCTAAGCAACACTCTGAACATCCACTAAGGTAACAGAGAGCCCATGTTCATCCCATAGAGCTGCTTAGTTTGGCATGGAACCTAAACATTGTTTTAGAATCCATATACTTAGCATAAATCAGAATATTCTCATAGACCAATGCAAGTGTTTATGGATATCTTTATTGTTGTCAGATTATTATTATCCCTCAAGTAGAGCCTGAGAGAAGAATGTGGGTGGAGGTGGCTTTTTCAAGAGGTGAGTCCAGAAAGCAGGAATAAATTAGTTGGGAAGGTGAGATGAAGAAGTAAAGGGGTATTATATTAGTACCTGATTAGAACTGTGGGGATTTGGGACTCCACTCTTCAAGGGACCTACCTCAGAATTGTCCTTCTAAATGATAGAAGTCTAGGACATTTATTTGCCAACTCCCTAGTTCATTGGTTGAAGGTCTCCAACAAGGCACTGACTCTCCCACACTCTCAGATTCTATACTGAGACCATGTTTCCATGATTTTGTAGAAAGTCCTAAGAATTTATATTTTTAACAAGTTGCTGCTGGTCCTGGGACCAGACTTGGTGAAGTCCCCAGAGAATTCTCTCATATACACTCACAAACCAGTCTGTCTTTGAAGTAGCCCAAGGCAACTGCCACATCTTTCCTTCTGTCCTGGCTCCCACTTATGAACATCCACTACCACCATTCATGCCCCTGAAGCGGTGCCCACCTCAAGAAAGCCAATGCCTCTGCTCTGCTCTCCCAATACCAACCCACTGTCCCCCAAGTTTCTAGGACCAACTCAGGGTCCCCCTGTGTTAGCTGGGGTCCCAAAAAGATATTATGGTACTTGGAATCTTGCAAAGTCTTATATAAGACTTGCATTCTGTCAGCTCAAACCCAAGCAAGGGACCAGAAGCAAAAGATATAATGCCACACCTTCATTAATTTTACTCTCCTCTTTTCTCCAAAGCACTACCTCTAATCAGACCCCTCTCCCATATTCAAATCAAGATTTCTCAAAATAACAAGAAATGGAAATTGATTCGGAAAGAAAGCTGTAACACTAGCAACATCTGAGCTCCAACTCAGCCTGTGAAAACCTCCTTGTTTGCTTTTGTCCTTCTTGTTTTTGTGGGAAGGCACT
This sequence comes from Hyaena hyaena, assembly GCF_003009895.1. Lineage (NCBI taxonomy): Eukaryota > Metazoa > Chordata > Mammalia > Carnivora > Hyaenidae > Hyaena > Hyaena hyaena. The sequence goes on from NW_024080640.1 coordinate 897,294, forward strand.
GGATAGGTCTTTACTTTAATTCTGATGGTGTCATGGAAGGTTTCACATGCCCTAGCTCATCAAACTGCACACATAAATATGTGTAATCTTTGTATATCCATTATACCTCAATAATGCTGTTTTTTCCAAAACGCTTATTTGTAATATGTAATAGCACAGAAACTTTGATCCCTTTTCTCCAAACTCTGAGAAATCTCTAGAGCAACCTTTAGCATGATCATGGTATCAGTTATCCATTGCTATATAACAAAGCACCTCAATGCTTAGTGGCTTAAATAACAAGAAGCATTCATTTTACTCATGAATCATTACATTAGCAATTCACTGTATTTAACTCCTTTCAAATTGATTTTGAGTTCTATAGACACAGTCTTTATGCAGTAAAAAAAAAAAAAGAAAGAAAAGAAAAAGAAGAAGAAGAAGAAGAACAGTGTATTATTATGAGTTGAATTGTGTACTCCCAAAGAAGATATATTGCAGTCCTAACCCCTAGTCCTTCAAAATGGGACTGTATTTGGAGACAGGGTCTTTACAAAGGTGATCAAGTTAAAATGAGGTGAGCCCTAGTCCAATATGACTGGTGTCCTTATAAAAAGGGAAACTGGACAGAAACAGAAACCCATAGAAGGAAGACAGTATGGAGAGACATACCCAGAGAAAAATGACCATCTACAAGCTAAGGAGAGAAGCCCAGAGCAGACCCCTCCCTCACAGCCCTCAGAAGGAAGCAATTCTGGCCAGGACCTTGATGTCAGGCTTCTAAACTCCAGAACTGTGAGATAACACATTTCTGTTACTTAAGCCACCCAGTTTGTGGTACTTGGTTACAGCAGCCCTGGCAGACTAACACATGGCTCAAACAGTTTTCTGAATTTGCAATGCTCTCATTGTCAATCAGGATAATTTTGAAGATCCTTGGACTCCTCGTCATTTCTTAGTAACAAGGAGGACAGGAGGTTTGCACTTAAGAGAATTACAAAAGTTCATAATTAACTGAGCATGTGTTATCCAAGTCCCCCCCATAAAGTTGTTGCATGGAGAAGCAAGGTTGTCATAACATGAAAATATTCACTAATATTGGCTTTTGACCTTTGGGACAGTTAGACCAAGTGTAGACAACTGCACACAATATCTAGGTCTCAGAAGAAATTAGTCTCATAATTTTTTTTATTTTTAAGATAAAACCCCAATCAATTTTTTTCTACTGTTTACCTTAAAAAGTTGGTTCCCATTTTAAGTAGATTCACATGCAAGGGCCAGGGAACTTTAGTTAGTGAGGGCTTCCTTCTTTATGTCACTTTCTCCATTCTTACCTGCCTGTAAGGATTCTAGTTTAATGAATATCACCACCTCAAATTCCCAACTTTCTCCTTACACAATTTTCTTAAAATAATAGTGTGATTTACATATTTTAGCCCATTTACCATAATTCTCATTTCTGTGGTTTTTTTCAATCCAGCATTTAAAGATGGAATGGATTGGCCCCATCCACAGTGACTTTATGGTAAAAAGAGATGTGTTGCCTATTTCTTCCCATATTACTGCTATAACTGAACATTTCCTCCTTTTATCCTTTGTTCCTGGCATCTGTTGCTTTTGTTTAATTATGTTTTCCTCCCTAAACATATGCGGCTCTGAACTCTTAAATGCAAAAGAATAAGCAATGTGAATTTTATTTTTAACTATAATAATGGCTTTTTTCAAAATAAAGAATGGCACTTTATGACACGTCATTTATTTTTAATGCTATAGTCTTGGGGAAAAATAGGGGCAAATTAGAACCTATTACACACTTTGGACCAGTCTTCATTATCTATGGCAAGATACAAACAGCCTTCTCTGGGATACAGCAAATCTGAAGCCTAGAGTTTGGATCAAGGTTTTGCCTTGTTAAAGGAAGTGACAAGGGACACAGCTATTTCTCAGAGGATGATGCTGTAACTCCTTGTTCAGTTTCAAAGAAGAAAGGCAAGTCTGTACTTCACATGGTAAGGAAAAGAGTCCCCCACCCTTTTGGTGCTACTCACTCTGCTCAGTCTATAAATTAAAAAGTTAGTTTCACTGCATTTTTATTTCTTTTACCTCTTTCTTCTCCTTCTAAAACTCATTTGTTCTTTCATTCATTCATTCCTCAAATCTGTACTGGGCACCTATTATTACATGCCTCCGACTCAAAGCTGGAGACACAATGATAAGACAGACCTGGTTCAAGAAGCTTAGAATCCAACAGGGAATATACAGACAACAAACTGACAACAGCTAAAGAAAACATAACAAGAAAATAAAGAGACTGTGGGGTAGGTAATAATGAGGAGTCTCACTTCAGTTGAGGGTCAGAAAGAGACTTTCTGAGGGGATGGCATTTAAGCCGAAATTTCAAGGACAAGAAGCCCGGCTTTGCAAGTACCAGCAGAAGAGGTTTCTAAGTGCAGGAAAGAGCTGATGTAAAGGCCCTGAGGAAGGAAAGGGTGTAGATCCTATGGGAAACTCTTCTGTGACTGCAGTAAAAGGACTGACAAGATGAGTTCTAAAATGTTTATTGAAGAAAGCAAGACACACAACATGATTTGTCCCCAGACCCACATCCCCCAAAAAGATCCTTGTTAGAGTAATACTGGCATATTTTAAAAATATAATTAATTCCATAAATCCCTGCCAACTTAAAAAAAATCCTGACCTTTTTAAAATTCTTTTTGCTTTTTCTTTATTGTCTCCAACGTGTATGCTAATGAATAACAACATAGTCAAAAACTAATCATTACCTTCTAATGCTGCAAAGAAGTGAAGCCATTTTGCAGTCTATATTGAAATCAATTGGCAATGATTTATTAGGATTAGGACTCCCTAAAAGTTCCAGCTAAGAGAAAGGATTTCTAAGGAAAGCAGTTTCGTTGAAGTATGATCATTAAGCACATGAACTTTGGCATCAGGCAAATTCTGGGTTTGTTTCCTACTTCTGTTTCATAACATCTATGTGACTTGGATATCATCTCCAGTCATCTTCACAGGATTAACCCTTAGCTTCCCATTTTTTTCAGAAAGCAGGTTTAACTATGAAGAACAAATGAAATAATATATGTGAAGTATTTCATACAGAACCAGGTACATAAAAGTATGGACTGGACATTAGCTGCTATTATAATTACATTTTATTAATGATTTAACTTATGGGCAAATTAGGAACTCATTGCTAAGGACATTTGTACTCAGAAAGTTTTGTTCCTTAAGTAAAAATGACAGACATAGGGTGCTTGGGTAGCTCATTCAGTTAAGCATCTGACTCTTGATTTTGGCTCAGGTCATGATCTCATCATTCATGGGATCAAGCCTTACATTGGGCTCTGCGCTTATAGCCCAGAGCCTGCTTGCAATTCTTGCTCTCTGTCCCTCCCCCACTCGTGTGCATTCTCTCTCTCTCTTTCTCAGGATAAACAAACTTCAAAAAAAGAAAAGAAAAAAATGACAGACATTACTGAGGGAAAAAATGGGTGGAAAAATATCTACAATGTTGCAATAAACTTATTCAATACTTCAAAGATCAATACAAAACATAGTCATACCTTACTACAGATCTCACTCCATAAAATATCACCTCAACTTGATAAACTCCTATTACATAAATCCCAACAAACCTGATTTAGCCATTAAATCTGCTATGATTCAGTGAAGGCGGTGTGAGAATCAACTGGGATTATTTCAAGAATGAACTAAAACATGCTGCTATCAAAAGCAAATGCAGCCAAAATAGAATCTGAATTATAATAAAGTCAGGGGGCACCTGGCTGGCTCATTTGGTTGAGCATCAGACTCCTGATTTTGGCTCAGGGCATGATCTCCCAGTTCATGGGATAGAGCCCTATATCAGGCTCTTCACTGATGGCCCAGAGCCTGCTTGAGATTCTCCGTCTCATCTCCCTCTCTCTCTGCCCCCCACTGCTCATGCACTTTTTCTCTCTCTCTCAAAATAAACATTTTTTTAAAAAAGAAAGTCAAAACAATTTAAAGAGAAGAAACAAAAAATAAAATAAATATTGTTTACTTGCTACCATAATATTTTGAAACATTATAACTATCAAAGTAATGCTCCTGACATTTCCTGGACTATTAACTGATCAGCATTTCCTTACATATGAAAAAAAAACTTTAAGCTTTTAACTATAAAATGTAGACAAGAGATATATCTTCTAAGTGCATAAAATGTTCAGCTAAGTAAAGAGTCTATCCGAATTTTAGCTAGCTTTCATCTGGGCCCACTAAACATGGGTCTGAACTTTCACAAAAATGTTGTAATAGGCTAATATTCCTGCAAGCTTCAGAATATTAAAAAAAAAAAATTAAATGGATGACCAATGGAGAAAGTTAACATGGTGAAAATTTAGTAGGCAAAGGGAATTTTATATCTAACTTACCAATGGTACTACTTGTTGTATTAAAGAAAATCACTGAATCAGATAAGAGAAGATGTTAGATTAGCGGAATTGGGATTTATGCTTTTAACACCCATTTCTAACAAGGAAGTTTACTCAGTAAATTAATGGGATGGAAACATTTTTTAAAAATAGTATTTAACCAATTCAAAGGAAGAAAAATTATTTTTGAGGTATCTAATATGTCCATTTCCATATAAATAAATGTGAATACTAAGTAAACTAATTATAAGTCAATTTTTTAACTATTCATGAAAGCAGATCTACAGAAACCTCTAACTGAAAATATTTTAAGCAATTCTTTTAAGGTATTGTTTAAGGTGTTATAGAATTTTGAAAATAATTAAACTAAGTTTTGAAATATTCATAATAAAAACTTTTTACTGATTTCAACTAAGTTTTCCCCTAGCCTTTCATCCAAAAGTAATTTTGTTCTCCAGTTAAGGATGAGACTGGATCAGGAAAATGGATGAGAAGAATTCAACTTCAAGAGTCAGAGTTGAGAGAAAAAGAATTTAATGGGTAATTTATTTTTTTAAAACAAAAACCAGGGACAAGACTGTTGTTAGAAGTAGTTAGGCACAGGGGACTCTCTTCATCTAGAACTGTTGTTCTTGTTCCCAAGGAGAATTTTAATATGATGAAATAGACCATTTTCCACACATGGCCAGATCCAAAGAGGTTGCCTCTCACCCTGACAAGTAACAGAAGAAATACCCAGAACAAATCTCTGGACTATTATCACCTCAGTGGACAATAATTTCTAGAAAGTGAGGATTAGTTCGTTCTCTTTTCAAATTAACTACCTTTCACAGTGCTTTGCACAGCATAGGAATTCCTCAAAAGTTCAATGAATTCCACTGAAAAACAAATTATTCACTAATCTTAGACTCTTCAATGTCAAAGCATAAAGACAGAATCAGAAAAGAACACTGAATTCTGAACTAATAACAGTCATAAATTATGAAGTGTTTCCACCAACACATGGTTAAGTATGGACACCTAATTTTAAAATGACTTAGTTATTAAAGGACAAAAATAACACAAATGTCACAGAATTTTCAAAGGAGTTTTATAATTTGTGTAACTTGCTAGAATTGGGGTTATCAAATTTAATATGAACAGCTTTCATCAAATTTGGATTTAATGAATGCAGTTGTGAAATGGGAAAATCCAATCTACTGCAAACAGCTCAACTCTTAATTCATTCCACAGATATGATTTACCCCTAATAGCCAGAAGCATCACTTCTAATAGCTCATGTTATGGCAGAATGGATTATATTATATTCATTCCACCCCCAGGAAAGAAGCTAGCATCCATAATAGTAGCATTCAACTATGTGTTATAAAGTACAGCCTAGCAGAAACTTTATAACATAAAATGTGGAGATATTTAAAACATAAATTTAGTAGGTTGTGGCAGATCAGAGACTTTTCTCTTTCCACTAAAGGGATATATATATATATTTTTTTTGGGGGGGGGAAGCTAAGAGAATATTTATTTTAATTAAAGCTATGTAATGGAAAGCTCCTTTTACATAAAAGTGTCATTAGTATTACATTCCACCGATAGAAATCTATTTTAATATTGGTTCCTATTGTATTCTTTTTTTTTTTTTACAAATAGTTTATTGTCAAATTAGTTTCCACATAACACTCAGTGCTCATCCCCACAAGTGTCCTCCTCCATGCCCATCCCCCCCTCCCCCCCACATCCATCAGTCCTCAGTTTTTGTCAGCATTCAAGAGTCTCTCATGGTTTGCCTCTCTCCCTTTCCCCCACCATTTCCGCCCTTCTTCTCCCCCTTGTTCCTCCGTCAAGTTCCTCCTAATCCTCCTATACGTGCAAACATATGGTATTTGTCCTTCTCTGCCTGACTTATTTCGCTCAGCATAACACCCTCAAGGTCCATCCATGTTGCTACACATGGCCAGATTTCATTGTTTCTCATTGCCATGTAGTATTCCATGGTATAGATAAACCACATCTTCTTGATCCATTCATCTGTTGATGGACACTTAGGCTCTTTCCATGTTTTAGCTATTGTGGAGAGTGCTGCTATGAACATTGGGGTACATGTGCTCCTATGCCTCAGCATTTCTGTATCCCTTGGGTAAATTCCTAGCAGTGCTATTGCTGGGTCATAAGGGAGTTCTATTGTTAGTTTCCTGAGGAACCTCCACACTGTTTTCCAGAGGGGCTGTACCAGTTTACATTCCCACCAACAGTGTAGGAGGGTGCCCGTTTCTCCACATCCTCGCCAGCATCTAGAGTTCTCTGATTTGCTCATTTTAGCCACTCTGACTGGCGTGAGGTGGTATCTCAGTGTGGTTTTGATTTGTATTTCTAAAGGGATATATTTTTGATTCAAATCTTTCAAATCCTAGTACCTAAGATCAACTACAAAACTTACCCAGGACTGCGTGAAAAAATGTCTACCTCTGCTGTGTCCTCCTGAGTCTATTTCTATAAACATGTATGTGCACAGGCAATGAAAATTTCTAAAAGAGAAAATATATCATTCATTTAATCTGGAGGATGTATCTGCTTTTGAGAATGTAATGGACATTCACATCTCTTCTTCCAGGGAAACGTGTACTATGCAACGAAGATTAGGTTGCAAATGCTATGTGTTCTAGCTCTCCTTTTTAATATTTCATCCCTGAGAAAATTCCCCATCACATGTAAGCAATTTCTAAAATATTTGCAATATAAGGTTTCCAGATCTACATGGAGAAATGAATAATTTCATATCAGTTTGACAGAAGGTATATAGAGTTAGATCAGAGGGTAAACAATACTGCATTGCAATGCAAAGAGGTTTCAAGGTCATTCTGAAATCCAAGTTCAAATCTCGTATCTGTTAAGACTATATTTTTGGACAACTTAATGTCTCTCAGCCTTGACTCCTCATGTGTAAAATGGGGATAAAAGTAAGACCTTTATGGGAGTTAGAATTTGCACACACACATACACACCACATATATCATCTTCAGCACAATCCTGAAACCCTGCCCCATGGGGTTAATGAGGTTGCAACTACAGGAAATTTAAAGCTTGTTTTTCAGAGACCTATTTCTCCCTAATCAGCTATTGTTTATTTTCAGGACCCACTAACAAATCTGCTCGTTCTCTCTGCAGAAGCTTGGACTGAAGGTCACTGACATGATTTCAGTCTATGAACAAGAACGGCTCTCCATTCCTTACCAGAGATAATGAATCCAAGACCCCATCCAGTTTATACCAGCTCCTCAAGCATGTGCGTGCCCCTCTCTTTGTCCTAAGATGATATTCTGACTAATGTCAGGAGCCAAATATTGCCTCATTTTGATGTGCTGCCTCCACCCCAAAATGAACATGGGATGTATGTTACATATATGTTTGTTCAATGCATGTGCTCCATATTTCCTCATGAATCATTACAATTTCCCCACCATTTCATCAATATGTATATAATCCCAAACCCTAGGATTATAAAAAAAATTGTCATCTCCTCTTTCAAGAAGGCAGATTTAAGTCTCACCTTCCCATCTCTTCATTTAGCTGCCTCTCATATTTGTACCTTTTCCTTGATGCATATTCAGTGTCTCAGTGATTGGCTTTGCTGTGCATCAGGCAGAAGAACTTGGGTTCCATTACAATGCACAGATCAGGCAACCTAAGAATTGCAGCTATACATGCATAATAACATGCAGACATTTCCACAGCCCCATCTCCCACATTATGTAAGTATTATTTACTCGTGTTCTCTCCTCCTCCCTACATTATGGGTCATTAGAGGCAGAGGCTGTGTCATATTCAATTCTATAACCTCAGGATATAACACATACCTGGCATCTAGCAGAACCCAGTCAATTGCTACTTATATTTGGTGACAGCAGCTGGCTTCTCCTAAATATTAACATATTTTATTAAGTAGATCAAACAAAATGAAAAGTGCTCATTGTTAACCTGTTAAATTTTCTCCCTCTGTTTTTGTTGAATTTATGTAGGTAGAAACTTATTTAGCTGTGACATCAGTTGTTGTTTTTCTACTTAAAATTTAAAATTTAAAATTCCCTCACTGTTTTACTCTCTTGGTTCTTCTGGGTACCTTTCCAAAAATTTAATTTTCTTTGCTATTAAAAAAATAATAGTAACAGAATTGTAGTCCTGAATACCAGATGAGCTTTTTTTATTCAAAATGCAATAAAGTTTCTGAGTAAAAATTTAGATAACTGACTTCTGCCTAGTGGCAAGATTCCCCATTTACAAATCTTTATTAAAAAGTAAAGAAATGAAAATATTTTTGCCAGATTGTACACCCATAGGAAAGTTAAAGATTAGAGTTTGTACTGATTGTTCAAGTTCATTCCTTTTTTAAAAATGAGACCCTAATTTTTAAACACTTGTCAAGATTAGAGCAGCCTACTTGGCACAAATTAGAATTATTTCTGTATTTCTTCCTTCCTTCTCTCTCCTTTATCCAAACTAGTGACCTAATCCCAAACAAAAGTATAGCACCCCAGTCTCTTCACCACAAAGTGTGCACAAAACAGGTGGCATAGATGAGGCTTCATAACCCTTAGTTTGAACCTCCATAATACCTTCAGTCCAAAGCTGCAAAGCCCTTCTCCAATTTACTTTTTCCAAACAAATAAGGCAAATAAGGCATGTAATCTAATCCCGACCCCCACTCCCACCCATTCTCCTTCTGAAATATTTTTCTTTTTTTTTGTTTTGTTTTTTACATAAGGAGGCTCTTTTACCCAGAGACTTGATTATTTTCAACTCACAGCATCTGTGAGTGAACCATATCAGTTAGCAGCCCGCAGAACCTTTATGTTCCCTAAAGGGAGCCCAAAACCCTGAGTTTTCACAAGCCTTCCAGGCGATCCTGATGTGTGTGCACTTGAGGTTGAGAACCTCTGCTCCAGCCATACAATGTAGAGCCCAGAGAGGCAAATCTTCTTCGTGACCTTTCATTTCTATAAACATGCTTTAGATCCTCAATCATCTGCTGATCCCCAGGCCAGGATTTGAGTGACTTTGTGGTTAAGCACAATTCCGAATGGAGTCACAACACTTCCACTTCATAATAACTAATGTTTACATGAATAAAGCAAATGTTTCTTGGAATGTGAACTATGTCACTATACATTTTTAAATTTTATTTGTATCACACACATCTATACCCAAAGGAAAAAGGCAAAACATCTTCAGTGAGGAAAGCACAGATGAGTGTCCAACAGCCCCACCTAAAAACCCAATTCAGCTCACACTGTCTTTAACAATTAAAAAAAATCAGAATGGACAGCATGAATGGTTCAACACAATTAACAGTAATAGCAATGATGACAAAAACTACATTTATTTGGTTCTTGTGTCAACTGAGCCACGCATATTATTTAATCCTCACAACAACATCCCCCATTTCACAGATAAAGAAACTGAGGCACAGACATGTTAAGTAACATGCCCAAATTCTTATATATCTTTAATGGCAGGGTTGGAACTCCATGTTAGGTATGTCTGACTCCAAAACTACAAACTCAAACTACTTTGCCATGCTGATTTCCAGCCCATCAGCCCAGATTTGGTGGACAGTGAGAAAGTAATGTGTTCTCATACTTTCTTGAGGAGTTATCCAGAAACACTTCCTATGAAACAGGACACTAAAGTTTGAATGCTAAGTTTGTCAGTACCATGAATGTCTCACAAACCTACTCAGGGGCTCATTCTTAGTTCCACAGGAGAAAGATAACAAAGTGTGACATGAGGACATCAGGCACAAGGCATACTTTACTGATCACTGCACTTTACAATAGTCACATCTGTGTGGTACCATCTCAAACAATGGAGGCATGAAAGACACAATATCAGCAAGGCAACAGTAATGATCAAACTGCCTAAAAGTCAAGTCTAAATAGACTTATTGGTTGAGAAATAATCCTGGCACATATCCTTCAAGTCATAGTCACTCACTCCAGACAATGAATTTAAGTTTCAGCTTTGGAAGCAGTTGCTTGTTTTAAACTTACCATACTGGAGATCACTATCAACCCCTTGTCAGCACCATCCACTATTATTTTTCCTTGTCTGCAGTTCATGGAAAGCCCATGTCAGAGTAGATGAAGATTGGGGCAATGGGCGGAGGTTTGTGGAAAAAAAGAAAGGCACAAGTCCTTAACCTCAGTCTCTTTCCATTGAAAGTTACAAAGAAAGCAAAAGTCAGAGCAGCTGAAAAGGTCAAGTGATTTGAATGCCCTCTAGTCAACACTACACAAAATCCCATAGACACAAAACCACATTAGGAGACAGTTCACCACTCACGCTAGAAGTGCACGTTTCCTCACAGACCCATAGATAAATGTTCAAATACCAGGCTAGTGCCATTCTGCTTACTGCTTGGGTGGCTGTGCACCTCAAGGCAATATACCCTTAGTCAGACTTACTCTCTGGTAGAGTCATGGTTTGGCAACAATAAAGTAAGAACTAATTTATTTGTACCTATAATATTGTATTGCTCATAAAAATTCAATACTCAACTAAGACTTCATAGTAGTAATCTTACTCTGTTTCAGGTCAGCACTACTGACATTTTAGACTGGGTAGTTCTTTAATGTAATGGGCTTCTCTGTGCACCACGGAATGTCCAGCAGCATCACTAGATGCCAATAGCAAACTTCTTCCCCAAGTAGTACCTATCACAAAACATCTCCAGACACAGCCAGATGTTCCCGGTGAGCAAACCACCCTTAGTGGAGAATCACTGCTCTATTTGATCAATTCGTCCCATATCAAAGGTCTTTAAAAGGCAAATGTAATACTTCCATTCTACAATTGCAACTATTTAAAAGATATTTCATGTTACTATAAGTCTCTACGTTTTTTACTTATTCAGACATCAAGTGCCCTTTCTTATTCTAGGGGTGGTATACTAAGTGTTGAATGAAGTGCCAGGCCCTCCCTAGTTCCTATCTTTCCATCTTCCTTTTCTGAACATGTGGGACGCTTGAACTCTACCCAGCTGTAGACTTACCTCCAATCTCATCTCTCAAGGACTGATCTTGTTTAAGGATGGACATTAACCTAATGTTCCCATAGTCAGTGTCTTGTTACTCCCGCTATTTCTCATTAAACCACATCCTTGTGACTCAGTTTTGAAAATGAGGCATATGCCTTGAACTGGGGGGAAAAAAGAGTCCCCACTCACCACTCAGTGTTGATAATTTAAGTTCTGCCTTGTTCCTATACTTTTATAATTGGTCTCAGAAGCCATGATCCTCTCTGATCAGAATCCTGAATTTATTTTTACCAGTTCTGACTTAAATTTGTGACTGCCTGCATGCTGATGGAATTGTTAGTCTAATATTATTTTGTCTGTTCCTGGAATTACATATATCATCTACTTTAGAGTTGTCTATCATTGAGCTTCCACAACCAGCCAACAATGCTCATTACACTTTGTTATACCTACAAGATCCCAGTAGCTGCACTAAGCTACTGATTTCACCAACTCCGCTAAATGTCATCCTCAGCCTGTCATTCTGCAACCCTGCTCCCTTCCCAGTGTCCATTATACCCATGCAATTGGGGGTTTTCCAGAGCCAGGTTTTTCCAAAACATTGCAGTTACCTTAGGTAGGCTATGGCACTCAGACATAGAGTAGACACTAGAATTAATATCCAATCAGCTCTTCTAATTAGTTCAAAGTTTATTTAAACCTTAAGACAGAATATTGCTTGTCTAGTTAGATCAATCTAGTTACACTGCTTCTCTAGGGGTGAAGAAAACTAACAGAAATAAGATCTCCAGTGCCCCTCTCACAATGAATATAATATTTGAATACAGGATCCTTTTTACTTCCACATATTTCCTCAGGATATGAAAGACATGCAAGCCTCACTCCTAGCAAAACACTTAAATGAATCAATTTTTCTACCTCATTCTCCTCCCTTCTTCATAACTATAGTGAGTATAAAATTAAAGTATAGATAATTCAGAAAGAAATCAGAATCAAAAATAAAGACTTTGAAGGTGTCAAAATCCACCCAACAGTTAATTTAATTTCAGCAGCTTCATGGACAGAAAGTATGCTCACTATGGACAGAATCTTAGTAGGTCACTCTTTCCAATCCTCTGCTTCTGTGGAGAACTGCATCCAAACCATTCTAGTCAGCCACTGGCCCTGACTGGGCTGTAGCACTTACCCAACAATTAATAATTACATGGGGACTTCACAAAAACAAAACCCACTAGAGTGCAGCAAATACTTCCAGAACTTCCCAGAAGTTAGGCAACAACCCTCAATGCTACTTGACTTATTCTAAAATTCTGCAACATGATTAGAGTAAGTACCACACTAGTGTATGGACAGGGGAAATAACCCAAGCTAAACGAAGCATTGTGACAGCAAGAAAGGTGGAAAGCTAAGTCTAAATGACACAAGCCAATTTACACACTAAGCCAATTGCTCCCAGTGATAGGATGCAATTACAGATCATAACCCAGAGAACTAAAAAGAAGATCTATTAAGGTTCTCTCCCCAGTGAATGTACTGAAATTAATTTAGTAGATCTTAAATTCATTTTTTTTTCTTTCTATGGAATAGAATAGAAAATTTCAGAATATAAGCAAACAGTAAGTATAAGAATGTTCCATAAAACTTCTTTGCCGAAGTAGATAGATGATGAACAGATGATTGATAGATACTCAACGACTATTCATTGAACACCTACAATGTACCAAGTACTTTTCTAGATACTTAAATACATCTCTGACAACAAAAGATCCCTGCACTTGTGATGTTTGTGATAATAGTAGACTATATAGAAATGTAAAATGTATTTCTTAGTGCATTGTGGATTTTTTTTAAGTTTGAAAGCCACCATTTATAGTACAGAGATTCCCAAACATGCTCTTCACTACTCCCCAAGGGCAGGTGCATCCAATAATCACCCTGCCACACTGGGAAGTCCTAGACAGGGTGAAGTAGAAAGAAGAGTCCAAATCATTCTTTCTCCTCTTCCAAGCTTGCCTTCAAGCTCAAGCATGACTTCTTAAAGCCATCCTCTCTTTACTGTGTTTTGCATCTCCTGCTTTAATTTGTGTCTCTTTCCCACAATTTTAATAAATAAAGTGGTTGCAAGGGAAGAAAAACAGCAAAATGAACCAGCTCTTTGGGGACATTTCCTAAACAGATGAAGAAATTTCATTTTAATTTTTAATAAATACTCACTGCTAGTAACAGGCACTCTGTTGGAATTGTGATAACCTATTCTCTTAGGCCAGCTAAACAACATATCTACATATATTCTTCCTAAATGTCTTCAGAGCTAACTTAATAGGTACTAAGTCATGTCTAATTCAGTACTTCTCAGCATAATGACTTGCTTATTTAATTTGTAGCAGCTGTAGCTTAGATTAGTGGGTCTCCAGTATGAGCTCAATGTTGTGCTATGAGCTTATCTTTAATTTTCACAATGACCCTGTGAGGGAGGAATAGGTGTTTGCGTTTTGTAAAAGAAGATATTAAAACTTACAGAGGTTAAATAGTTTGTCTATGATCATTTGCCTGGTAAATGGCAAAGGTGAAATTTTAACAAATGCTAGCAAGCTTCACAAAATTACTGATTGTATCCTCATTAGCAGCAAAAGGTTCACTATGTATGAAAAACGATGAACTCTTAGAAAATTTACCTTATAACTTATGCTTCCCCTTGTTTACTCTTAATCATATTTTATTATTTTGATGATCATTGATGAAGATGATAAAACAAACCATTGAGTTTAACACTGAAGTGTCAACACAAGTACTATCCCCTACTTTTACTTCAACAAGATGAAACACCTTGCTCAAAACATTTTGATATTTCTTGCACTAAACCTTCTTAATGTCCGTAGGGATAGTGGGGAGATAAGAGAATAGACTCTGGGTACAGAATATCTGGTCTCAACTCCCAATCCCATCTCTTATTAGCTATACAGGCTTGGGAAAGCTGTGTCTCAGTTTATTTGTTGTAAAATGGGAATAATGATAGTACTTACAAAGAGGACTGTCTTGAAGATTTAATGAGATATTATAAGTAATGCATTTAGAGGTGTGGGTACTAAATAAACACTTTTTGTTATCCTTATGGTTATTCCTTCCTAAAAAGCACCAACTCATCTCATTCTAATGAGTATTAAAATCTCAGAGTTTATCAAGAAAAAAAAAGAGTACATTTTTTGGGGGTGGGGTGGGGCAGGGGAAGAAATCTTTACGCTCTAAACTCTATAAGAACAGAGAATTTTGTCTATTCCATCATCTGTTTCTTTAATCCCCGATTGTTTGGGTTGCTGATAGGTGCACAGTGGATGCTACTGCCTAACTGATGCTCTTTTTGGAAAGCATTACACTTCATAAATTATTTGAATGGAACCATTTTGTTTTTATGCTGATATACAAGAAAACTTTGCTTTGCAAAACACAACCAGCATGTTTATTTACTGAACAGAGGTCAGTACCATAGATTTGCATAGAAAAGAGAAATCATAACCATTGTGAAAAGAAAATTCAAACCCATTTTGCAGCTTAGGTCTATATGTTGCTTTAAACAAATGTCTCAAATGTTGTCAAATGAAAAGGTCAAGTACATCAATATAAAAGAATATAAAGGTCCTCATCATCTTTTAGGTTATTCTGACTGTTGGTGAGGCAAGAATATGTTAAAATGCACCTCCTCATAATCAATTTCTTTACTTAAAAATGTCATTCTGGATGGACATTTTATGGCTGATTAATTTTTGTCCTTTTTTCTCATATGCAAATAAAAGACCAAAATGCATACTTCTGGTAGATTTCCTTTCTTGTGATTAAAGTGCTGATTTCCTACGGATCTGCTATCTACAGCTCTAGCAGGAAAATGACCTTTCAATCTCTGCTGCTCTGTTGCTTAAATATATTTGTCTTTTCTCCAATATAGTTAAGTGAACAATTAAGCATTTGAATGAAGAAGGTAGAAAACATTATCACTGCCAAAAAGTCAACACATTAAATATGTTGTACATACAAATGTACTCAATTAACATTTTAATTAAGGGTAACAAATAATAATTAAACAAATGACATTTTATTTAATTTTCTCGACTATAAATAGCGTGATGGGAATTATTGCTAAATCTGATTTAAATATTTCTCCTTGAAAATACAATTGAAAAACTAGTCTAATCAGAAATATTTCCCTTTTATGTACTTATATATAGTCATGTCATATTCAAAAATAAGCTTCCAACTTTCTCAAAAGTGTTATGAGCTATATTCTCTTCATGTGGTATGCAAGCAATAACATAGTCATGTAACAATTGCATGTTTCAAGACAGTAGTTTATGTCTTGAGTAGAAACATAATATAAAGTAATTAAAGGCTGAATTCAACAGTTAAAGATTTATGCTTGGTTGTTAAATCCAGATGTGCCATTTTCCCAAGCTTAGCCCACTTCTGTGATTTCTAGCTTTCATACTGCCATAGGTTAATGAGACTTGTCCTGGTTTTGCAACGCAGTAGGAGTAGCTAATTGTGCCAAGTAGCATTATTAACTTCTCAAATCAAAATCAGATTTAATTCATCTTATTTTTTTAAATTAATATGAGCCATTTTATACTTTGAAGTAAAGTAGAGTTATAACATGGAAAAGGATACACGTAAGGTATTGACAGACATTGGCTTGTCAAGAAAATAGAATAAGCCCTGCTCTCAGTGTTGCCAGACTAGAATGAATGAATGAATGAATGAATGAATGAATTTTTGTTTTTGTTTTTTGTCCCATATAGCCTGGAACATCCATATACTGAAAGATTATGCACTATTTATCTGAAATTCAAATTTAACTGGTGTCCTATATTTTATCTGGCAACTTTACTTTTAAATAAGGAGTATCCATAAGATAAATTTACCTTGAGAAACAACTATATGCCGTCTGATACAGGGTGAGCTATGAAAAAAAGAGGAGAAATCTAGTGGTAGACAACAATCTGGTACACAGGGCCCTGGGAGGGTCCTAGGATAGGCCCTTAGCCAGCATCAAAGAGCATGTCCAGGAGACAAACATTGTTTATTTAGTAAGTCATATCTGGAGTTTAAAAGTTATTGATCTATTGTTTAATCTACTCTGTTTTAATTATTTTTTTAATTCTGAGTAATACATAGGTCTCAGAGGACAATGAGCAGCCTATGGGTGTTTGTCACTGAAGAGAGTACTGGAGATGTTTGGAGCATTCTACAGTTTCTTCTTGGGAAATCAAATCCCTGGAAGACAATGTAGTTCCCAGGGATTTGGCTTGACAAGACTCACAACTGCTTTCCAGTGGAAAAGTGAGCATCAGATTAAAGAAGTGGGGGTGGGGTCTTTTGGCAGAACAAGGAGATAGACATCCACAGACTGAGAGACCAAGATTAGGGAGAGGAAGAAGAACAAGTTTTTGGAAGTGCTAGTGTTTCTTCCATGTGTTTTCGATGAACATGTGGTTTCCTCAAAATCCCTATCTTTTACCTGGCAACATTAAAACTGAATTCAATTATCCACATAGTTCACCAAAGTCCTCCTAGAATTTGAGGCTATATAATTAGTAGCCTAGGACTACTAATTCCCTCCCTTTCAGAAAACATCCTTCTGTTAACCTCCAGGTATTAAAAAATCCCATTATCATTTGAGGGTTACTCATTGTATAGTAATTTTCAACCCCAACCCACCTCTGCAGTCCCCGCATCTCTTGGAAGAATATTCCATGGCCTAAAAGAAGGCCCCTGGCTGCTCTTAAGCACAAAGAAAGGATCTCCAGATTAAAAGAGAGGTTGCTTGGGAAGACAAAAGGGGAACAGAAACTAATCACCTAACACCACTGTCTACCAACAATATATGAAGGTCTTTGGCAGGCAAGGAGAAATCATCTATCCGTAAGTTAGATAGGTGCTATTTTGTTGTTGTTGTTATGGTTGCTACTTAATTATAATATGTAATCAGCTCACCCTTAATATGAAGTTCAAGTATAATAGGCACACAATTCAACAATATTAAATGCAAAATGAATAGACCAATGAATTAAAGATGGACAGCCTACAGAAGCCCTCAGAAAGAGCTAATCAATGCTGCTCAAGAGGTCTGAAGCCCCCCTCCACTATCAGGCGAAATTGGAAATTGAAGTGTCCTGGCAGAAGGCATCCACTCACCCTCAGTGGATGAGGGTCTTCTGACAGGCCTCACTAACAGAGGGTAGAAAGGTTAGATGTACTTTAGAGATCTTGTTTCCTAATGCATATTGTTAAACTCTCTCATAATGTTCTATGCTAGCTTGGCAGGCAAATTCTCCATTACGAACAGATGAGCTACAGTTCTCTCTTGGTCTATTATTTGGACAAGTCCCCTACAGCCCACCCCCTGCTTTTCTTCAGCTGTCCCTAAGGATTAAGTCCACTTTCTGCCTCTTACAAGTGCCCTGACTTAGCATATTTCCTATGTCCTTCAATCCACATTTGCTGTATCTTTTAAGGTGGGCACTCAAAACATGTCTTTTTAAAAGTACTTCTGAACTGGGGCACCTGAGTGGCTCAGTCGGTTAAGCATCCGATTTCAGCTCAGGTCAGGATCTCACGGTTTGTGGGTTCAAGCCCCACGTCAGGCTCTGTGCTGCTGGCTAGCTCAGAGCCTGGAGCCTGCTTCCGATTCTATGTCTCCCTCTCTCTCTGGCTCTCCCCTGCTCATGCTGTCTCTCTCTCAGAAATAAATAAAACATTAAAAAAATTTTTTAAAAAGTACTTCTGAACAAACTCACACACTTAATTCTATAGTTTTTTAATTTTTATCTGTAATGCTGAACCCTTACACATATGCCAAGACTTTAGCATATTTTTTAGTGTTTTATTTTTTGAAAGAGAAAAAGAGCATGAGCAGAGGAGGGACAGAGAGAGAAGGGGACAGAGGACCCAAATCAAAGCAGGCTCTGTGCTGACAGCAAACAGTCCTATGTGGTGCAAGAATTCAGGAACTATGAGATCAAGATCTGAGCTGAAACTGAATGCTCAACTAACTGAGCCACCCAGGTGCCCCTAGCATATATTTTTCATTTACTCAGAGAAAGAATGTCAGAGCTTTACATATTATTGGATGCCCAAACATAGCTTTAAAAAGTGGTTAAATAAATGAAAATTAGTATAGAGGAGCACAGAAAATTCTGTTTCTATAAGACATAATGTGTCTACTCTTACCCATCTTGGAACTCAACTCTTCAATACATTAAGGTCCCCATCCACTTGCTATTCAAAGTATGGCCCCTGAACCAGAATCTCCATTTTAATAAGATTCCCCAAGTGATTAGAATGCACAAAAAAGTTTGAGAAGCACTGACTTTTGCCTTACCAGGCATGAAGTAACCTACTAGGAATATCTCTTGAGTAGCTATAACAACGGAGTCCATTCAGGTGTCTCTATTTCTCCCCAGTCAAACCAACCAGTTAGAAAGAAACTCTTCTGTCACGGGAATTTAAAACCTACTTCTCATTGCTTCAGTGAAATGGAAAAGAAGATGGACATAGAACAAAGGGCTGAGATGAGAAAGAACACATTGCCTCCTGGAAAACACCCAATAAAGACTTGGTGTTTGACATTGGAGGCATTGCAATAGCAGGAACCGCAAAGGTAGGCAGGTCCATAAAAACAGGGAGTATCCTCAGACAGTGGGACAGGAGCACATGAATATACAATAGTGCCTGGCAAAGGCTGGGAGTGATGTGAACCAGAGCAGAAGGAAAACAAAAGCACAAGGTATCCCTGGTCTTAATGTGGAAGAACTGGACATTTAACTGACAGCTGCACTGGCTCTTTTGTGCCTCGCACTGGTATAACAGAAACTAAACTAAGGACTCCATCTATACTACATCATTCAACCACAACTATAATAGACAATAAGTGTTATTATTCCATTTCACAGATAGGGTAACAGAAAAAACAGGAAGATTGTGTAGCTCATCTAACACACACCACAGGAAGTGACAACATGGGATTCTAAACCAGTCTGGCTCCCCAACCTGCTCTGCAGCTACTCGTGCTCTACTGCCTCC
Organism: Hyaena hyaena; assembly: GCF_003009895.1. Taxonomy (NCBI): domain Eukaryota; kingdom Metazoa; phylum Chordata; class Mammalia; order Carnivora; family Hyaenidae; genus Hyaena; species Hyaena hyaena. The sequence goes on from NW_024080640.1 coordinate 916,800, forward strand.
TTCTATTCAAGGTGAGTAAGGTAGATATGGTTTTTATTAGATAGTGTGGACTCAATCACTCCCAGTTAACACTGATCAGTTTCATAAAGCCCAGAATCGAAGAAGCCTTCCAGATATTACTACACACGCATGTCCAAAATAGGTAAACCCTACCTTAAAAACAAGATTGCTTGCATAGTGAGCATAAGGAGCCTGGCATTATGAAAAGCCGCCTTAACAAGTTGGGGTATTTTTTCTTTCCCATTTGGTCTGTGCTGTACATTACAATGAACATCAGGTTTTAGCAAAAATGAAGCACTTTTCCTTCTTTGGGGAATAACATACGCTGGCATGACTAAGTGTGTGGTCACCTGCTCCCTTAGTGCAGGACTTTGTGGGAGGTCAGGTCTCATTAGGGCAGTACTGCAGACTCTATATTCTGAAGGTCTCTCAGCCTGACCTGTGGGATCTATTTTAGTCCTCAGAGTCTGTGCTGTCCCAAATCTTTCTCCAGCCATGGCCTGCCTAGAGAAAATTGTATCTTATATGCTTCTACAATAAACTCAATTACCCAAGGGTTCTTGTCACCTCTGAGTATACAGATCAAGTGCCTCCAGAAATTCCCCACTACAGCCCCTTGTAAGAAGTAAGCCATCCTTTCTAAGGATCCACACATATCACAAAAGAAAAAACACCTAAAATCCAACTATAGGTGATTATGAAAAGGCACATGATTCTAAGTGGTCATCAACATCTTCTATAGTAAACACATCGGGTGATCTTCTGAAAGGTGTTCAATCTCATTGCAACTCCCACCATTCTTCATCATAATCATCATCATCATTATCAACCCATATTTCTTGAGTCTCTGAGTTTATAGCTCTCAATTGGACTTTTAAGAAATACAAATAGAGGACTGCCTGGGTGGTTCAGTTGGTAGAGCACCTAACTCTTGATATCAGGGTCATGAGTTCAAGCCCCATGTTGGACGTGGAGTCTACTTTAAAAAAAAAAAAAAAAAAGGAATACAAATAGATATGCATCAAAAGTTGAGCTGGTGTATTTACAGAGAAGAAAAGACTCTTCAACATGGTAAAAAGTCTGGAAGCAGATAAGGGGGAAAATCTGCTTCCACTTAGTTTATGGATGATAAACCTGAAGAAAGGGTAGTGTGTACCTTGGGGAGCATCTTAAAAAATTACATGCTACCCTTTTCTTTTGTTAGCAGTATTAAATGTAAATTGTATTTTATATTCTGAAGATTTATCATTTCTCATCTGTATCCAAAAGCAGATTTTTTTTAAAGTTTTAATATCACGTTTCTAGGCCACTTTTAAATTGCTCTTACACTTCTCACTTGCTAATTGTTAAATTTTCATGTTTATTTTTAATCTTGAAAATAAGGAAACTGCTATATCTTCTCCACTTCCCATTACCATGGGAAAAAAGTTAACAAATATAGTGTAGAAACTACAGGAATAGGAAAGATTGGTGGGATACATGGAAACAATATGAGGGAAACAAAACAGATAGTTAAGGTCATTCAGGCCCAAGTTCCCATGAAGGTTTTAGCAGTTATCAACTAACTTGAACAAGCTTATCAACTGCTATGAACCTTGTTTTCTTCATTTGTTAAGTAAACACAATACTCATCTTGCAGAGCTGGCCTAAGGGTAAGAGACAACAGATGTAAAATACTGGGAAGAGTGCAGAAAATCAAACTATAACAAAGGTGATTATGATGGTGATAGTGATGATGATGATGGTGGTGGTTTTGGTGGTGGTGATGGTAGTGGTAGTGGTGATAGCAGTGGTGGTAATGGTGATGATGGTGGTGATGATGGTGGTAATGGTGATGGTGGTGGTGGCAGTAATGGTAGTGATGATGGCATTGGTGGCAGTGGTGACAATGATGAGGGTGGTAGTGATGCTGATAATGATAGTAATGGGCAAAAGTGACAAGATTAGACAGAGAGGGTAAAGTGAGAAAATGACACTGGATACAATTTACCCTAAAATCAAGAAATGATCATGATTGAGTACCTATAAAAAAAGAAATATTCTACCAACCTGATCAACCACAACTTCATTCTGTTTTGAAAGATACTTGAGCTAGATTATAAATTCCACTGAGACCCAAATATAATCTAATCTGACTTCAGTTTAACTCCACATTCAGACTCCATGGTACTCAATAACTGATCCCAGGGGAAGGTTGGCCTGAAGTCTTTTTAGGTGGCCTTTTCCTTTGCAAGATATTTTTGAGTTATTTTTATAAGTGAATGTAGGTATTCTGAGACAGAAATTATTTCTTTCAATTGGAAGCATAGCTGATTACACTTAGAGAAAACAATTAAAAGATCCCTGAAGAAAATTTCTAAAAAGGAAAACCATGAAAAAATTAATTTTTCAGACATTCTTTATAGAACTAGAGTTCAAATGCTGTATGATACTTATGTTCTTAACAGTTTGGAACCGTTTGTCAATCAAAATTTAATTACAGGCATTCCATTTGTAGAATAACAAATTAGTCAATCTTATTAGCATGAATCACAAAAATCTCCTTAAACCTCTTGGGTTTCTTAAGGAGTTTCACACCTCCCATTTTCTCAATGTGAACATCAATTCACATTAATCACAAGACCATAACCCACTTACTTAAAGGGTATATTACATAAAAGGTCACACAACCTGCTGTGAAATACTGTATCTTTAGCATTTGAAATGCTTGGAACACTGAAAAGGAAGAATTCATTAATGAAGTGTGAGGCTCATTTTATTTATAGTCCATGGGAAAGGCATATTTCACAGCCATCAGGAGTACTTCTGAGGGAAGAAGTCCCAGTTAACCCAAGTGTCACACGAAGCTAGTGTTACGTCCAATCCTGGTGTTCCTGGCAAATAGAAACATAGTAAGGAGAGAAAAATTCATTTTTAAAAAATTGATAGCAGGGAGACTATGAGAATGTGGGAGAAGGTCAAATCCAGATGACAGCTGGAACGCTCCTAGGAGGGACACCTTTGCCACCATTAGGAGGAAAAGACCAAAAGTGTGTTTGGCTGCCGGCTGATTTAAAGGTTTGGTAGATGCTGAGATGTTTCTAGAAAGATATCTTTTATTTTCTCTGCAAAGTAATAGAAAGGCATTTGTTAAATGATGGGAAGTAGGGAGGGTAGTGACTTGAAACAGTCACTATGGATATTGTAGAGCAAGTTAACTGGGACACAGAGGACTATTAGGCAATCTGACGTTCGTGAGCATGAACTAAGAAGCATTTCAAACTTCTCAGTCCACTTACATCCATTTCTCCTACTCAACTGGACTTCTGAAGACCTTAACTGATTTTGTGTCACCAGCACCTAGCACAGCACTGGCACAAAGTTATGTATGAATGTTACCTGAGTTCAGTTAGATATGACAAACATCTGAACTACCCAAGTACAAACAACTCTAAACACTAATTTTTTTTAAGTTTGCAAAATACAATTGATTTGTTAGTGAAATCCAATGTATAAATGACTTCACTAGACTTTGCATTCAAGGTCAGTCAGTGATACAGGGGAGGTTTGGTGAGGAGAGCTCCAAGTGCCATGCAGGAAGCATGGGTGTGAAGATCAGGTGGCTTCCCAGTCACTTCTCAATGCCATCTTGAGGGCAGCAGGATTCCAAAAACAGGATCAAGGGCATCAACAGTGCCACTACCTGATCTTGGTTCTGTGGGAAAATTATGCTTTGTAGGCTGGAATTTGAAGAAAAGCTTTGTAGGAAACCAATACTCAACTAGTCCAGATTTCTAGTTTTGCAAAGATTACTCTTCCCTGGAATTCAGAAACACTACCTCGTGCCTTGCTCTCTCTCTCTCTCTCTCTCTCTCTCTCAGGATCCAGCTCCTGAGCCCACCTGCGAGCCTTCTAGCTTCTTCTTGCTGCTTGCATCCTGGCACATTATGTTCCCGCTATTCCACCTTATTTCCTGGTTTGAAACACGACGTTTTAAGTTCCCAGCTTTGTATGGGCTATCTCCTCTCACTCAAAAACCTGAAAGAAACTACATTTGATTTAACCTTTGCTCCCAGTGACTTGAAAAGTGACTGGCACATAGTAAAATGCTCAGTGCATGTTTGTTGAATTGAGTGTACCATTTACCTTGCAGACAAATGGCTATTCCTTAGGTATCAATTCATTTTGACATTTCCGTTTTCCAGCCCATGAACTAAATCTTTTTTTTTTTCTTTTAAGCTGATTTCAGGACCTCATACAATATATATTCTCTACTGGGTTTTGAATAAAACTCCTGATAGAAGGAAACCCTTTAAATGAATACTGATTTCTTTACTTTTTTCTAAACATTTTTAAAACAAACAATCTAGAAACAGGATGGTTGGTATTGATTCTAAAATGCCTAAAATATTACAAAAGACATGAGGATTTAAAGACATAGGCATTGAAAGATTTAAAGATATAAGCATTTAAAGATGCCTAAAAGAAATACGACTCTGATCATTCTCCAAATTCAGGAATATTGGAATTAGAGGCACCCCTCGAAGCCTGAAGAAAGTGGCTTTAAAATAAATAAAAGAGAATGCCACTTTACACAGCAGGTGGCAAACATGAAACTTTATTCTGAGAATTGGTACAGACTTGAAAGTATAAGTAGGTTCCAAGAAGGACTTAGCTATAATCTAGAATGATGGTTCCAACATATTATTGAGCAGAAATTAGAGCTACTTACCTTGTCAGCAGGGTGCATCCACCCCCCACTTACCCACAAAGTGCCGCTTGCATCCTTGTCATAACTGTAGCATGGAACAGGATACATCTAGTTTGGTCTGATCTAACCCAGCATGGAATTTCTGGTGTTTTTATACTCTAAAATCTCAGCTCTGCTGTTTGGGAAAATTTGCCTTCTTTAAATGAGATACAGTTCTTTCTTTGATTTATCATACATAAATTAACTATCATGACTCATTTAAAATAAAATATCTCCCAAAATAGTTACTCCATTGAATGAGTACATGAGGGGAATTAAAGAAGGGTGAACCCCAGCCATGAGCTGAATGTCTTTCTAAACCAGCTGTACTTGAGGAAGGTAATACTGAATTACAAAATGCACTAAAGTAGATATTTGGTATGCTGAGCCCTATTGGCCTATGTAGGAAGTAAAAGGAAAACACGGAAAGAAATTATATAGAACCAAATGGCAAGTCTGGTTTACAAAATTTTATTCACAAATTTTGTCATGTAGAGTCTTCAAAATTCCACTCAATAAACAATGTTTGTGAAACATGAATATAAAATGGACCGGAATCACATGTCAGAAAGTAAAGAAAGACAATGAAATTAGTCCTGTCCTTCTTATGCTCATTTTAATTTAATGTGGGATCTATGCAATTGGAAGAAAATCAGGGGATTTCTTAGCTTGATAACAAGGGGAACAATATAAGGTGGGGGCTTGTGGCTCAGCACAGCAGAGGAGGGTAGTAGAAGATGGAGGTTGAGGCATTCTTGACTGCTGACTAATGTTTAATAACCACCAGTGCCCATTGCTATACCATGTGGCTAATGCTAGCAGGGGTTACTTATGTTTATACGGTTGCCATGTCATAAGAGGAATTTCTCAGAAAAAGTAACCATTTTTAAGATCTTTCACCTCTCAGGGAGCCTGGGTAGCTCAGTCAGCTAAGCCTCTGACTCTTGATATAAGCTTAGGTCATGATCTACCAATCATGAGACTGAGCCCATGCTGGACTCCACACTGAGCGTGGAGCCTGCTTGGGACTCTCCTTCCCTCTCCCTCTGCTCCCCCACTTGCACACATATGTATGCATATGTATGCACATTCTCTCTCTCAAAATAAATAAACATTTAAAAGAAAAAGATCTTTCACCTCTCACTGACAAAATCATGTTGGCACACACAGTCAGGAATTCCATGAAATAACTGTTAATACACAACGCCTACTATGCAAAACCATTAAAGGTTTTTCTTCCAGAATCCAAGAGCTATTGAATTCCTCTCCTAGCCCTACCCTAGAGAAGCCACAAAGAAAAAGAAAAGTAAATGAATTTGCATACCGCACATAAAGACTATGAGGAAACTCTGGGAAGAAAAAGATTAATAGTGACCCAGTGTGGAAGAAAACGGCAGCTGATACGGAGGAGGGAGGGGCAATGTATGAACAGATAGGCTGGTACTGTGAGTTGTGTTCTTTTTATTCTACAGGACTTTACTTGTCCCTTAATAGTGGGGCAGATGAACAGCAGCACCAACCCACCCTGCAACAGTCATTCGGTAACTTGAGGGCAAAACTGGATTCTGGCTGATAATCCCAACCCTGAATGGTCCCTCTACCTTCCTGTCCCCTCCACAGCCCTCGCTTAGAACTAGGTAGCTAGGGGTGCCTGGGTGGCTCAAGTCGGTTGAGCGTCTGACTTCAGCTCAAGTCATGATCTCACGTTAGTGAGTTTGAGCCCTGCGTCGGGCTCTGTGCTGACAACTCAGAGCCTGGAGCCAGCTTCAAATTCTGTGTCTCCCTCTCTCTCTGCCCCTCCCCCACTCACGCTCTGTCTCTCTCTCAAAAATAAACATTAGATATCTTTAAAAAAAAAAGAACTAGGTAGCTAAAAACAGAAAAAATCTAGGAAGAGAGAAAGTGCAGAGCAGAAGCATAGGCAGGTTCACTCATGGGCAGAGTTTTAGTGAGGGAGAGCAAATGTGAAGCTCAAGTCCAGACCTTGGTGCTATGAACCCTCTATTCTGGGGCACACCATCAACCTCCCCTCTTTAAGCCCACCAGGAATGACACAGGGTAGGATCTGGCTTTGGCCAGTAATGTATATTCTCCTTTATTAATGTGTTACATAACAAGATTTAGTAGAAGGTCTAATAACTATTGTAATTTTTGAACAGATCCACAGCCAATCCACAAAAAGCATGTAATATGAATAAGAAAACCTGTGCTGTTGTTGACACTGTAATTTAGGAGGCCAGTTGTAACTACAGCCTAACCAAACATTAATGAAACATGCAGCTATACATGGAGAGACCCGAAAGATAAAAAGTAGAAAACAGAGCAAGATAATATAATAACAATGATGAAAACTAAAACATACTCACATGCAAAACAACATGGAGACTTAACAAAGATATACACACACAGTTAAGACACTACACATTTAAGACATAGAGCAAGGGCAACAGAGTAAATGCTAAGAGAGAGAAGGGAATTGGAGCGGTAATCATAGAGGCTGAAAGAAAGAAAATAAAACAAAAAGAGGGCTTTGCACCAATAAATGATGACAATGTGCTATGAACTAAGGAGAATGATTAACTTAACTCTCTGTACCTGAGATCTAATTAAAACAAACACCACCATTAAAGATGATTGGAGACTGAAAGTAAGAAGTAATTGGTATTTATTGGAAAAGATAGGAAAAAACTCCAAGATAGTAATTAAAGAGTTTGTACAAATAAACATAGACTTTGTAAGGTCTAATTGTCCTAAAATTGCTGTTTTCAGAAATTCCCTTGCCTGGGTGGCTCAGTTGGTTAAATGTCCAACTTCGGCTCAGCTCATGATCTCACAGTTCATGGGTTTGAGCCCCACATCAGCCTCTGTGCTGACAGCTCAGAGCCTGAATCTGCTTTGGATTCTGTATCTCCCTCTCTCTCTGCCCCCACTCATGCTTTGTCTCTCTCTCTCTGTCTTAAAAATAAATAAACATTTTTTAACAATTTTGGTAATGCCCTATCCCATCTCAGGATACAGTTGAAGCCAGATCAGGGCTAAGAGCCTGCCAGAATGGAAAGGACATAGGCTAGAATCCGGAACCAGCTCCTGAAAGACACACATGTCCTTTCCAGCTCAGATATATGGCACTCCACTGTCCACTTTTGTCAGTAGAACCCAGGGCAGACTCAGGAATCCAGTGACTGTCCAGACATTTGGGTGAGGACATGACATCCTATCCACACCCAAGAGATGGCTGACTATATACTGTTCTGGTCTTTTCACCATCCCCTAGCTATAGCGGCAGCAACAAATAGCTAGTTGGCACTCTCTCTTCTCTCTCTTTCTGTTAACTTTGTCACAACCTCCCTGAAGGGTCCTAACCTAGAGTAACAGCACACCAAACTCTGTAAACAAGTCCTCTTAGTCCCCAAACATGCCATAAAGCGAAGTTCATAATAGAAAGGTCATATGGCAATACTGCCAACACACACTTTCTTACATTTAGGTTTGGTAAGAATAGCCGGTAGACTGTGAGCATATAGCTGCTTAACTGGAGCAAGCCATGCAGAAGGAAACCGCAGCCTTTGCTTTCAGCTCCCCTGGGTATTCTTCAAGTCATTTTTTGTAAACTAATAATAACAGATATAATCTATATACAGGTCTTTTCTAAAATTACTTATCTAAGTTCAGCCATTTAGTCACTGTTTGGTAATATCTAGATGCAAGATAAAGTACTTGTGAACACAGAAAATTAATGGAAAGGAAACACTGTCTAAGTGTATGCTGAGTTTAGCCACCAGCATCTATTTTTAAAGATGATCTAATTAATTGTTGCATAGAATATGGGGGGGAAGAAAAAGAAACACGGGCAAAGCTTTTAGACAAACCCACAGTAACTTTAAACGTATGGCATTGTTAAGACACATCTATAAAAGCTTATGGCATGATGTTAATACAGTTGTCAAACATGTCAGGATGAAGACATGGGGATAGAAAACCATTTCTCTGGGCAAGGGTGGGGGGAGAGGATGGGATTGAAAATGACCTTAGAACTTTTTTAGTATTAATCTGTGTATCTCCTTAACATACTCCTTATTTAGTAAATCAGATTGTAGTCATTTTACCACAGGGGATGCTTTTATCCCCTGACTGTACCTCTGTATAGAGCCATTGATCTTCACACTGGTTTTTTTTTTTTTTTCATGAGAGTTAATGCTATTTAAATGGCAAATAGATCAAAGATAAAGAAGACTGGCCTTTTTATTAAATTAGAGCATTCTAAAATTTAAACACAATAATCCAAATGCTAGATTCCCCCCTGAAGGACTGACAATATACTGATATTGTAGTATGCGTGAAAGGCTGAAGCATACTAATTTGTTATTTTTGCAAATAAAAGATGATTCTGAAAATTGACTTTACTTCCACAGTTGGAAAGCAAAGCTAAAGAACAAATACTCTAATGGAATGTAGAAGAACATATTTAATAAAGAGATTTTATAAAAGCATTGGCTAAGCATGAGAAAACTAGAAAATGGCATTTTAAAGCTTATTAACATATATTTCTTTCAAGAAAATACTACTCTAACACTAGAGCAAAGGAAAAGCTGCATATATACACTTTCTGCTTAGACAAAACCCCGGCCAACATTGAATGCTCTCAGATACTCAAAACTCATCCTTACAGGAAAAGTGTTCTCCAAACTCACACTAAACTGGGCATGGAAACCAGCCAGCAGGCCTCCCAGGTCTGGACAACAGAATAAACTGGCTCATCTATTTCCTACTACTCAAGCTTAATGAAACAAAAACTAGCCCAAAAAAAAGGAAAACAAAAATTGACCAAAACATGGCAAACAAAGAAAAGTCTACAACCCAAGGCCATACCTCAGAAAATTGTACATGAGGAAAGAAAGAGAAGATTCCAGAGTGGAGCTGAATGGCACTGTATAAAGAGGTTCAGTCTCCACCACCCTACCCCCCCATACACACACACACACACACACACACACACACACTCACACAGAGCCCTCACAAGTTACACTGGGGAGCTGCAAAATTCTGAGCCCTCACATCAATAATATATCTGGAGAGAGGCAAGATTAGTGGGCTAGTCTTTTTTTTTTCTTTCTTTCCTTCCTCCTCAGGGGAGCTATGGAAAGGCTGCTGGGCTAGAAATACAGTTCTCTGGTGAAAGAGGAGCCTCTGGCTATAGGATGAATTAGGGGAGGATCTGAAGCATGTGGGGACCCCCTCATGGGAATGGAGGTCACTTCCCAATCAGGTAGACATGAGGTAAGAAAGAGGTCTAAACAACCTACTACTGCACCCACCTCGCTGAACTTGCCTACTCTCCACCATGTTCTCAGGAATCAGTCAAATAGATTCACCCCCAAAAAGGCAAAGCCCAATCTGTGTTTCCTTAGTAGAAACAAGCTGGTCTCAGACACAGGAGAAAGACCATCAAATATGATAGTTCTCTCTAGATAATGGGATTAAGGTCATTGTTTTATATTTCTTCTCTATTCTTTGCTTATTAGTTTAAATAGTTTTTATACTTTATATAAAACATGTTTGTATAAAACAAAAAATTTTTTTCTTTAAAAATAATGAAAGTAACAAATATGACTGTCGCACTTAGCTCGCCACATAGAATTTGAAGAGCCATAAACCTGAGGTAGGGGTATAACAAACCATACAGTGTTCCCATCTTCATCAAATAACCCTAACCATCAAATAAGCCTAACCTACTTTGACCTTTGAGAGCAGAAGAGAAAAGAAAGAAAAGAGAAGAAAAAAATCAAGACTTAGAAAAAATGAGAAGCACTAAGGAGAAAACTGATCTGTGAGATACAGAGATACACAGAGATATAGAGAGCCAGGCCAACTCTGGAGCAGTTGAGGGAGATGGTCCTCAACCCTTCAATCACCCCAATCATCACCAAGACCTGACATCCAGTTTCAGTCATCTATGATGAGGGGCAGAAATTGAAGGGGGCTGAAGTGACAATTAAGGCACTGTGAAATGCATGTATGTGCACGTGTGTGCTCATTATGTGTGTGTGCACATTTCGTGTGTGTTTGTAGTACTGCTGCTTCAGCAGAACAGATGTATTCCAAACATAAACAGCTGATATCTGAAAGAAAACATAGTCTTTACTTGAATGTACTTTCTCTACCAATAAAAAAAAAATCTGTTAATAACTTAAACTAATCTCTAAGATGTGAATAAACAAGACAATCATAATGATGAGCCGGATTTAAAGGGAATGCAGCAGAATGATGCACTCTGTCATCATTTACCATATTTCAGGGGATCTAAGGTATCACTGAGTAAACGATGCACCATTATTTTATGTGCCATTATGAAAGGGGGAAAAAATGCTACCTAGCAAACTGTAACTCAATTCTTTATCATATCAACTGCAGACAGTTCTGGGCACAGGGATGTTCAAATGTGTATCTTAGAGTCAGTGAAATGCAATACCTCTCATCACTCACACACCATCACTAACTGTCTGATTCTTGAAGGATCCCTTAAGCTTCCTGGCCTGTTTCTTCAACTAGGAATGTGTTGGGATTTTATCGTTTGTAAGGATTCCCTTATGGTGTAAAAATTCTGTGGTTCCAGATCTCTCGTTTTCTCCCAGAACTAAAATATTCTCTGGCCCTAAGACCTTCTGAGCTGTGAAGAACAGGAGCTCTGGGTGAGATTTGCTTCTTGGACAGCCTCAAGGAGCTCGGAGCCTTTTTGGCATCCCACCTTAGCCCCAACAAGGAGGCAATGGTGAGAAGGCAGCCATCCCCCTCAGCCACTGCCCTTCTTTCACCAGCACCTCCATTCAGGTGTGGTCCACACTTGCTATTATCTATCCCCTGCTCCCTTTTCTCTCAGGCCAGAAGATAAAGACGGAGAATGGAAGGCCTGAGATCTCATTCGTCCATCTAATCAAGACTCCAGAGATACCTGGGTGGCTCAGTCAATTAAGCATCAGACTTTTGGTTTCAGCTCAGGTCATGATCTCAGGGTCATGAGATTGAGCCCTGTGTCAGGTTCTGCTCTGACAGTGTGGAGTCTGTTTGGAATTAACTCTCTCCCTCTCTCTGCCCCTCCCCCACTTGCATGCATGTACAGTATCTCTCAGTAAATAAAAAAATAAGTAAATAAACAAACATAAAAAAAAAAAAAAAGACTCCAGATGGCTTTCTGCCAGTCAGGGAGTGGTTGCCTGGGTAACCAAGAATTAACTGGAAATAATTCCTATTCTCTCCTTTTGCCAGCCATTCTTCTACTTCCTCCCTTCTGTCTTACTAGGGAGTTAATAGTAAAAGGATTTATTTAACTAGACTTTGCATTTTACAACCCCTGCCGGCTTCCACAAACAAACTGCAAACTGCTTCCTACTAGAGGCTTGTCTTAAATGAACCAGAACTACTTTTCTCATCTAAATATTTTAAACCTAGTTCGAACACAGCAAAGAAAAGCAAGTTCAAAAGACAGAGTAGCTAGCTAGCTAGCTAACTTATGCCTTGATTTATCAATGGCTGAGGATGGTATATTGAAATAGATCCCTTGTTTCACAGCTTCAAGATCAGCTTGAAGATAGGAATGCTTTTGAAAGGGGACGGAAAAAGACTTTCTTTACCAAAATACCTAACCCTGCAAGTTTATCCAGATTGAGAGAGTAGATTATTTTCTTTAGTTATGTGGGTGGAGGGTGGGGCCCAAAGTGGGGCCCAAAGTGATAGATTCTGGGTCTGTTGTGTAGTGAGTCAAAGGCAAGTCTCTAAGGGCATCCTTAGAAGGTGTGTGACAGGGAAAGAGATGGGTAATGCTAGTTGGCAATAAACTGCAACTCTGGATCCACTCTCTACCCTTCAACATGCTGTGTGGTGTGTGCCTGGGAGGCTGACTTCTAGAAACTATACTAGCCTACCCTCTGGCTCCTGTTGTGTTTAGTCAATGGAAAGGACTTACCAGGAATGAGGAGGCAAGACAGAAAAAGACTGAGACATTCACAGCCCCACATTCTCTCCCTGCTACTGGGTAGGCAGTAGTTGTCTCTCTCCCAAAAGCCACAGGTGCTGCCAGAATGACCTCTTCTACAGCTAACAGGGCTCTGTGGATTTCAGTAATCTCTTCAAGCCTACAGGACAATAGTACTGGCTTCCTCCTGCTAACCTCTGGGTGCTTCCCCATTCCTTGTTGAATTCCTTCAACCTTTAACCCTTTGTTAATAGGCCCCTCAGTCAGAACCCCCTGCAGAATTATTCATTTCTTTATGTGTGATAATAATATTGTGACTGCTATTTAAAGTGGTCTTTCCTGGCGAGGAAGTAGAGAAATGGGCACCCTCTTACACTGTTGGGGGGAATGTAAACTGGTGCAACCCCTCTAGAAAACAGTATGGAGGTTCCTCAAAAAATTAACAATAGAATTCCCCTATGACCTAGAATTAGCACTGCTAAGAATTTACCCAAGGGACACAGGAGTGCTGATGTATAGGGGCACATGTACCCCAATGTTCATAGCAGCACTTTCAACAATAGCCAAATCATGAAAAGAGCCTAAATGTCCATCAACTGACGAATGGATCAAGATGTGGTTTATCTATACAATGGAATACTACATGGCAACGAGAAAGAATGAAATCTGGCCACGTGTAGCAACGTGGATGGAACTTGAAGGTGTTATGCTGAGCAAAATAAGTCAGGCAGAGAAAGACAGATACCATATGTTTCCACTTATAGATGGATTAGGATAAACTTAACAGAGGACCATAGGGGAGGAGAAGGGGGAAATAGTTGGGGAGAGGGAGAGAGGCAAACCATGAGAGACTCTTGAATACGGAGAACAAACTGAGGACTGATGGGGGTGGGGGAGAGGGGAAGGGGGGTGTTGGGCATGGAGGAGGGCACTTGTTGGGATGAGCACCAGGTGTTATATGGAAACCAACTTGACAATAAACTATGAAAGAAAATAAATAAATAAAGTGGTCTTTCATCAGCCTAAATGTCCATCAACTGATGAATGGTTAAAGAAGATGTGGTTTATATATACAATGGAATACTACTTGGCCATGAGAAAGAATGAAATGCTGCCATTTGCAGCAATGTGGGAAACTGGAGGGTATTATGCTAAGTGAAATAAGTCAGTCAGAGAAAGACAGGTATCATAGGTTTTTACTAATATGTGGAACTTGAGAAACTTGAGAAGACCATGGGGAAAGGGAAGGGGAAAAAATAGTTACAAACAGAGAGGGAGGGAGGCAAACCACAAGAGAATCTTAAATACACAGAGAATCTTAAATACACAGAACAAAATGAGGGTTGATGGTGGGAGAGGGCAGGGAAGGGGGAAAATGGGTGATGGGCATTGAGGAAGGTGAGCACTGGGTGCTGCATACAAGTGATGAATCATGGGAATCTAACCCCAAAACCAAGAGCACACTGTATACACTGTATGTTAGACAATTTGACAATAAATTATATTTTTTAAATGACCACGTTTAATAACAATCAATTTTAGTAATAAAATGTACAAGTCATATTTAATTTGACCAAAAAAAAGTGGTCTTTATCTTTTAGAGATATATCCTGAAATATTTGGGGATAAAATGATATGGAAATGAAGCATGTCTGGCCATGAGCTGATAACTGGCAAAGCTAAGAGAATGGGTCTTCCTTATAATTTTCTCTATCCATTGTACATGTTTAAATTTTTCCATCATAAAAAGATTTTTAATGGAAAACAACCTCTTTCTAATCACCCCTTTTGGGTATGCTATCTGCTTCCCATATGTCCCTGGTCTGATACAGAAGTAGAAGAGGAACAGAGAACATCAGCAAGGTGAGCATCCCCTCTTATATAATTTTGCCTGAAACTGTCCCTAAAAAGCAGTTTTCGAATAATGTGCTTGTGGTCCTTCCTAAACTGGGAATAGATAGCAAAACCTTGCCAATTCATCTTAATTAACTAGGAGAACCAGTCAACCCGACTCAGAAAAGATCTATGTAATAAATTATTTATAATTTTTTTAAAAAATTGAACAATTTATTTCAACTTCAGACTGGCCTTCATGTACTCTCAATCTTATCTCACAATGTATCTTTTTGCAAATCTTTATGGAAATCTTTTAGAGCTGCCTTAGACATGCTATTCCTCATACTAACAACTCCTGGCCCTTTCTACTCCACTTCACTACTCAGCCATCTCAAAGCTCAGCCCGTTCCAACTCTTCTGTAAAACCTGTCTTGACCATATTGGCCCCAAATGAACTCTCCTTCTCAAGGATCAGGCTCTCTGCTTCGCCAGTCACTGGATAACTTTGGGCAAGTATTTAACCTCTCAGTGCCTCAGTTTTAGCATCTATAAAATGGAGTTCATAAAAGTATGTCTTTGTTGGGATTTATAAGAACATTATGTGAGTTTATTTGGGATTGGCTGATAGCAAGCATTCAGTTATGTTAGCTACCATTATTATTTATTCAAAAAATATGTATTGAGCTTTCACCATGGCTTTTTCCAAGTGCCGGGGGTACAACAATAAACAAAATTAAGCTCTTGAGCTCATGGAGCTTCCATTTAGCAGGAGAGATAGATAATATTACAGTTTCAAATAGTGCTAAGTACTTGAGGAAACTAAAACAGTAAAAATGAGGAAGGCATTATTTTTAGATAAGGTGGTATGGAATGCCCTCTCTAAGAAGGTGACATTTTGATGAAAACAAACATACTGAAATTAGTTTTTAAACCATTTTCACTGCCTAATGAAAAACTCTTAAATATCAAAACGTTGCAAATACCTGGGAACTACATGTTTTCCAAGTAGATAATCTAGAATCCTAACCTGGATTATCAACCTGTCAATAGAGAAATTTGCATTATAAACCTAAATATCCATTCCAAAGCTGTATTTCGCTACCATGTTAAATGTTATCATGTCCCCTACACTGTTTTTTTCATACTAACCTAATTTTTCAAACATAGTGTTTTGTCATCACAACTTCTACATGCTGTTGACAGATTCTTCTCTTGCTGCTATTTCACAGACTTGGCCTTTTAATTTCTTCACCTTTAATTGTTTCCTAAGAAATTGCCTTTAGCCTGAATCATACCTTTAAACTGCTTTCATGCTGCCGTTCCCTTATTTTCCTTCTATATTAGAGTCACTGTCACTGAATTCTATCATCTTCTTTCACTTCTATATTCTTCCTTCCTTGATCTCTTCTCTCCCATAGATAGCCAACGGGAGAAGAGATTGCAAACAAAACTGCTAACCTGGGGGGAGGTGTGTGTCTGGAAGGAGATGGGTGGCTTCACTGGTGGAAATGTAGGACTCAGAGAAATAAGACATGGGTGAGAAGTAACAAGAGTCGTACTATCACTTTCCTGACAATTTCAGAACCTAAGAATTAATAAAATAAGGATTTGTGTTAGAAAATGTCAGAAGGTTTAGGAAGATAAATGTGATGCTTATTTCCACCAAGGGGGAAAAAAAAATCTCTGGTGATGAAAATTGTCACCTTATAGGTCCTTTGTAATGGGTTAATGAATGAATTTTAAAATATATATATTTCTACATATGTAAAATAACAATTGACAGTTAACTCTGAGTCCCTGGGCTTTTCTCTTGTGAAGTAATAAACACAGGCAAGTACCTTGGCTATCCAAATATTCCACGTTACCTCCTGCTCTTTTGCTGTGATTTTTTTTTTCCTCTTCTTCTTCATCAGACACAAGGTCCAAAGTCACTCAAGATTAGAAAACATGAAAAGCTTAGAAATTAAATTCTAAAGATGAACTTCTAAGGAATTCACCGAAGACCATATAAATTTAGAGATTTTCTTCACCAGAAACCCAGCAACTCAGATTAATGTTACTGCTTTCTAAAGTTGTTATAAATGAGGTCCACACAAAATCGGCCTGTTTTTCATTTTGTTGCATGTTCCACATGAGCTCTGGAACTGAGCTGCCGTCCAAAGACTGGCTTATGCCCAGAACATTCCCAAGCGCCAGAAAAGGAGGCAACAGAATCGTCTGTGCTGGCGGCACTCTAGCATATGCAATACTGAATATTATAAATATGAAAAAAAAAGCAATATGAGAGAAAATACTGTTTTCTTTTCAGTAATGACAAAACTATAGTTTCATTATCTCAGAAGTTAAAACATCACAGAGAAAAGATACCTGAGAGTTCCAGGCTTTTTCTCTCTCACAACCTCATACACAGATTTCCCTCATAAAAATATCCTGTGTTGTCCCAGTTTAAGCTCTTTTTATAAAAACGATCTTTATATTTCTTCTAAAATGACATGTTAAAATTAATATTGGTTCACCTTATGTGCCCTCTGGTGTGACACATTCTAATCTTCCAGACAACACCCTGATCAAAGGAAAGAATTTTTTTCTCCTTTTGTGTTTAGATTAAAAATTATGATCTGCAGGCATGAGTTGAACCAAACTGAAAGTTTACTTTACTAAAAGAAGGAAATCACTGATTCTAAATATCTTTTTTATAAAAATTTTTAATGTTTATTTATTTTTGAGAGAGAGAGACAGAACATGAGCAGGGGAAGGACAGAGAGAGAAGACAACACAGAATCCGAAGCAGGCTCCAGGCCTGAGCTGTCAGCACAGAGCCTGATGCAGGGCTCGAACTCACAAACGTTAACATCATAACCTGATCTGAAGTCACACCCTTAACTGAATGAGCCACCCAGGTGCTCCTAAATATATTTTATAAATGTGGGGACCGAATGATTAAAAAGAGATCTGGTGTTTCCAGTGGCACACCAAATGTGGGAAAAAGGGAAGGCAAAAATGGGTGTAAAAATTTTAAAACCTTAAAAATGACCAAACACTCATCTGCTTTGTTATTATGACCTGTGCCAGCAATTCTAAATAATGGAATTGATAAAGTACTCTTCTCAAAAAAAAAAAAAAAAAAAAAAAAAAACTCTGTATATGTTCTAACATATGGCTACTGTTAGCTTTTAATAATATGTATGCAAATGTTAAATTCACATATTTTTATTATTCATCTTTTAATCTACATTATAATCTACAGGAAAGATAAATCATATAACTCCCAATCACATAGATGACTCCTGACACATGCAGTCCAGATACACACATTCATCCCATGAGAAAATGCATAAAGATTCAGGAACCATTCACTTTGGGCACGATTTGTGTCTCCACCCCTCCAATCTTTGAGACACTCCATATTCTTACATTTAAACAGATTACAAATAAACAATGATAGGATCTGAGTTGTAAAAAAAAAAACAAAAAAAAAAACAAGTTTACATTAATTCATCACTACAAGGGATCACTGGAATTTAAGTTTTGTTTAAAACAAATTGAAACAGAGTAGAAAATACAACATGTAGTAATGGTAAGTGCAAATTTTAGTTCATACACAAATTATTTTACTACTTTTAAGTTAAAATTTCTTTTTTTATTATGATGTGTATTGATATTCAACTCTACTAGTATTCATTACTGTCATAGACCAATGAATAAGTAATTTCCTTTTTTAAATGTATATTAATATAATTAAAATCCATTATTTTCCTTTTTATATATAACCCTTATTTTATGTTTTAGTTTTTACTTTTTACTGGCATAATTATATACATGAAGCCAAACAAAAAGATAACCCCATCCGTATGTCTTTGATGGTAATTATTATCATGCATTTCATTTCATATGAAATAATTTTGAATAATAACATTGTCATATTGAGGAGAAAAGGGCTAACAATTATGTGCTCTTGAGTGTAAACATGCTGTATACACCATAGTCTTTCTGCAAATTTTTTTACATTCTTTCTGACTTTCTCATTTTTTGTCTGAGCCTCAGTTGTAATACAATTTACATCAAAATTGTGAGCCGGCCTAGAGTGGTAGATTCTATGGCAGCTAGAAGAAAATAACCCCTCGAAAGGTATAGAAAAGAGGGAAAATAACAACCTAGATCTGCATTCATTTATTCAGCAAATACACTCAACCAGTGGCTACTAAGTATCCAGAATTGCACCAAGCACTGGTGTAGGTACTAGGAATACAGCTGGGATGAGCTTCATGACCCCTGTTAGCTTATATTGTAATGGGGGAAACAAACACAATAAATAATAAACATAACGAACAGGTAACATATGTTAGAAGGTGATGGAGCATTATACAGAAAATAAGAAACGTCACATGGTATAGAAGATCAGGAGTGACAGAAAGTTGCAGTTGCAAATAGGGTGGTTTGGTGATTTGTAGTTGGGAAGATGACACGAAGGACATGAGAATTAGCTGTATGGACATCTGAGAAAAGAACAACCTGGGCAAAGCAAAGAGCCAGTGCAAAGGCCATGGGAAAGGAACATGTCTGGTTTGCTCCAGGAAGAGCAAGGAGACCAAGGGTGGCTGAAGCAAAGTAAAAGGAAAGATAGTAGGAGATGATACCAAAGAGGATGGAGGGTCAGACTGTAGAGAGTGTTGTAAGCCTTTAAAAGGACTTTTGTCTTTTCTGGGTAAAACGGGGAATTTCAGAGCTTTAAGCAGAGGTATGACACAATCCAACTTACAATCTGTAAAAGCATAGCTTTAATATAAGTGAAATAACTACCTCCAAGCAGGCTGGAGGGATATGCGGGTGATCCAGCTAAGACATCTGTCCCACATTCACCTCCAAGATGGATCCACCCAATTTAACTGGCTGGGTGCCCTTCTTCCCTTAGTTCTTACCTTGCAGCCTTCCTGAAGGTGAACACCGCATCACATTTCTTGGATTTTGAAAGGGCATTCTTCAGATAAGAATCTAGAGATGCTGCCCTGAGGCTGAGATTTTTACCATTTCAGATTGATTATTTTACATTCTTTGAATATCTTCAAGAGTCTTCTCTAAAACTATGAATTGCTCTTAGATGTTTAACGGATGAAAATTAGCTTTTTGATACAAGTCAATTTATCCCTGGGGCGCCTGGGTAGCTCAGTCAGGTAAGTGTATGACCCTTGGTTTCAACTCAGGTCATGATCTTAGGGTTTCGTGAGTTCAAGCCCCATGTTGGGCTCTGTGCTGGCAACACAGAGCCTGCTTGAGATCGTCTCTCTCCTTTTTTCACTCTGCCCTTCCCCCACTCGTCCTGTCTGTCTCTCTCTCTCTCTCAAAATAAATAAACTTAAAAAATTTAAAAAAAAAAAACAATTATCCCTTGCCAAGTGACAACCAGCTAACTGACAATTAGGCAGGAATGAATGTCAGAAACATACACAGCAACACACACACACCTTAATACTTAGATATTCATTTTTAACTCACATTCTATCCACAATTGACTATAATGATAATAGGTCCTGAATGTATATATTTTCCATTCATTTCTCTTGTTTCATATTTTAGTACACAATAAGGATGATATGAGGGGAGAGAGAGGAAAGGGAATGCCAGAAGATGTGCATGGCAGCCATGCTATGCAGTGGGAAATACAGAGGCAAGGTGATTTCTGGAGAAAGATCTGTCTGCCTAAAATTTGAGCCAGAGCCAGCTCCTACCTCAAGCCAACCCACGCTCTGGGCGTAAAAGGAAAAACTTTGCCCTCAGGCCCTGCTCTTGCCCCTAACTTCACCTTCAGAAGAGATGACTAAATAATGTCTCTTTGTAGTCTAATTGGTCCTCTTGGTCCCTGCCTCTGTTTTTTTTTTTTTTAAGACTATTATTACATTCATTCCACTTCGATCTTTTGTCAGTAAAATTTCTCAACATTTCTTTGTCACAATGGAAGGCTTTTAACTTCTCAATTGTTTTTTAATGTCTCCTCCAAAAATAGGACTGTCAGAAACAATATGAAAAGCATCAGATGGGTACCAATTTTTACCCATATTTTCTATGGAAAATTGAATTTGAGGCTAGAATTGAGCAAATACAAGAAATATTGTTTCTTAACAGTATAGAAAATGCTGTTTAAAAGTTTTCCCTGCTGGGGTGACTGGGTGGTTCAGTCGGTTAAGCATCTGACTTCAGCTCAGGTCATGATCTCACGGTTCGTGGGTTTGAGCCCCACATCGGGCTCTGTGCAGACGACCAGCTCAGAGCCTGGAGCCTGTTTCAGATTCTGTATCTCCCTCTCTCTCTGACCCTCTCCTGTTCATGCTGTCTCTCTCTCTCTCTCAGAAATAAAACATTAAAAAATGTTTAAAAAAAAAGTTTTGTCTGTTGTTTTCTAAATCAAATGTCCATCAATAGATGAATGGAAAAGAAGATGTGGTAAATATATATCTTGCAATTTGTGACAACATGGATGGACTTAGAGGGTATTATGATAAGTGAAATAAGTCAGAGAAAGACAAATATCATATGATTTCACTTATATTTAGAATCTAAAAAACAAATTAACAAACAAAACAGACTTTTAAATACACAGAACAAACTGGTAGTTGCCAGAGGGGCGGGGGAGGGAAGGATGGGCAAAATATATAAAGGGGATCAAGGTGTACAAACTCCCACTTATAAAATAAATAAGCAACAGAAATGAAAAGTATGGCATAGAAAATGTAGTCAGTAATATTGTGATAATGTTGAATGGTGACTACACATTCATGGTGAGCACTGAGTAATGTATAGAATTGTCAAGTCAATATGTTATACACCTGAAATTAATATAACATTGTATGTTAATTTTTAAAAGTTTTCTCTGATGTTTGCTACCATCAGGTATCTTGCCAGTGCTCATAGTTCTGAGCTAATGATTTCTCAGTGTTATCAACTCATATTCCAGAAACCCAGATTTGAATACTTGTATTTCTAATGCCTTCTTTCCATGAGGACAGTCAGCTATGGGCACACAGGGGACTCTGTACTGCGTGTGATAGACTAGCCTCTTTTCCATGCCAGACAGCTTCCATCCAAGGAAGTTTCATGAAGAGATGGCAAATCCCTATTTGATATTATTTAAGGACACTAAAAAACTTGCCTTGACTCCATCACCCACAAAATTTCCCCACCTGAACACTGGTGCCTTGACATTGTTAACATGGAGCAAAAATTGTACAGTAAGAGTTGACTTTTAAAATGTAAAAAGAATATAGCCAGAAGGAAAATTACTACATTTACACTAACATGTAAATGACTAGTGTCCTACCCCTTCCTTAAAATGGGTTTGTGAGAGAAGAGGAGAAAGAGCCCAGGAGATGCATGCAGATTCTGAAAGGGAAGAACATTGTCAAGTAAGATCACAAGTCCCTGATAGCCTAAGACCCACTAGGAAAGGTAAAATGGAGAGAACCCTCCTGAGGATATCTCCTAAGGATGCTCGTTGTCACCACAATCAGCCAAAGTGCTAGAATACTTCCCATCTCATCCTCATTCCTATTCAAACCCTCTAAAGGATGGGGTATTCCTAAGGAGTTAACCATATTGCAAGCTTATAAATATTAGTAAAGAGAAAAAAATCTTATTTTTCACAATTTCTACTTAAAAATCAGAAATATAGCCAATATAAAAAAGAAAACCAATTCATTGAGAAAGAATATAAGACAGTGGCCACCTTGAACATACTAACCTTCACTACAACAGAAATATCAGGCCTAGTGGCCCTCTCCAGTTTTCCTTGCCTTGAGCCCAACACCAAACTTTTTCAACTACCCAAGTATAACCTTCCTCGTAATTGTTCAAGGAGGTACCTTCCTCAGCTTGTGTTTCAAGACCCTTTATAAATTGAGCTCTCAGTCTAATTTGACTCTAGCCATAACTCCGCCTGCAATCCTACTCTGCCCTACTATTCCCACTACTCCCCTACATAGCCAAACTAGAATATTTGGGGGTATTTAAATTTCCCCCTTTCTTAATTCTTGGCCTTTGTTATAATACTTTAATCCAGAGTATCTAACCCTA
Source organism: Hyaena hyaena (assembly GCF_003009895.1). NCBI lineage: Eukaryota > Metazoa > Chordata > Mammalia > Carnivora > Hyaenidae > Hyaena > Hyaena hyaena. Next base: position 939,398 of record NW_024080640.1, read on the forward strand.
AATTCACATGTCAAAATCTTATCTACCTTACAAAACTACCTTAATATTCCTAATGTCTTTCATGATTCATCTATCTCAATGGACTTTTCCTTCCTCTACATATCTAACACCTATGTCTACAGATAACATTAAAAATAGCCCATTCCTAGCCAGATTGACATAAAACATCACACTAAAAGCCTATTTACCTCAGTTCCTATTGTCCAATATATCATGTCTGGCTTACAAAAAATAGCAAGGCATCCCACAAGGCAAGAAAAAAAAAACAGTCTGAACACATAAAACAAGCATCAGAACCAGATTCAGGTATGGCACAGATTTTGGAATTACCACACATGGAATCTAAAAACAATTATCACTAATATGCTAATGATTATAATGAAAAAGTTAAGACAACATGCAAGAACAGGTGGATAATGTATGCAAAGCTATGGAAACTCTGAGAAAGAATCAAAAAGAAATCAGAAACACCATAATGGGAATAGAGAATGCCCTTGACAGTTACATCAGTAGACAGGACATAACCAAGGAAAGCATCAGTAAGCTTGAAGATACGTAAATAAAAACTTCCCAAACTGATATGCAAAGAGAAAAAAAGTATGAAATAAAACAACTACATACTTTTTGTAAGCCAGACTTCTGAGGCATTGCCCATCCCATTCCATTACCCAAAGAACCACCCATGCATAGGGCTTAGGCAAGTTGATCAGCTTAGTTACTGAAAATATTCAAAAGACCTTTCTGTAATGAAGGGACCAAGAAGGAGAAGATCCAGGACCCCTGGCAATGTTGTGTCTAAGCAATAAGTGACCCCAGCAAGAATCTATGTATACAATGTGGTGTGGGTATTTTAATCTTTTATGCCTGCACACATGAAAATTACTACCCATTTAATCATCTTAATAAAATTTCTGTCTCTTGTCATCTTTCTTATTATGTATGCATTACTATCTCTCTCACTGGGGTATTTTGAAGCTTAATTAATAATGTGCACTGATTTGAGCCTTGGGGGGAAACTAAAGAATATGCTTTAAGTATATATTGGTACTATGGAGAATATAATATCATGATAAATGTGCTGTAACAGCATAAAATGAAAAGAACTCTGGGCAAGACAAGAAAGGGATGATGTGAGAAACAGAGACATGGAAATTATATAAACCATGGCTAAAGAGATAACTGGGGCAGATATCTTGGCAAGAAAAACCAATTAGATAAGTTATAAATCAGAAATGTGTCAAATTATTATTGTCTTCTGGGGAAATGACCCTATGTCTTAATTAGACATGGCCACATATGAAGTTTGAAACCAAGAAATGTAACAAGTATTGTGTTATATATTCTCCATTGCCTCTCCAGATACACTGTCCACCTTCACTATGCTCCAGGGTCTGACCTGTATGGTCTACATTAAAGGGTGCCTTCAATGTGGCTTCCTGTGAAGGCCAAGTCACAGGAGATCAGAAGACAAGAAGAGACTGAAACAAAAGTATTTATTTTCTTAGCTCTCTACTATGCTGTGGGTGAACAATGGCTGTATTCCTCCATCAAAGGCCATAGTTCCCGGCAAGCAGCCATCTCCCACAGCTCCTCTCCAGGTGCCCTCAGTAATAGGAGTGGTATCATTTTATACTTTTGCAGCATCCCTTATTGGCTTCCCTTAAGGAAGCCTGCCCACATCCTTGAAATGGTCCCTTTATTTATTTCTCCCCATCTACTACCTGCTTGACCCTTACTGATACAGGTATAAAATATTTACACATGAGACTATGCAATATACACATATATAAATATATGTATGAATATATATTTATGTATATATATATTTTATATTTTCTTATATGTATGTATATATTTGCTGACAAAGACTTTTTAGTTTTAACAAAATAGATCTCACACAAAAGAAATGTGTATAGGATTGACCTCCTCTGTGGAGTTAATCAACTCCAAGAGCTGGTTAGGCCTTGCTCTTCATGCACAGCATATAATTATCATGACATTGTGGTGGGAATAAAAGAAGCTTTCACAAGCAGGCTTCATTTGGGGAGAACTTCATGAAGTGAGGAATCTGAGAAGTACAAAAATGCCAAGAGGTCTGATCCTTGGAGTTATGTCAACTCAAGCACCTGTAGTTGGCTTCCATGACTGTGCACCACCAAGAAATGTTAAGTGTTGCACAATTTAGTGAGGCCTCTCTTAATACATCTGTCTTTTCACTAAAATAGTGAGATCAAGAGCATAGTTTTTCATGGTATTTCTAGTCCCATTGCAGCTTATTGCTTAATGAACATTTGTTGATCTCCTACTCTCATTGAGAACACACAATGAGGACACAATCGGTGTTTATTAACGAACTCAGAACTACCTTCCACATTGAATTCCTGAGAAATATAAGCTGGTTTTTTGTTTTTTGTTTTTTTTTTTTTTTTGAGAGAGAGATAGAGACAGCATGAGCAGGGGAGGGTCAGAGAGAGAGGGAGACACAGAATCTGAAGCAGGCTCCAGGCTCTGAGCTAGCTGTCAGCAAAGAGCCAGATGTGGTGCTTGAACCCACAAACCATGAGATCATGACCTGAGCTGAAGTCGGACGCTTAACCAACTGAGCCACCCAGGCACCCCCAAAATATAAGCTGTTTAAAAGATCATTTAATATCAAAGCATCTAGGTTATAATAACCCCAACATCATGTACCTCCAGATGTTATACCTACAAGCTTATATTTTCTATTGCTGAGAACAAACTATTTTGAGAGAGGATCTATTTTTTAAAGAAGTCAAAGCAAGCAGGAGTGGTTCTTTTACATCTGATTTCAAAAAGGAACTGCATGTCTATCCATAAAATCAAAGTATGTCTCCAGCTGCCAAAGTCATAACATTAAATTTAGGGTTTTCCATACAAATGGCAAACAGCAGTGCACCCCGGTGACCTCCAAAGCCATAAGCTAAGGAACCATAACTGGCACTAACTCCTTTGTCAAATCCACATTCGGTGTTATTTTTTCTCCTCTGCGTCATGAACTCCTGGACCTTCCTCTGTGTGGTTCTTCAACATGTCGCTCCGTCACAGTCCCTTCTATGTCAGGTCTCCCTGTAACAGGCCTTGGAATCCACAGCTTCTGCTCTTACTACCTTGACTCCTTTCATCTTTACACTCAAGTCCAATTTTCTCCAGTGCAATAGCTACACATCATTCTCCTATCTACAATATCCAAATGGCTCAGGTTAACACGAATATGCTTAGACTTGTGGCTCATCTGTAAAAATGATAATAGAATGGGGCTAAGCAAAACCGCCAGGTTCCCTTAGCTCTGATTTTATCATTCTTCCCCTGAACTTATCTGATCTCATGTAATAATCCCCTGTCACTTAGCTTCTTGGTGTCAGCCCTCTCATATCTAGCATTTACTAAGTATCTAAAATAGGAAGGGCACAGTGATTGTCCAGGCCCTTAACATGTAATAGCAGTTATCATTTATGAGCACTTCTACATAGGGTATTTAAGCAGGGCTCATTATATACTCACAACAACCATATGACAAGGCACAACTGACAACCCCATTTTATACATGAGGAAACTGACACACACTGGTTATCATGGCCCGAGTCACATAACTAGTAAGTGGCACAACCAAGAATGAAACCTAGATAATTTGATCCTATATGATACTGCCTCTTAAACAATAGCAGTGAAAACTTTGTCTTTAAAAATATGAATAAAATACTGAAGAAGAAGATCTTAACTCTGCTAAAATTTCCAGCATGAAGAACGACATAAGCTCCAAGATGCTTTCTACCCCCTCCTCTTGTGTCAGTGTCATGGCCCCATTTGGAGCCTTCATCTCATATTCTCAGCCAACTAATCTCCATCTCCAGCCAGCATTGTCAGAAGGCCCAACTTTCACCTCCAAAGAGCCATCCAGAGTCATTGAATTGACTCCTATTTGTGCTTTATTATTTTGTACATGATGAGATTGTTAGTTTGTACATATACTATATCTGACATCATTTTTTTCTAACTTGTTCCCATTGCCATGTTTAATCTCTCCAAACAATCTATCAAGGTCACCTCCAGCCAAGCCTGGTACAGTGCTTATCAAATAGCAAGCAAAGTTGCTAATAAATCAAATAATTCACTTTATCCAGGGAGTCAAATCAAAACCATCCAGATCAGTCTGAGGACACTCACTCACCTTGACCTGGCAGAGCCTCCCCCATCAATCCACCAGGGCTAACTTGACAACAATGTTCCAGTCAACACTCCACACTCCTATCCCCTTGACTTGTATCTTGTCTTAAATGATAATATAAACACTGAGCCTCCAAAGTAGTGAAAGAAACTTTTATTTTCTCATGGTTCCACTGCCCAGGTTTTTATAAGATACTGTAAATCCAAAACTGCCATAAAAGTTGGAAGCTTCAAAGTGCCTTTATAGGAATTTGGACTGTGGTCAAACATTTACCTTCAGTGTTCTCTTACTAGTGGTGGAATTCCCTCTGCAACAACCTAATACAAGTACATTGGATGTGCTGGGAAGACCTGCAGACCTAAGCAGATTTAAGCTATTTTCCATCACTCATCATTGTAAATGTGTTAGTGTTTTAACTGTGGGGTATTCTTAAACCTTTCTGCTGGTGATGCTTTCAGTAAACAACAGTAATTCTCAAGGGTCTTATCATGAATGCAGTGATTCATCTCCAGCACAGAGACGTGGCTTTATTTAGAACTGGCCAGAGTGAGGAGGGGCATCATTATATTCCATTTGCTAGAGGATCTGCAGAATTCTGTCTCATTTGCCCTGCATAGCAGGTCCAGTTTATTCCTTTTCCTTTATCCTGCTCTAAGAATTGCATGCCTAAATATTAAGCAAATATCCCCACATTGATGCTTTATCCAAATTACTTCTTAATTGCTTCAAACAAAGTACACTTTGCATACCCTCTCTCAGTCTAGTTTGTGAGGTCCCACAATGGCTGTCTGACACGTAGGAGACATTAAATAAATGTTTAATTAATATTTGCAAAACAATAAAGGCAAAGCTAAAAAAATAGAAGCAAAAAAGGGAGGGAGGTAAAGTTGATAATTGTAGGTGAAAAGACGACATCATAGACTATATCAGTCTGGTTCATGTGCAACTAAGCCCTACAGGGTTTAACACGTTTCTATGACCTCAAGGGTTAATCCTCTCTTGAATTTTACTACTAGGAGGACCCTTAGATAGAGAGCAACCAGAGGTATCTAGATGGCTCAGTCAGTTGAGCGTCCAACTCTTAATTTCGGATTGTGTCATGATCTCACAGTTCATGAGGTCAAGCCCCACATCTGTGCTGATAGCAGAGAGCCCACTTGGAACTCTCTTACCCTCTCTGTCTGCCCCTCACCCCCTCTCAAAATAAATGAAAGAAAGCAAGTAAGCAAGCAAGAAAGAAAACAACCAGTTTAGAGCAATTCATTCCCACTGCTGGAAAAATACAAGTCAACACATTTTGACCTCTGAAGGGCAGCTTACGTAATATACCAGCTATCTACTGTCATAATAATACTGCATAATAAACAGCTACAAATACCTCCAACAGCATTCAGCAATAAGCTTTTATTGTTTACATCCCAGTCAGCTGGGGATGGCCAGAGAGCTCTGCTGGTCTTAGCCAGGTTTGCTCATGTGTCAACAGTATCTACAGTCACTGGCTGTTAGCTGTTATCAGCTAGCCTTGGCTGGGACAACTGGGACTACTCAGCTCTGTTCCACATGTCTACGGTCCTCCAGTGGGCTACCCTAGTCACAGGCTATGGCAGTGGAAGAGCTTGCCCCCAGAAACACAAGGGCTCGTAAGGCCTAAGATCAAGTGATTAGTCCTCACTTCTCTCTCATTCTACTGGCCAAAGCAAGCCATATGGCTAAAACCAAGGACAGAGAATTACGTCCCACCTTCAGTAGAGATGGACTATGAGGTTACATGGCAAAGGGAGTAGTGCAGGGAGAGATGAGGAAATGAGGCCATTGATGCAGTCTATGACAGGCATATTTATATAAAAATAAAAACTACGGCATTTTTAATTACAAAGATGGAAGTCAGGGATATTTACAAGTATTAAACTAGGAAACCAATTTGAAAGAAGGTGCTTATTTCTTCTAACAAATATCTAGTTCAGTCATTATTTTTTTTAACTCCAATCTTGTTATAACAATTAGCTAAATAGGCACTTGAGGTAAGTAACACTTATGTTAAGAAGGAATTGATTTCTTTCCTCTCTGGGTATTCTTTATTCAAGGGGCCTGGTAAAATATTTTTATGAACTAATAAAAAACTTTAAACATTTTTGTAAGTCTATGGCAATGATAAATTTTTCTAATTTTTAGAGAAAAGGAGAATTGAAATAACTATATAAAAAACATTATGAGTAAATTAAAATTTTATTTCATTATTTTAAATTTAATAAATATTTTCACAGTTTTGACCAAACAAAGGCAAAAAGCTAGCTGATCCCTAGATTTGTATTTCTCATCTGATTCAATTATGTAAGTTTATATTTTAGAACTACCAGCTCACTCAAATCAGGACCCAGACTAAGTCACTCTGCAATATCAGAAGCTTCAGACTGAAAGAAGGTTGAAACGAAATTACATCTCTGCAAAAATCAGAATCTCTATTTCTGGGTTCAGTGCACTTGACAGTTTAACTACCTACATTGTTTTTATAATATGAAAAAGGAGACCACTTTAATTTCACATCCTTTAACCTCTAGCAATGAAATAGTTCTAGAGAATATAATGAATATAAAAGGGGTCACTATTCAAATTACATTCCTTTATAGCTAATTGGAAAGTTTCTTTTGTTGTTAATGACCAGAGCCTTTTTGCCTGTCCATCAGCTAGTGACTATCACTCTGATGCCTTAATCTTCAAGTGAACATTTCCTTGATTCAACACAATTATGGTAACCCATAAGTTAATGTAGTTCCATAAGAGATATGCCATCATTACCCAGATTTATGGGCAGAACCACATCCATAAAATTTAGATAATTGCTTGTATACTGCCAGCCTATTTTGCCTGTTAATATAAATAATATTTTCAACATTAGTTATCAAGAGGACAAATTTCTCATAACTGACTCTGTACTTAATTCTGTCAGATAATCTCCTCTGCAATTTGATGAAGAATATACTGTGAACAATTTCTGACAACCTTCGTTTTTCTAGTGTGTTTTGCTGAAGAAGCCCAATCTGTTGTTTGTTTGGGGTTGTTACCACATTAAATTGATTTAAGGACACCATTTTCCACTCTTCTGTCTTCCATGCTCTGTTAACTTATGTCACATTTATTAAAACTCATGGTTTTGCATGTATGTTTCAATTTGTGGTAGCAAAATGATGAAATGCATTTCTCCCCTTTTTTGTAAAATAGTGTTTAACAACTGCTGCTACCATTAATGTATTGCCACATCATAGGTAAACTCAACATGAAAAGATCTGCACAATATTCTGATCAGAAAATACTATCAGGGCCACAGATTATATGTGAAATACCTTTTCAAGTAAAAATTTGGAGGAAGTAAATAGAACAAAGGCATAAAAGAGGAACATATGTTTTATGATACCAAATTATGCATCATTATTTTGAATAGCTAACCAAAGTGTATTATAGGTACTAAAGCTTCATTTAAATTTTAGTCCATTTGCAGTTTTTTCAAATTCCCTAGGCGGATGGGGTGGGGTGGAATGACTTCTCAAGGGAGCCGAACTCTAAAATCTGTTTCTGGGAGATACTGCAAACTGTGGTCTCAGATTCCAGACTGTTCCAAACAAAGCTCTCTGAGCTCCTGTACACTAATTTATGACATATCTGCTTTCACCCGCTAGGTTTGCGCTTTATCACCAGTCTCAGGGAGCCCATCAGGGCTTACAAAGGAAAGGAAGTCTGAGAGACATAAAAAATACTGACACCAAGCCAGGGAGCATTTTATATTATTTACAGCATGGGAAGAACCCCTGGAAGTGCTGAAAATGAAGGTCATGGTCTGAACAAGTATGGGGACTGGGTTGCCATCCTCACATTCTTCATGTTTTTAAAACAAAATGTTACTCATACTTGAAGTTTCCCAAAGCCCTGTGTTTCCCAAAGCCCTATAAGGTGAGTACAGGCGGTATATACCTTCCCTTTAATGCCTACCTCCCCTGTGATTATTTAAAACTGACCCTGCTCTGGCCAGACTGACCTATGTATTCCCTGGTATCTTGTGCTTCCCACCTTCAAGTCTCTCACACCTAATTTTTAGCCATATTTTAAGGTCCAACTCATTTCCCACTTCCCAGAGTACTCCAATCTGAAGTCGGTGCTCTCTCTTTAGAAAAATTACAGATTTTAGTTTTCTCTACCATTCACATACCTATGTATAACTCATGCAAATACTGTTTCCCTAACAGATTATACATTTTGTAAGAATAAAACCATGTCATAATGTTTCATTATGCCCCTAATTGTCTAACATTGAGTCCTCCTCAAAGGAAATACATAACATAAATTTGCTTTGTGTGCTTTTAATATATTTTTATATTTTAATTTTTAATATTCGCTTCTTACAAAAATAACACAAGGTCATCCTACATACAACCCTCAAATGTAAATGAAAATATATAAGCCATAACCCCCATCAATGTCCATTTAAAAGTGTTGATTGAAGAGGAAGAGTTTGCATCATTAACTCAGGTAGGTGTTTCAGGCTATAATGAAGCTTGAAATTTTCATACCATTTTCTGGAAAACCCAACTCAGTCAAAATCTACTGTTCTTTAGAGTGGTGTACCCTGAGTAGGTTATCTCCACAGACTAAGACTCCAGAGTGTGAGATGGAGTCCTATATGTCCCCATGTCAACTTTAATTTGAAGCCATACTCCCAGGACATTTCAAAAGGCACCAGGTTTTCCAGAGGCTTAAAGAGTGAGGTAGCTTTTCCTGAGCAATTGTTAATACTTAGGGTCAAGAACAGTGGTTACAGAATATATCCTCATAATCACCTTCTCAAATATTACAGTCTTTGCAGAGAAGAAGGGAGAAAAAAATACGGCCATAGTTTAGAAAGCTGCCTCTATAATCTTCTGCATCTCTAAAGTTAGAGTGCAGCCCATCCAAACAGCTCTTCTTCAGGGTCTATTTTCAGGATATTAGGATATTTGGGATTTTAATCATTAATCCAAGCAACAGAAAACAAAGAAAGAATACAACTTAATTAAAATCCTAAAAGCATTAACATCCTATCTCTGTCATAACATGAATTATACTTGAAGTATGATCAAGTCACATGAGACCTCATCTCAGAGATGAGCAGTCCCCACTAGTGTGAGAGGGCACCCAGGGAAGAGCAAGACCAGCTTTTACCACCAGCTGATTCACAGGCTCAGAGTTTCTCCAAGGATTCTTAGGCCAAAGTTACAGCTTCTAACCCAGCTCTGCAAGCAACTAGTCCTATGCTGTTAGTAATGTAATTAGCTTTTCTCTACCTCAGTCTCCTCAGCAGGAGGATAGTAGTAGCAGTAGAGGATAACAGCAAAGAATGTGGGCTTCAGAGTGGTGGTTCAACAAACCTTAGTTCAAACATCCTCTCTGACACTGCTTTCCTGTATTACCTTAACAGTTTAATCAGTCTAAGCTTTAGTTTCTTCATCTGTAAAATGAGAGTAATGCTCATGGGATTATGATGAAAATTAATAAGCTAATATATGGGTGGAAGTAAACTTCAGCTGTTATCATCATCATTATTAGTACTGTTATTATACGTGGGTTAGATCAGGTCATCTTCCACTCCTAACAGTTTATGAAATAATATTTGAAGACTTCAGAGAAATCCCCCATTTAGCCTATAGCTTTCATTGCCATTAGATTAATTTGTTCCTTAATTCTCCTTTGCACCATGATGAAAATGCAAAACCCTCTTATTGACTTTGGGGCACCCCAGCTCAAACTTCAAATACATTTTATTTATAAAATTAAAAACATAAATAATGCTTGGAAAACAGTCCCATTTCAACAAAGTCCTTGATGATTAGTATATAAGAAGTGATCTTAACTCCCTCATCTAACTAGCTTTCCTGATAGAATGATCATAGGATATAGAAAATGTGAATACCAAGAAATGAGACTGATTTTAGCAAGACATCCAGGGAAATCAGTATAAATTACTCCTTATCACACAAAATAAAAATCATTTTTAGAGACTTTATATCAAAAGGATTAATAAACAGAAGTCAAGCTATGTTTTCCAGGGATTTCCAGGTAACATGGTGATTTATACACCAGTATCTAAATCTCCTTCCCTCCCATATCCCAATTGAAACGATAAGTAGAATATAAAAATGTCAAAATAACGCTTCACTTTTGACTTCCCTAATCTTTTTAGGTATTCTAGTTTTGGGGATCAAGTAGTAATCTCCTTGTACATAGTTCCCAGTTTTGTCTTTGGCACATAAACCCCACACTGACCTTGGTTCTCCTTGCCTATATCTCTTTGCTGTCCTCCACAATCTCCATTCCATTCACTCATGTTTATCACTTTCTCTTTTTTTCCACTTTGAGGTATACTTAATATATAAATGTTGCACATCTTTAATGTATACATTTTGATGAGTGCAGATATATATACACACCTGTGATACTATCTCCACAAACGAGGTAATAAACATACCCATCACCTCCAAAAGATTTCTTGTGTCCCCTTGCTTGTGTGTGTGTGTGTGTGTGTGTGTGTGTGTGTGTGTGTTATGAACACTTAGCATGAGATCTACGCACTTGACAAGTTTTTAAGTGGCAATACTTGGGCACTAAATCATAGAACTATGTTGTACAGATCTTTTTATCTTATTCATCTTGTGTTACTATAATTTTATACTGATTGAACAACTCCCATTTCCCTCTTCCTTCGTACCCTGGCATCAACTATTTATTTTCTGCTTCTAGGAGTCTGACTAATTTAGATAGCTTATGTAAGTGGGATTATGTGATATTTGACCTTTTGTAACTGTCTTATTTCACCTAGTACAATGTTTTCCAGGTTTATCCATGTTGTCACAAATGGCAAGATTTCCCTCCTTTTTAAGGCTGAATAATATTCCATCATACATATGTACCACATATTCTTTATCCCTTTGTCTGTTGATGGACATTTGGGTTGTTTCCCAATTACCAAATGGTAGTCCTATTTTTTTAATGTTTACTTATTTATTTTGAGAGAGAACATTCAAAGGAGGGGCAGAGAGAGGTGGGGAGAGAGAATCCCAAGCAATGCAGGGCTTGATCGCATGAACCATGAACTTATGACCTTAGCCAAAAGTAAGAGTCAGACACTTAACCAACTGAGCCACCCAGGAACTCCCACTAGTCCTATTTTTAATTTTTTTTAGAACCTCCACTCAGTTTCTTATAGTGTCTGTACCATTTTACCCAACAACAATATAAAGGGTTCTAATGTCTCCATATCCTTACAACACTTATTATATCCTGTTATTGTGATAATAGCCATCCTAAATGGTATGTGGTGATATCTCATCCTGGTTTTGATTTCAATGTCTCTGATGATACTGAAGCACCTTTTCATATGCCTCTTGGCCATGTGAATGTCTTCTTTGGAGAAATGTCTATTCAAGTCCTTTGCCCATATTTTAAAATTGAGGTATTTTTGTGTGTTTGTTTTAGTGGGAGGCTTAAGGGGGATTTGCTACTGAGTTATAGGAGTTTCCTGTATATTTTGGAGATTAGCCTCTTATCAGGTCTGCGGTATACAAATATTTCTCCCAGTCTATCAGTTGCCTTTCACTCTGTTGATTGTTTCCTTTGCTGTGAAGAAGCTTTTTAGCTTGATATAATCCCGGTTGTCTATATTTTCCTTTATTGCCTGTGCTTTTGGTGTCGAATCAATGAAATGATTGCCAAGGCCAATGTCATGAAGCTTTTCCCTTATATATTCTTGTAGGATATTTACAGTTTTAGGTCCTTTCAGTCTTTCATCCATTTTAAGTTGGCTTTTATGTATGAAGTAAGATAGAAGTCCAATTTCATCCTTTTGCACATGGATATCCAGTTTTCCCAACACTGTTTGTTAAAAAGACTATCTTATCCCTGTTGTGTATTGTTGGAATTCTTGTTGACGTTCAGTTGCTCATGTATGCCTGGGTTTATTTCTAGGCTTTATATTCTGTTTCATTTGTCTTTATGCCAGTACCATATTCTTTTAACTACTGTAGCTTTGTAATATGTTTTAAAATCAGAAAATGCAAAAAAAAAAAAAATCAGAAAACGCAATGCACTTCCTGATTTCATAATACATCACTTTCTTTAAGACCTGCTTCAAGACTTTTTGCCTATAAAAATCTTTGTCTTGCTACCTCTGCCCACCTCGCCTTATTGTCCTACAAAACCCCCTCCAGCTTTCTAATTCCACAATAATGAAATTTCATATCAGTGATTTTCTTCATACATGATTTCATTTATATTCCATTTCAATGTGATTTTTCTCCTCCAACAGAAATATGCCTTCTACAAGATAAAAACTGTTTGTTGCTTCTTTGAAACCACCACAAGACTTTCAATGTTCCTTTTGAGTTCTTCCTGAGTAGAGAAATTAATTAACTAATCAAAGAATAGATGAGAGGGCTACATTTTTCTTCTCAATAATGGCCAATTATGATCATTATGATAATGACAAAATTCTCCCAAAGAAGATTTATTTTGTAGTTCATGTTATATTAATTTTGCATGTCAAACCCAGAAAACATCATTATTCTCAGTACACTGTAATGTCAAAAATCAAAAATTCTAAAATAATTAAGACAAGTTTCAGGCAAATTAATGATCTCTGGAAAACAAAAATCAACAAAAACCTTTTATGATGCTAACATCAGGATTCAGAATTAACACCTGTCTTGTAATAGAACTATGTTAAATTGCAATCCCATCATGCGTGGTTATTTTTGAGAAAAAAATACATTCTGAGCTGTGATAGATCAAGCTCTGTGTAATAATGAATACTACCAGAAGTGAAGTCAACACTGTGGTTGTTAAATCAACCACATACCACATCCCAGTGCCTGCATTAATCATTATTATCCAGAAGCCAAAACCATTAGAGGGGTTATCTGGGACTCTAGGATATGGTGGGTCCTAAAGGGGCACCTGGGTGGCTCAATCGGCTAAGCGTCAGACTTCGGCTCAGGTCATGATCTCACAGGTCATGGGTTCGAGCCCCACATCAGGCTTTGTGCTGACAGCTAGCTCAGAGCCTGGAGCCTGTTTCAGATTCTGTGTCTCCCTCTGTCTCTGACCCTCCCCTGTTAACGCTGTCTCTATCTCTCTCTCAAAAATAAAACATTTTTTAAAAAATAAAAAATAAAAACCACGTGGAATCAAAGCAACCAGCCAAAAAAGACATGTTCCCTTTAGAGGTAGATGATTTTGAGTTTATGGCAACCCACCCAAAAAATTGAAATGGTCAATGCATTGAGATAAATATGGAAGAATATAGTTTCCAAACTAACATAATCTCTTAAAGAGAAAAAGTAAATTAATCAATTTTTAAAAATTTTTTAAAAGTTTATTTTAGAAAGAGAGAACACATGCAAGTAGGGTAGAGGAATAGAAGGAAAAAGAGAGAATCCCAAGCAGACTCCACACTCAGTGCAGAGCCAGACATGGGTCTCAATCCCACAACCTTGAGATCATGGCCTGACCTGAAATCAAGAGTCAGATGCTCAACCAACTGAGCTGACCAGGTGCCGCAATTAATCAAATGTTAAAGAGAAAAAAGTGTTATTTAGATTTGCAAATGGATAAAAGTGAAGGCAAACTATTGCTCAAGATTATAGTTTATCTCATCCAAACTGGTAGTATGTAATTTCTCTATTAATCTTGAGGACACTATGCTAAGTGAAATATGTCAGAGACAATTACTCTATTATCTCTCTTATATGTGGAATCTTAAAATAACAACAACAAAACAAGTTCATACAGAGAACAGATAGGTGGTTTCCAGAGGTGGAAATGGGGATGCAAGAAAAGGGTAAAAGGGGTCAAAAGGTAAAAGTATTTTAAATAGGGAAATAGTGGTACTGAGAAATAGTCCTTTAATAATGTACCATTGGATTTTGTCTATAGAGATAATTTAAGAGACAAGTGGCTAATATCCCTGATGAACATAGATGTAAAAATTCTTAACAAAATATTAGCAAACCAAATTCAAAGATAGCATTAAAAAAATCACTCACCATGATCAAGTGGGATTTATTCTAGGGATGCAAGGATGATTCAATATTCACAAATCAATAAATATGAAATATTACATTAACAAATAAAAGTATAACAGATAAATTATTAGATACAGTAAAAGGATTTGACAAAATATAATATCCACTCATAATAAAAACTCTCAACAAAATGGGTTTAGAGGAAATACACCTCAATATAATAAATGCCATATGTGAAGAATTCACAGCTAGCATCATACTCAATGGTGAAAAACTGAAAGTGTTCCCTTTAAGATCAGGAAGACTAGGATGCCCACTCTCATGACTTTTATTGAATATAGTACTAGAAGTCTTAGCTGCAACAATCAGATAAGAAAGAAAAAATACACAAATTGGCAAGTAAGAAGTAAAACTATTTACAGATGACATAATACTATATATAGAAAACCCCAAAGACCACTAAGAAACTATTAGAATGAATGAATTCAGTAAAGCTGCAGGATACAAAATTAACAGATAGAAATCTGTTGTCTTTCTATACACTAAAGTAGCAGAAAGAGAAATTAAGAAAAAATCCATTTATAATTGCACCAAAAAGAATAAAATACCTAAGAATAAATTTAATCAAAGAGGCAAAAGATCTGTACTTTGAAAATTATAAGAGGAGTACCTGGGTGGCTCAGTAGGTTAAGTGTCTGACTTCAGCTCAAGTTATGATCTCATGGTTCTTGGGTTCAAACCCTGCATCAGGCTCTGTCCTGACAGCTCAGAGTCTGGAGCCTACTTTGGATTCTGTGTCTCCCTCCTTTCTGCCTCTCCCCAACTTGAGTGCACGCTCGCTCTCTCTCTTTCTCTTCTCTCAAAAATAAATAAACATTAAAGGAAAGAAAATTATAAGATATTGATAAAAGAAATTAAAGATGACACAAATAAATGGAAATCCATGCTGATGGATTGGATGAACAAATATTGTTAAAATGCCCATACTACCAAAAGCAATCTACAAATTCAGTGCAATCCCTATCAAACAACCAATAGCATTTTTCACATAACTAGAACAAATAATCCTAAAATTGGTTTGAAACCACTAAAGACTTCAAATAGCCAAAGTAATCTTGGAAAATAAGAACAAAGCTGGAAAAATCACAATCCAGATTTTAAGCTATAAAACTACAGTAATCAAAACAGTATGGAACTGGCACAAAAATAGACACAGATCAACAGAACAAGACAGAGAGCCTAGAAATAAACCCACACTTATACGATCAAGAGGAAAGAATATACAATGGGGGAAAGACAGTATTTTCAATACATGGTGTTAGGAAAACTGGACAGCTACATGCAAAAGAATGAAATTGGACCATTTCTTTATATCATGCAAAAAAATAAACTCAAAATGGATTAAATACCTAAATGAGACCTGAAACCGTAAAACTCATAAAAGAAAACATAGGCAGTAATATCTTGGACATCGGCCTCATCAATATTTTTATGAACATGTCTCCTCAAGCAAGGGAAACAAAAGCAAAATTAAACTACTGGGACTACACCAAAATGAAAAGCTTTTGCACATCAAAGGAAACCATCAACAAAACAAAAAGACAACCTAATGAATGGGAAGAGATATTTGTAAATGATGTATCCAATAGGGGTAATATCCAAAATAAATTTTTAAAAACTTATACAACTCAACACTACCCCCCCAAAAAAAATCTGACTTAAATATAAAGAATTGAATAGATATATTTCCTAAGAAGACAGATGACCAACAGATACATAAAAAGATGCTTAATACCATTCATCATCAGGGAAATGAAAATCAAAATCAGAATGAGCTATCACCTCATAGCAGTCAGAATGGCTAGTATGGAAAAGACAAAATATAACAAGTATTGGTGGGGATATGGAGAAAAGGGAGCCCTTGTGCACTGTTGGTGGGAATGTAAACTTGTACAACCTCTGTAGAAAACAGTATGAGTCTTCCCAAAAAATTAAAAATTAAAAATACTATATGATCCAGTAATTCCAATACTGGGTATCTACCCAAAGAAAACAAAACACTAAATCAAAAAGATGTATTCATTCCTATATTTATTGCAGCATTATTTGCAATAGCCAAGTTATGGAAGCAACCCAAGTGTCCATTAATAAACTTTTTTTAATGTTTTTTTTATTTTTGAGAGACAGAAAACGACAGAGCATCAGCAGGGGAGGGGCAGAGAGAGAGGGAGACACAGAATCTGAAAGCAGGATCCAGGCTCTGAGCTGTCAGCACAGAGCCTGACAAAGGGCTCGAACTCAAACTCAGTGACCTGAGCTGAAGTAGGACACTTAACCAGTTGAGCCACCCATTGCCCTGCAAGTGTCCATTAATTTATGAATAGATAAAGAAGGTGGGGTATACACACACACACATGCACACACACACACACACACACAATAGAATACTACTTAAACATTCAAAAAATGAAATCTCAACACTTATGACAACATGGATAAATATAGAAGGTATTATGATAAGTGAAATAAGTCAGATAGAGAAACACAAATACCATACAATTTCACTTACATGTGGAATCTAAAAAACAAATGAACAAACAAAAAAAAGACTCAAATATAGAGAACAAACTGGTGTTTGCCACAGGAGAGGTGAGTGGTAGGGCTGGGGGAAATAGGTGAAGGGGGTTAAGAGGTACAAACTTCCAGTTATAATAAATAAGTCATGGAGATGAAAAGTACAGCACAGAGAACATAGTCAATAATACTGTAATAACAGTGATGACAGATAGGGACTATACTTATGGTGAGCACTGAACAATGTATAGAATTGTTGAATCACTACATTGTACACCTGAAATTAATAGAACATTGGATTACAATTATTCTTCAGTAATAAAAAATAATATATCAGTTCTTTAAAAAAAGAAAGTGGCACTTTTAAATTAATATATAAGGTACTAGAACAGGAGACTGATTTGTTTCATTCGCAAAATTAATTGTAAATGATGTAATCTGATCTACTATAGATAATCAGTGGAGTATTTCTCTTGAGAAGACACGATTCTAAAAATACCTCTATGGTATTCTTTTTCAGTAATGTATTAGTTTTCTATGCTGCTGTAACAGATTACCACAAATTTAGTAGCTTAGAATAGCATAATTTATTACCTTACAGTTCTGTACCAGCAGTCCAAAATGGATCTCATTGGGATTAAATCAAAGTATTAGCAAGGCTGTGTTCCTCTCTGGGGAGAGTATATATTTCCTTGCTTTTTCCAGCTTCCAAAAGCCCACATTCTTTCATTCATGCCCCCAGTTCCTCCATCTTTGAAGTCAGCAACATTGCATCTCTAACAATCTCTCTCTGACTACAGCCAGGAAAATTTCTCTGCTTTTAATGACTTATGTGATTACACAGGGCCCACCAGATTACCTCCCACCTCAAAGTCTTTAATCTAAATTAAATCTGCAAAGTCCCCTTTGGCATGAAAGGCAACATATCCACAATATCCAAGGATTAGGGCATAGACATCTTTGGGAGGCCACTGTTCTGCCTAGTACAGTATGTTCAGCAGAACTCATTAATAGTTCCATTGTCTATTGCTTATGAATCCAAAATAAACTTCAAAAATGTTATTTTATATGTAGTCTTTATGGAGCATGACATCAGTAATCAAAAGAAATAATAATTTTGTCATCCTCAGAAATTCTATAATCAAGATGTGAACTGGAGAAAATCTAATAACTAATTATTAGTCAAGATTCCCATGCTCAGACTGGATAAAATTAGTTAACCTTAAAATTAGAACAGAATTCTACTCTGTGGAAACAAACTATTTTGGATTCAGCAATCCTCATCATTCACTTTGGAGTTATTGAATTATTTAAATAGTCCTTGATGTAGTGAGTTCTCTCATGGACATTTGTATTTTCACCTCCCTCTCTTGCCTACCGAAAATGCCCTTCCCTGCCATCTTCCTGTGACTACTTCTTACTCTACTCCTTCCAGACTTAACTCAAGCTGTCTCCTCTGAGATCCCTTCCATAAAGCCAACCAGAAAAGGTGAAGAACACTTTAGGTTCATGCCAAACTCTAAACCTCACTCTTCCTAATATTCCATGCTACTCTTTTGAGGTTACTCATGTAATTGCCTGTCCACTCCTCCCTCCAAAACAATGACTGATTTTTTTCTTGGAAAGCAGATATGTGTGACTTTTTTATATATCTTTGTCTTCCCCAGAACCTAAATAGGACCTGGTACAAAAAAAACCCAACATTCAACACATGTTGGATAAATGAGTGAATGACAAATGAACAAAAACAAAACTGCTTAACTCTTTTTTAAAGTTTATTCATTTATTTTGAGAGAGAGAGAATGAGTGAGCTAGGGAGGGGGAGAGAGAGAAAGAAAGAGAGAATCCCAAGCAGGTTCTACACTGCCAGCATGAAGCCCGATACAGGGCTCAAACCCATGAACCATGAGATCTTGTCCTGAGCTGAAATCAAGAGTCAGAGGTATAATCAACTAAGCCACCCCAGGTGCCCCCAAAAATCCTTAAATTAAAAGAGATATTCACTTTCTAAGTCTCTATATATTATCACAAGTATTTACTTAGTGGGAAACATATGCAATGATATCACCAATAGGATTAGCAGCAAAATAAATAAAAATAAAAATAATGAGTGCTTTAATATAATTTCATTTTATTTATTTATGAAGAAATATGACATTTAATTTGAGGGGCTATTCTCATCTCCTGAAACCTCCACTTTATTATTGCATAATACTTCTCAATCCCTGTCCATTCAGATATTGTGTATCAAGAGCATGTGTATGTACATAACAGCCAATTATCCTTTGGCTATTAACACAGGATTTTGTACATAGTCCACAAAATTACACTTTTTCTGAATTACCATCCTTAGTGTTGATAATAACCTGTGTATTAATTTATCATAATTTGAAGGGAATAAAGCAAGTGCTTCAGAGCACAGCCTCAAGAAAGACTGCCTGGTTTTGAACCCTAGCATTTGCAGCTGTTTGACATTGGACAAGTCAGTTAACTTCTCTGTGCCTCCATTTGTTCATCTACAACATAGGGATGGTAATAGTAGTATCCATTTTATGCAGTTTTTGTGAAAGCTAAATGAGTTAATATAAAGTGATTAGAAGAGTGCTTGATACATGGGAAGAATTCTATAAAATAAGTATCTGTTATAATGTTAATTATTATCAGTATAATCATAAGTTCATGTACTATAGTGGATCATTTAGGTTGTTCCTAAATTGCTTATCTATATCCCAACAGCACCTTAAATATATGGATTTGAGGATGGTCATTTGTTTAGTTCATTGGTTTTGCCTTAATAGAATTACCTCCTTAAAACAAATTCCCAGGATTTCTAGCCCATTTCCAAAAGGGCTTTTAATTCAATTTTTAAAGGCTCAAGTGTAAAATAATTAACTTTATGTTTACTTATAAACTACTTTTTAAGAAGATAATTTCACAAAACCTTAACAACCTCTGCAGATAGACAACTGTCAAAAGAAACTGGAAGGGCCCCAAACTTTGGGTTTTATTTCAAGCTTTGCATCTCAGAGAAGTTGTGAATTAACCATCTCTATGCATATCCTAGTGAGAGAGAGGGTGTGACCAAAGAAATAACGTTTTTCTTAACATGCTTCACAACTCAAAATTCATAGATTTATGTATGTAATTTGTTTTGCTTTGTTAATTTTTTTGCTGTCACTAAACAAAACAGTTTCTTTTATCTCCCTCAGTGAGAAAGGAAACATACCTGTCAGAAAAAGAAAAGGGGAAAAATAGCAAAAGGAAAGCATCTCTCAGAGAAAGAAGCAAACAATAGGAAGGAAAACAATAAGATATGCCAGAAACTTCTTTGATATTGCCCATTTATTTTTGGAAACCAAGTTTTGAGCACTTAGGGAGAAGAGAAGAGAAAGTTGGCATAACTAAAGAAGACAACGTTACTTGTCATTGCATCTAACATTAAAAATTTTGGGGCACTGAAAGTGGGCAAAGGAAACATTTTTAAATTCATTTCCTCCAGGCAATAATACATGTAGGTTCAGCACATACATACATGTATGTCACTGCATCTAATATTAAAAAATTTGGGGCACTGAAAGTGGGCAAAGGAAACATTTACAAATTCATCTCCTCCAGGCAATAATACATGTAGGTTCAGCAAAAGCAGAAAGCATTTGAAATCCAAACTCTGAATTATATGCATACTATATATCTTTTGCTTTCTAGATGTGGAATCACCTAAAGGGATATTTTTGTTTATCTGGGCCTTATAAGGTCTTCCTTGATTCTTGATTTTTAAAGAAAGTTAATTTGTTTAAACGACATTTACGCAGTTTCAGGCATAGGTCACAACATGATTCATGCAAGCTGGACAAAAGTCAATCAATCTTTATGTCACAATGAATACAACTGTGTGTAGTCAGTGCTGAATTTGAAAAATGCTTTGTGGCCTTAGTTAGATTTCTGAATCTATGTAAAGTTAGATTAGCTGATCTATGTAAAGCACCCAGGTAATAGGTGTAGAGCAAGCCCTTAATAAATGCTAGCTATTATTATTGGGGGGTTTTCCCAATCAGATACTATGTGGAGCTTTAGGGGCCCCTGTGGCCAGGACAACAAAAGTGAAAATAAACTATTGGGACTACATCAAAATAAAAATCTTCTGCACATTAAAGGAAACAATCAATAAAACTAAAATGCACCCTACAGAATGAGAGAAGATACTTACAAATGACATATCCAATGAAGGGTTAGTATCCAAAATATATAAAGAACTTATAAAACTCAACACCCAAAACACAAATAATCCAATTTAAAAGTAGACAGAAAACATGAATAGACATTTCTCCAAAGAAGACACACAGATAGCCAACAGACATATGAAAAGATGCTCATCATCACTTATCAGGGAAATGCAAATCAAAATTCAGTGAGATATGACCTCTTATCCATCAGAATAGCTAAAACCAAAAACGCAAGAAACAATAAGCATTGGTGAAGATGTGGAGAAAAACGAACCCTTGTGCACTGTTGGTAGGAATGCAAACTATTGCAGCCTCTGTGGAAAACAGTATGGAGACTCCTCAAAAAGTTAAAAATAAAACTACCCTACAATCTAGCAATTGCACTACTGGGTATTTACTGAAAGAATATGAAAACACTAATTCAAAGGGATATATGCACCCCTAAGTTTATAGCAGTATTATTTATAATAGCCAAGATGTGGAAGCAGTCCAAGAATCCATCAATTGACGAATGGATAAAGATGTGGTGTACACACACACACACACACAATGGAGTATTACTCAGCCATAAAAAGAATGAAATCTCACTATTTGCAAGGAAATGGAGTTAAAAAGTATAATGCTAAGTGAAATAAGTCAGAGGAAGACAAATACCATATGACTTCACTCATATGTGGAATTTAAGAAACAAAACAAATGAGCAAACAGAATAAAAAGAGAGAGAGACACAAACCAAGAAACAGACTCTTAACTATGAAATAAAATTGATGGTTGCTAGACGGGAGGAGGGTGGGAGAAAGGGTGAAATAGGTGAGATTAAGAGTAAACTTGTTGTGATGAGGACCAGGTGTTGTATGGATGTGTTGAACCACTACATTGTACAACTGAAACTAATATAACACTGTATATTAACTAACTGGAAGTAAAAACTTCTTTTTAAAAAGATGATAGCTGATGGATAACCAATTCAATGCTTATGAAGTAGAAATTAAAATTGCTTTTTAAAAAATGAGAATATAGGGGTGCTTGGGTGGCTCAGTCAGTCGGGCAGCTGACTTCGGCGTAGATCATGATCTCATGGTTCATGGGTTCGAGCCCCACGTCGGGCTCTGTGCTGACAGCTAGCTCAGAGCCTGGAGCCTGTTTCAGATTCTGTGTCTCCCTCTCTCTCTGACTGTCCCCTGCTCACACTGTCTCTCTCTCTCAGAAATAAATAAAATGTTAAAAAAAAATTTTTTAATGAGAATATATGTCATCAATGAAGAAAGTTTGGCCTATTGCAAGTTTACAAAAGTGACAAACCCTTGAAACCCTTCTAATAGTTAGACAGTCCCTTTTTTACAGATGAGCACCTCTATGCAACATGAAAAAAAAAAAAAGCCTTTTCATAAAGTCTCTGCAGAGATTGTGCATGAAAAAAGTCAGGCTCTGCTCCTTTAAATGTTTAAATGTTTAAATCTGCCCTTCAGGATAACAACCGCAGGCAGTTCTAGGCCTTGGTTTCCAAAATACTGTGCCACATTATGAGAGAATAGAGGCACACGAGGATAGGATTTCTTCCTATTCCATCCTGAAACCATCCTTCCACCTTGTGGCAGCCGTGTCTGAAACCACACTACCTACTGTTCAAAAAGATATAAATGGTGGGGCTCCTGGATGGCTCAATCAGTTAATCATCCAACTTTGGCTCAGGTCATGATCTCGCCGTTTTGAGTTCGAGCCCCACACTGGGCTCTGTACTGACAGCTTGGAACCTGGAGCCTGCTTCAGATTCTGTCTATCTCTTTCTGCCCCTCCCCCACTCATACTCTGTCTCTCTCCCTCTCTCAAAAATGAACAGTAAAAAAAAAAAGATGTAAATTGTGCCTCCATTTAGAAAAACACAAACCATTCCCCTGTTTTCCCTGCGTCCAAGCTCTACACAGGATCTTAATTAGCCAGAGGAACATGAGGATGGTGGCAATGCCTACATTAACCAGAAAGATCCTCTAAACAGAAAAACAAACAAACAAAAAAGACTTTAGACAAAATATTATTCAGTTCATTATATAACTGATTTTTTAGAATATTTAACTTCAGCTTTATTTTTTGTAGATGTAGGTAAAATAATCAGGAATGCTTTGTTACATGTAGAGATTCTAGCAAGGGTACACTTTTCTTAAGAGAAAGAAATAGCTTTGGTACCAACTAATCACAGGTACTGTGAGCCAGAGCTGCAGGGAACATGGAAAGACTACACAAAGGTAAACATCACCCAAATCTGTGCATTTATTTGGTCTTCTATAGCAATTTAAAATTGAGAAGTAATTGAGATGTTCTGGATGTGTAATTCAATTCCCACAGGAAGTATCAATGCAATTTAGTTACTATTCACTATATCTAACCACACAGTGACTCCACAACTGTTTACCAGAGGCCTGGGGGGGGGGGGAGGGGGAGAGGGTGGGTTCTGCACTTGGTTTGGGGGGTATACTAAGAAGAAAACAGAATCCTTCCCTGGAAGTGCCAGCACAGTCATGGGCTAAACTTGCCTAATTTCCCTAACTTCTACAACTTACATAATAGCTCACAATTGTTTGGGATGTAAAATAGAACTTTGAAATTAGCTATGTGGCCATGGTCAATACACTGAACACGATTTTAATTTTAAAAAGGAGAATTCCATTATGAATATCCTCCTGTCAAGTTTTATTAGATGCCCCCCCCCCACCATTTCTGGTCTATGTAAGTTTACCAGTTTAACAAATGGATAGGACTGACCAACTAGAAGTTCAGATTTGCCCCAACTCAGAGTTCATTCCAAAAATAATCAATACCTTGGGAGCTCCTACATGAAGATAATGTCAGATTTAATTTCCACTGTAGCAGATTTCAGTACGGTTCTAAGACCTCTTACCAATCTTTATGTGAAAGTTGAAGTGACATTCTTTATATCATTTTAAATTATGCAAAATTCTAACAAATAAAAAGAGAGGAGGTATAGTGGATTAGCTTCCTAGAGGTGATGCAACAAAGTGCTATAAACTAAGTGTCTTGAAACAACAGAAATTGATTCTCTCACAGATCTGGAGGCTGGAAGTCTGAAATCAACGTGTTAACAGGACTACATTTTCTCTGAAGGCTCTGGGAGAAGATTTTTCCTTACTTCTTGCAACCTCTATTGTTTTCTGACAATTCTTGGCACTCCTTGGCTCTCAGATGGATTACTCCAATCTCTGTCTCCATATTCACATGGCCCTCCCCACTGTGTGTATCTGTGCCTCTGTTTCTCTTCTTATAAGAATGGATTAGAGCCCATCCTAATCCAATATGACTTCACCTTAACCTCACGAAGTACATCCATAAAGACCCTATTTCCAAAAAGGTCAAATTCTGAAGTTCCAAGTGGACTTTAATTTGGGGAACACTATTCAACCCATGTGGGGAATAAGTTTAGGAATTCCCTGAGCTTGCACCAGTAGGTTAACAAGGTTTAGAGCAGAAAGTGTCCAGAATAGGTATACAAGGCAAAAGTGCCCCCAGCATAGAACAAAAGCATAGAGCTGCTTCCATAGGATGAAATTGTCCAGAATAGGTATACAGGTAAACAGGGTGATAGACCACCACAGCAGAGTAAAATTGCCAGAGCTAATTAGCAAAAGAAAGGTACCTTGTTGACCCTGAGGTAGCTTGCTCTATCTGTCTTATACCTAGGCAAGTTAAGATAAACCAATGAGCACCTGGTGCCTGCCATAAACAGCCATCTGCTTGGAGCCAGGATTTTGTTCTGTATCAACCCAAACCCTGGATACTACATACCTTCAAAACTCCTTTCTCTCACAGACTTGAGTTAATGATCACTGTTTCATTGTCTTTTTCTGCATGTCCATCACATTTGTAAGCCCTCTGATCCTAATAAACACGGAGAAAGGACCCTTACTCAGAGCTCTTGTCTCCTCCCAGACATTAGCCTCTCGTGTTTAAACATGCATCCGCTCTCTCGCTGGACAAGAGAGAACTCCAGCCTCAAAGACTGCGACAGACCCATGATATATAGGGTGAAAAAACTACTCACCTGTCCATCACCAATGAATTCCAAAAGGAGTCTTGTCTTTAAAAAGTTGTACCTTCACTGAGAAGCCAAAATTAGTTGCTGAAAAATGCCTTCTTGAATCTGACGTCTCAGGAACAAACTGGCTGAGAATGTGTGTGATGTATCTGATTGTGCATGTGCATGTGTGTACTATACTTAATCATCAATTCTATCTCACAAATATTATAGACATTACCACAAAAACAGAACTTTCCGGGTTCTTAATGAACTCTATTTTACTTGTTTACAAATAAATATTGCTAATAGTTACAGTTAATGCCTATTGGGTGTCAGAAAAGAAAGCACTTTCTGTACATATTCCTTTTTCTTACAATCATCATGCAAGGTAGTTATTACTAATCCCCATTTTACCAATATAGACTCTGAGAAATTTAAGTAGGTAGTTATTCAAGCCCTAGTGAACGGATGAGCCAGAATTTGGACTCAAGTTCACACTAACTCTGAAGCCTGCCTCTACACAAAGTGTTCACTCATTCATTTATATAAGATTGTGAACCTCTTCAAGTATGCCCTTTCATCCTAGGCTTCTTAAAAATTAATCAGCCATCCCCTTCTTTTGAGATCTGCCCTGACCTAATGGAGATGAACAGAGGTAGGATCAAGAATCCTCATCTTCAGTATATCTTTGTCTTTTTAGTTCAGGAAAGCCAAAGCTTTTTGGGCCTAAACTCTTTAGATAATTTCCTCATATTCAATTAGAAGACAGACCTCTCTTAGAGGCCAAATGCTTCATATTGGATTTTCACTATAAATTTTATTTCAGGAGAAATGGTTTGATCTATACTATAATTGGACATCTAATAGAGATCCATGTTATAAATGAAATTATATTTATTTTATAAATAGGTAAATATTATCAAGTACATTTGACACTTTATATTAGATAACAGATATTTAAGAAAGTAGATGATTCAAGTTTGGAGTTTTAAAGAATTGAACCGTGCATGAAGTTTTAAGAAAGGAAGTAAAGGAGAATAGGGAAGGCAGAAGAGGAAGAAAATGGCTAAAAACAGAAGAAACTTCTCCTGACTAGAAAATGAATGTCCTAATTGCAAAATTTTAAAAATCTTATTTTTATAAAATTATTTAAGTATACATAATAGCAAATGAAGAGTTCAATTGAAATAATTTTTAAGTGTGAAATAGCTAAATGAGTCGTTGTCAAAATGTATTGGAGTTCTCACTGATTACAGAGTTCATTAATTAATTTGTATTTTCATGGCATTAAAAAATATGGTAGCCAAGCTGTGCAGATAATGTACATAAGATCTACTGAATTGCAGACAGAAAGAGCAAACACTGGAAAGTAGCTCTCACTAGCCTGTAATATTCTATATCAAGCTGTTTGTGCAAGACTTCGTGAAACGTAGTACATGGAACAACAATCCCCGATGCATCATGATACATATCTGACTCTCATTTTTGCCTTCAGACACTCCTAGCAAAGCACAAAGATTTTGCAGTTTTGTCGTACAGAAGCTGTGTGGTCAAGAAAGCAGCTTCCGCGTTCTGGAGCAAGACACTACAAGAGCTTAATACTGGAGAGCCACGGGTTCCACTGAGGTTTTATAGAAGTACAGCAGTTGCCATTAGAAACTTCCTAGCCCTCAGATGTGCATTTTATGGAGAGCTCAGAGGGTGATAAACAGATCTTTTACTTGATTTGCCATCTGTGAATTTTAAAGCTGTTAAGGCACTTTTCAGTCTTTATTTTCCTGATCACATTTGCTAGTTAGAGGCACTCACCATTATTCGGTTCTACTGAGAAAACTGTACTGATGCAGCTCTAATTTGGCATTAGTGCAGGGTTGCTCTTTCATTTTTTGGGGTTTTTTCTATAACATATCAGGTAAAATAAATCATCTTGAAACTTCGGCCTATTGTGAGTGCTTCAAATAATTCTTTTCATTTCTTCATGACCAGTAGCTTACATTACAGGCTCTTAATACATTTGAGTAGAATTTGTGTTCTCAATTCAACCCAGACCAGGAATGAAAACGCATAGAGAAGAAACATGGCCTTCCTGGACAGCCTGAATCAATAAGTTGTTACTCCTTGCCAAATGTAGCTCATGTACAAATGGCTTCATATCCATTCCTCTTTGCAGTCTGAGCCTAGATAACCAGTTATAGGAGCTACAGGATTGCACTGACAGCTGTCACACAGGCAGTAACCACTGGTTTTCAATAACCTTCGCCGTGTTTTCATTTGTTGGTTTTCTGAAAGACAAAACTGTGCTGATCCTGACTGTATGAAGTTGAAAAGGAAAAAACCATTCCATTTTACCTGGTGCTTCTGCCTTGGTTTCTTTCATCAATGAGAAGGCTGCATCACTAGTGCAGCTGGCCCTGTGTGTTCTTTTTCCAGTAGTAGCAACAGAGTCATTCATTCAATCAGTATAACTCATATCCATGGAGCATCTACTATGTTCCAGGTACTGTTCTGGAAGCATATAGAGCAATGAATAAAACCTAGTTCCTGGACCTGTAGAGCTTTTATTCAAGGGGGGCGGGATGAGAGGAAATAGGTAGAAAAGCATATAAACAAAGAAGGTAAGATTGTGGTACAACCTTGGAAAAAACAAAGCTAAAGGAATGGGTTAGAACCAGGTTTCTCAACCTTGGCACTACTGACATTTTTTACCAGATAATTCTTTGCTGTGAGAAGCTATCTTGTACACTGTAGGATGTTTAGCATCATCATCTGCCTCTCCCTACTAGCACCCCACACTGAAGTCTGAGAATCAAAAATGTCTCCAGGCACTGGTGAGTGTTTCTTGGGGGACAAAATCACTCTCAGTTGAGAGCCACCAGGATTGATATGACCAGCCTGGGGAAGGGAGGGTGATTAAGGTCACTCCCTAAGGAGAGATGACTCTTGAGCTGAACCATAAAAGATGAGAAGGAGACAGTTTTAGGATGACTTAGAGGAAAAGTATTTGAGGTAGAGGAAATAGCTACAGCAAAGCTCTAGATGGGAGAGAGCTGGCATGATTGAGGCCTGTGTCCTTTTCTGCGGCAAAACTACCACTAAATTTCTATCATAACAATACCAACCAGGAAGGAGATGCCACACATAAAGTGATCAAAGACACAACTGATGTTGATACCTAATCATAGAACTGAAATTTCAGAAACTTTTCTTAAATATACACTATTATCCAGAGAACTACTAATGTGTCTGGTACAAAACTATAGGTAAAAAGTAATTTTGGGGGCACCTGGGTGGCTCAGTCAGTTAAGTGTCCGACTTCGGCTAGGGTCATGATTTCATGGTTTGTGGGTTTGAGCCCTGCGTCGGGCTCTGTGCTGACAGCTAGCTCAGAGCCTGGAACCTGCTCACGCTGTCTCTCTCAGAATTAAATAAAACATTAAAAAAATTTTTTTGTAAGTAATTTTGAAGGAG
The DNA here is from genome assembly GCF_003009895.1 of Hyaena hyaena. Taxonomy (NCBI): domain Eukaryota; kingdom Metazoa; phylum Chordata; class Mammalia; order Carnivora; family Hyaenidae; genus Hyaena; species Hyaena hyaena. The sequence continues at coordinate 967,922 of NW_024080640.1, forward strand.
GGCACCTGGGTACCTCCAGCATTTAAGTATCAGCTCAGGTCATGATCTCATGGTTCATGAGTTCAAGCCCCATGTGGGGCTCTGTGCTGACAGCTCAGAGCCTGGAACCTGCTTCTGATTCTGTGTTTCCCTCATTCTCTGCCCCTCACCAGCTTTTGCTCTCTCTAAAAAATAAATAAACTTAAAAAAATTCTCTCTAACAAAAAATAAAATAATTAATGTATTGTATATATTCCAAATATTGCAAGCTTCACCATGCCTGTGAACACAAATGTAGTCACATTTCCATTACTGTGGGAATTACTGGGGCTCAGACTTCCTTTGAAGTCTCCCTCAGTTATTTTTGGGGGTACTATCAGATGTCATTTTACATTCAGTAAGCACAAGATCAACCACTTATGTTCTTCCACCCTGGCCTTTTTTGCTAGTTCTCTCCTTGTGAGGAGGTAAGAAAGCTGGCACACTGTCATATCTCCAGGGTCACCATGAGATCACGGTCTTTCTGGAGCCAGCCTCTCAACTGCTGCTTTGCAGCAATCCAGTGTGCTCTGCTGGGGGTACCAGGAGTGTCCAGGGTGTCAAATCTTGCGTGGGGTCTATGGCAGATCAGGAGAAAAAGATGAAGCCTCACCCACCATGATGTTATGGTTGGTCACCTGGGCACTACCGTTCTTTCCTGCCCACTTTCACATGGTCTTTCACAAACAGTATTCCTTCCCCTTCTGATCTTTACCTGCTTCCACCTAGCTAGACTCCATATAGTCCTCTTTATTCTCATCTCTTTCCCTCTCTCTCTCTCCAGGCACTCATGCACAAAACAGGTACCTCTTTTTCCATCAGGAACAGTCATTTTATGACCATCATTTTAGGCAACCACATACCCATAGGAGTAACTAACTCGATGTTCCAAAAGCCGGACTCCATGCCGGACTCTGTTAGAAAGCTCTGCCAGCTATCAATACAGGAGAAAACTGAGAGCCACTAGCATTAAGGACACCAGCACCAGAACCAATTTTTAAACCACTCAATTTGATCTCCTGACAAATTTATTTCTCCACCCAACTGCTAAAGCCTAGCATCATCCAATTCCCACCTACAAAGTTAGAATAATTGGATCTCATGAGTGAGGTGCAGTCATGGTGATCCACCAAAATGCTTTATGAGTCCTTGCAAATCTAGACTCCCTAAACTCTGGAAAGGCTGTCAATAATCTTGCCCAAATGTGGTAGAGTCACCTCCTAGAGCAACTGACTTGAGACTTACTGATCCATTTAACATGGGTTTTCCTAATCAATATAGAAACATTGAGCCTCTAAATTCTGAAATATGGGTTCTGTAGTGCTATATGACTTTGCCTGTCTATCAACTGCCCTAAGTAGGGTAACCTCAAGATACAAATAAGCTTTGCAAAATAAATTTGGATTAAATAAGTTGTGTTTTTCACATAAAATACACGTAAAAATTATTTTCCAGTCTTTGTGAATTTTTTCACAGCCAGATCTTCTGTAATCCCAAGCTTTTTTATTTCCTTGGAATTAATATGGCACAATAACAGCAAACTTCAGAAAAACTTCAAGGCATGTGCATCTCAAATGCATGTCCAGCTAGCTTCAGCAGCAGTCTTCTTGTACATAATTCAGTAGGAGAGAAAGCAAGCACCTCCAACATTCTGCAAGCCCACAGAAATCCAAGCTCCTTAAGTTTCATAAATCTATGTGCATGAACACCAGAGAGCTTACCAGCAGGAAATTCAAACACTGGTTGCCTTGGACATTCCTAGAAGACTTTTTCTTAATTAGCCATCAGGGCACTATGACACTAATTTAGACAAGAGATGGCTATAGCTGGACTAATAATAGTAATAATAGCAGAGATAAACACAAAGGACAAATTCAGAAGATAACCAGGAGATGAAATGGCTTATATGTCCACAAACATTCACGGATATGGGCAACGAGAAAAGGAGAGGAGGCAGTGATGACTCCCAGATTTCTGGCTTACATACCAGAGAGAATGCTGCCATTTTTTATTCAACAATAGGATGAGAAGCAGAGCTGGAGAGAAATATGGTTAACTGCATACTAATTTATATTTGCAAAATGATGAAGCACATGGAAGAATATACATATTTTTATAAAATGTTTATATTCTTATTTAAGAGAAAATGTGTGTATTTACTATCTATGCATTTCATCCTACATTATTTTCAGAACACTTATTCCAAAGTTTTCTATTTGTCTTAATAGGACACCAAATAATATTAACCAGCAGGAGATAGAAGTAATTAAATGAAGTAATTAAATTAGATGAAACTTTTAATAAAACACTAATCATAAAAGTGCATTCATTTATTCAACAAACATTTATTGAATGCCAGCTATGAGCCAAATACTGTTCTGAGATATAGAAATATAGATGATAATAATGCCTGACATGTAAAAAGCACCAGCCACTATACTATCACTTGACCTACCATTAACAAACTGTCCCCACCCCCACCCCCGCCATGACCCTGCAAGGAAGATGCTACTGGAATAGCTGTTTTATAGATAATGAAACCGCAATGGTGACATGTAGAGTAATTTGAATAGCAAGTAGAGAGTCAGGGTTTGTACCCAACGCTGAGACCCTGCTATACCACCTCTCTCACAGAACTCAAGATCCATTTGGGAGGTAGACCCAGAAGGAAATGATTACAAAGCTTTTATAATTATCGCCTTGTGTGTTCACTTCAAATCACACAGTTCTGTCATTCTCCAGGCCTCTAATAACCACTGGAGTCAGTACACCTGACATGATCTATTATCACCAGCCTCTCCGGAGCCCCACTCTGCCTATAATCATAGCAGTCACTGGTTTTCAGTCATTTCATTGAGTTTTCCAGCTTAGAAACCGTCTGGATTTCTTTTGTTTTTCCTGTTGAGTTTTTGCCTTGAATGCCTAACTTTTCCTTGGGGATACATAGTTCAAATTCCATTTTCAACAGAAGTTTTAATCCTGGAATATCTAATAGAGTGTATTTGTTTCAACATCAGGGATATAAATACTTTAAAAGGAGCTTTTGCTTGGTACTGCAAGAAAACCAAGGGCCAGCCAACCATGAGCCAAGGGACTTACCATGTTTATTTAAATATAGTTCAGGCTTCTCCCCTCTCTCTACTCCAACAAGATTTAGCACCAAGAACAGAACACTGTGCCTTCAGTTTGCACTCTGGGACTGCTAAGGAAGTAAACCTACCTGGAAACTTCATTTGAGAAGGAGCAGGGATACATAGGAGCTGATAGGAAGAAATTATCCTAGAACTAACACTAAGTGTCAAGTCAGAAGGGAAGCTTGTTAAAACCCCACCACCTTTTCTGAAGCCAAGAATATATTGTCCAGTATGAAGCCCAGCCAGGATCTCAGCTCTTAAGTGTTCAGTGAAAGAGGAACATCAAGGAGACAGAAGGGTACCTCGCCCACACCAGAAACCCTGAGAACTCAGTATCCTCTGTCTGGTTCTGCTGCTGTTATTTGCCATGTCCCATCCTGCTCAAGTCTAAATTCCAAACCTTCAGAGCTATATTCAGAGTTTCTAGGGTCGAAAGCATAGAGTGAACCAAGGAGCTCCAACATATGTAATTCACCCACTGTCTCTACTCTGGAAAAACTACAAAGCTCTGGAATCATGATAGGCCCTCCAGTAGAAGTGAGAGAATTCCCAACCCTGCTAAGAATCCAGATGTTAGACCCTGAAATGAGCAGGTAAACAGCTTTAAAACATATATTAGGATTCCTGGTCAAACTTAGAGAGCCAGAATTCTTTTCCCTACTTTCAAGACAAGCCCACAGTGGCTCAATGCCTAAATTATAAAGCCACATGAGAAAGATGTTGATTCTTTCAGTTTGGGAAGCTGCTGAAAGAGCAACAATCATTTAGGCATTATGAATTAGACTAGCTCAATTTATGTAGGCTCACATCTGTAAACATAGATACACACACACACACTGATTGATATACTGTCTTTTAACTTAGTTTAAAAAAAAAAACTTTCAAAGTGTTTGATGCTTTACCTCCCAAGCATGCTATGAGTTGGACATTTGCTAAAATGGTTTTAGCTCCAACACAAAGGAGAATAGTCTCAACCTGTGAAATCCCAAACGATGGAGCAAACCATGTTATAAGGGAATAACTCTGGTCCAGCATTCAAGCCAAAGCTAGATGGTCATTTTTCATAGATGTTTTAGAGAGTTCTAGTAATTTGGGTGTGAGGTAAGAATAGATGACCCCTAAGATTTCTACCAATTCTAATGTATGTGAGGAATCTTTTTTTTATTGGAAAAGCACCCAAAAGTAAAGTGATCAGTGACTTTCCTCCAGTCACACAATCAGATATTCTAAACTCCAAGTATACTACTACTAGATGATCTCTGGCACCACCAGTAAACTCAGTCTCAACCCCAAGAAGAAACTGGCTATGAAAAGTTCCCTTTGATTGCATAGATAATGGGCACAAATAGAAGGTTCAACATCTGATGGCTATGCTTTCACATATTTTGTAAAATTATCAACTTAATATAGGTTTTACATTATACTAAGACTGCTTCATACACTTCTGAAAACAATGTAAAGAGTATCTCAAAGTTAGTACCAAAGATTTTAGATAATTGAATTAAACTAATAATTTTACTGCTAGCCTCATAATCAAACATATGGCATCACTTATTTGGCTGAGTCAGTCTCAGACTATGGGAAAAACAAGGATTTTTTCCATCATAAAGATCACAACCTTTCATAATAGTCACTCCCCTATTTTTGGACTGGCAGAGCCAGCATAAAAAGTGTTATCAATACACAAATAAATACACCACATTAAAGGGGTTTTTAAAGACAAAAATGCACTTTCATTACTACTTTTCAAATATCAGAAGCTAGACAGATGTTCTAAGCACCTTGCTTCACTGCTTTTGAAGCTGTTGCAACAGTGACCCAACTGACTATAACCACATATCTTCCCAAACATAGAATTTCCCAGAAAGTCTGAGGTTATTTGGGTCAAGTTCATAAGGTATTTCATTCAGAGCCTGATAATATAGTTTCTGTGTGGTATGAGCACACCAGGTCATGGAGCTGTACTTTAACTGAGACACGAAAACCAAAATAACAATAAAAACTTGTATTCACCGTCAAGTTTTCACATCATTACAGCCAAAGAAATGAAAAACACATCAAACCTGCCTGCTTCTATTAATACACACAGTGAACTTTGATGTAAATGTCAGACGTGCTCACTTTAGCCTTATGGTCAAATCTGCATGAGGATAATTAAATTCTAAGTTTCCAAATCCCCCCTATAAATTCAACACATATATTTCTTTTCTAAGCTATTGTTCACTATTGCTCTGAACTACTCAACAGCTGTAATTTTGCAATTCACTGGATGTTGAAGGGTATAATAAGAGTACAGAGGGCTCTGAATGTGTGTAAACTCAAAGCCTGATGGCAGCACTGTGATGGTACACTAAGCCACATTCCCCCACCTTCACAAAACATCACTCTGCTTCAACTAGCCCATTCCTCCAAATACCTAGCAACCTGTGGTCAATTTCACTTCCTTACACACCTTCATTAGTTAGACCTGCATAGTCTAACCTGGTAGTCACTAGCCCATGTGGCTATTGAGCACCTGAAATGTGGCTGGTCTAAACTGAGATGTTCCTAAGTGTAAAGCCACACACCAGATCTTAAAGACTTAGTATGAAAAAAAGAATGTAAAATGTCCCAATAATAACTTTTATATTGATTCCCTGTTAAAATATGACTATTTTGTATATGTTAGGTTAAATAAAACATATATACTAGAAATTTTTTAAATTTACATTTCTGTATTAAATTTTTTGATAATGGTGAATTAGATATGTTTAGGCTTTCTCTGACTCAATTCCACTTAGCCTTCTTCAACTAGACATGTTAGTCTTTAATTTTATCTTTTATGTCTCTCAATCTTTCTTGATCCTTTTGTCTTTCTGAGTTGCATACTGGGTATTTCTCATTTTTATCTTCCAAATCACTGATTCTTTCTTCACTGGGTCAAATCTGTTGTTAATCCATTCATTCCATTAGGTTTTGTATGTTTGTCTCGATACTTTGAACATGGTTTTATTTGTTGAATTTCCACACAAGATTTCATCAGGATTAGAAAAGAATTGGAAATTGCTAGGCAGTTTCTACTAATGCTGAACACATGCATACTCTATGACCTGGCAACTTCCTTCCTAGGTATAAACCAACAGGAATGGATAAATAATAACTGTAAATTACCCAAATTCCCATGAGCAGTTGAATGGGTAAATAAATTGTGGTATATTTATACAGTGGAATATTTTATTAAATAACAAGAATCAAATTATAGTGCTATAGAAAAATGTGAATGGATTTTATATTTTTATTACTTTCACATGTTGACAGATAAAGGTCATATTCAAAAGAATATATCCTATATAAATTTATTAAATGTTTAAAAAAATAGGCAAGAGGCACCTGGGTAGCTCAGTCAGTTAAGCATCCAACTCTTAACATGGGCTCAGGTCATCATCTTGCAGTTGTGGGATGAAGCCCCACATTGAACTCTGGGCTGAAAGCACAGAATCTGCTTGATTGATTCTCTCTCTCCACCTCTCTCTACCCCTCTCTGAGCATTTTGTGTGTGTGTGTGTGTGTGTGTGTGTGTGTGTGTGTGTGTGTCTCAAAATACATAAATAAACATTAAGAAAAAAAACAAGCAAAACAACCATGGTATAAGAAGTCAGGTTAGTGGTTGCCATAGGAGTGGGGAGATTATCTGGAAGAGTACATGAAGAAGGCTTCTAAGATGTTGATGAAGTTCTGTTTCTTAAACTGAATACTAGTCGCATGGTGCATTTAATTTGTAAAAATTCATCAAGCTATATAATGATGGCTTTTATACTCTTCTGTGCATAAGACCTTTTAAACAATATTATAAATCAAACTCCTTATCAGTCAGATTTCAAAAAAAAAAATGTAGTGGTTAAAGCCTTTTTTTCCCTTTCAGTTTTCAATTTAAAATATAATATTATTTCCAGAATTCCGTTTTGGTTCTTTTCAAATTCTTACCATTTTTGAAAATTTTTTAAATGTTTATTTAATTTTCAGAGAGAGACAGAGTGCAAGCAGAGGAGGGGCAGAGAGAGAGGGAGACACAGAATCCAAGGTAGGCTCCAGGCTCTGAGCTGTTAGCACAGAGCCCCACATGGGGCTCGAACTCATGAACCGTGAGATCATGACCAGAGCAGAAGTCGGATGCTAAGCCAACTGAGCCACCCAGGCACCCCTTGATTAATTATTTTTAAATGCTTCTTGTTTCTTGCTCATGTTTTTTTTTTTTTAATTTTTTTTTTTTTTTTTTATTTCTAGGAGAGAGAGAGACAGCATGAGCAGGGGAGGGTCAGAGAGAGAGGGAGTGACAGACTGAAACAGGCTCCAGGCTCTGAGCTGGCAGTCAGCACAGAGCCCGACGCGGGGCCTGAACCCACGAACCGCGAGATCATGACCTAAGTGAAAGTCGGACGCTTAACCGACTAAGCCACCCAGGCGCCCCTCTTGCTCATGTTTTAAATGTTGTGTTTTATTTCTATAAATATTTTAAGGATACTTAGTTTATATTATGACTCTGTTAAGTCTTATATTAAAGTGCTTGGGAAATACAATTCTATTGTTTTTTTGTTTCTACTTATAGCTTGTACACTCTGTAATTAATAGCTTTTTACTGTGAGCTCATACATGGCTGATCTGTCTGTGGGGTTCCAAAAGAGCCTCAACTACAGATGGGTACATTCCTCCAAAGAGAAGGCTCATCTAATTTTGCCGACCCTTCTGAGTCGCTCTCACACTAGAAATCATCTTAACCCAATTCTTTCACTTGACGTTTCCTGGAGAGCATATGTAGATTACATAAATTTAAACCCAAAATCCTCACAAGGTCAGAATTCTCAGGAGAAACTTTTTTATTAGCCCATTTCCAGCCAAGGCTGGAACAAGCAACTTCTCACAGCAAATTGCTTTGCCAGATGGATTTTTTGGTCCAGCTTTTCACTAAGGATACAGATCTTCAAGGCTTCCAAGTTTCGTAGGCTCTTAATCAGCCCTGACTCACTACCCTGTAGCACCCAAGACCCTGTTGCCTATTCACCCCCCCACCCCCAAATACCCCCTATTTGATGACAGTTCAAAACCAAGGCTCCAGGTTTCTTTTATCTTCACACACACCCAAGGCAGCCCACCATGATATCAGCTCTCCAGTTTTAGCCCCTGTGAATTTATCTTAAATTTCTATGAACTTTGCTATACATTTTTATATGATATCCAGCATTCCTTAGTGTGTGTAATCAGAAGAGTTTGTCAAAACATTCAGTCTGTCATAATACCAGAGGCAGAAATATAGCAGGCCTTCTCTGATAGTTAAAAGCTAGTGACACAATATAGTTATAATTTCCAGGGCTTTGGTAGGCTCCTCTTGGTCACCTCCCAGCTTAACTATACTTGAATTTTATAGAACTAAAAAATGTTTGAAGTGAACTGAGATAAGCTGGGATGTCAATTAATGTTCACAATATGCTACCACCTATCATTTAGTGGATTTACTTTAAAAAATCACCCAACAGAGAGAAACTTGCTCCTTTTTTGTTCCAAAGGATAAAATAATTCAGAAACCATTCATTCATACAACAAATATTCACCAAGAATCTACTCTTTGCCAGGCACAGTACAAAGTGCTAGGAATACGAAAGTGATTAAAACATGACGGGGGCCCTCAAAGAATTTAGCAACAGTGTTTTAAAGGTTTTTTTTTTTTTAATTTTCCTTAAGTGCAAACTGATCAATAGGTACAGATTGCCCAGAATATAGTATTAAGAGTCTGAGGACAAGTCAAAATTTCGTAGTTAAAAATGACTTGTTAAAAATGTGAATTGTACCATGCCACATTACTTCTTAAATACCTCTAACAGCTTCTTGTTGTCTCTGGACTATAAACCAAACTCCTCTGTGGCCTACAAGGCCCTATGGGATGTGGCCCTACTTCTCTCCCACTCTTCATTTTATACTTCTCTTCTTGCACATTCCAGTCTCTCTACACTAGCTTCCTTCTATTCTTCAAATATGCTTGGGTCATTCTTACTTTAACTCATTTGCACACACTCTTCCTTTCCTCTAGAATACTGACTCTTCTCTCAGATCTTTATATGGACCCCAAGTCCCATCATCCAGGTCTCAGCTCAAATGAGAGACCCTTTGAGAAAGTCCTTCCCCGACCACCCAGTATCATTTATCTATTACATCATCCTTTTTCTAGTTTTCTCATGGTACATATTGGTATTTTACAATACCTAACTTTTTATGCATCTTCTCATTTATGAAGCCCATTCTTTGCTTCTCTCTATATCCTCTAAATGAATCTGGTACATATAGTGGGGGCTCCATTCATAGATGAGAATGAATGAATAAATGATCAGTGATGTCTGCAAGTGTGAAACATAGGAGAGTTCCTTCCATTTGTGTCACCTAATTGCATCCCAGGAAATAAGACAAGTAGCAAAAAAATTCCAATTAGTGCAGTAAATGCCATAAGGTTCAGCAGTAGCTAAAGGGAGAGTAATGAACTCTGTTGGGAGCAAGAGTGGGAGACATCAGAGAACTGTCCCAGAAAAGACAGCATACAAAAGATCCTAAAGGATGAGTAGGCAGGTGCTGGTTAGACATGGTGGAAAAAAGCATCCAGACAGGAAAAGACCACATGCAGTGGCAAGCAGATGAGAGACCCCTCCTTCCTTTATGCTGTCACCCTAAATTCAGAGAATGTAGAACTTCCCAAAAGGCTCAAGTGTGACCGCTCATCCAGAGGTGGCCAGAGTCTTATTGTGGACTTTGCTGCTAACTAATTTTGCAGCCTGTAAGTTAGTTGCTTTTCCCTCCAGTCCTCAGTTTCAGCATCGGGGTAATCAGGGTGTGACTCAAGAGTCTCCAAGATCACTCTCAGCTCTCAAAATCCATCCTCTGTTTGTTCCAGCACATATTATAAAATGGCCAATGCTGAGACTGTGAAACACAAATTCCTTTTGATCTTTAAATTTTCTGTGTGTGGTTTATTCTTTACTTTTAATGATTAAGAGAGTCCACAGAAAATCTGTGTTCCAGTCCCTTGCTGGATTACAGCTCAATGCATAAATTAATTATGAAATGCAGCACTGGATTTTGGTTCACTCTAAGGCCTTGTTGTGCACACTGCCTGTGGCCAGTCAGCCTTACCAGGATGGGCACAGAGCAGGAAGCTGACTCACCTCTATGATTCCCTCACCACAGAGCTTCACAACATGAGATTTGCACACCACTTGTTCCATATCACCTAACAGCCTTTTGAAAAATTCAAGTTTCGGGGCACCTGGCTGGCTCAGTTAGTTAAGCGTCCAACTTCAGCTCAACTCATGATCTCACAGTTTGTGAGTTCAAGCCCCACATCAGGCTCTGTGATGACAGCTCAGAGCCTAGAGCCTGCTTCGGATTCTGTGTCTCCCTCTTGCTCTCTGCTCCTCCCCTGCTGATGCTGTCTGACTCAAAAATAAATAAAACATTAAAAAACATTTTAAAAAAAGAAAAGAAACATTCATTTTCCTGCATGCAAATCAAAACCACAATGAGATATCACCTCACATCTGTCAGAATGACTAAAATAAAAAATACAAGAAAGAAGTGTTGGCAAGGATGTGGAAAAAAAAAGGAACACTTGCACACTGTTGGTAGGAGTGCAAACTAATGGTGCAGCCACTGTGAAAAACAGTTTGGAGATTCCTCAAAAGTTTAAAAATAGAACTACCCTACAATCCAATAATTGCACTACTGGGACTTGCACTACTGGGCATTTACCCAAAAAATAGAAAAATTCTAATTCAAAGGGATACATGCACCCCTGTGTTTATTGCAGTATTATTTACAATAGCCAAATTACAGAAGCTGCCCAAGTGTCCATCAACAGATGAACAGATAAAGAAGATGTGATGTATATACACAATGGAATATTATTCAGCCATAAAAAAGACTGAAACCTTGCCATTTGTAACATGGATGGAGCTAGAGAGTATAAATGCAAAGCATATAAGTCATTCAGAGAAAGACAAATACCGTATGATTTCACTCATATGTGATATTTTAGAAACAAAAAAAAATAAGCAAAGGGAAAAAGAGAGAAACCAAGAACCAGACTCTTAACTATAGAGAACTGATGGTTACCAGAGACGAGATGGGTGGGAATTGAGTGAAACAGGTGATGGAGAGTAAAGAGTACTCTTATCATGAGCACTGAGTAATGTATAGCACTGGGTTGAATCACTATATTATATACCTGAAATTAATATAAAACTGGATATTAACAATAATAGAATTAAAATTAAAAACCCAAAGGAAAAATAGAAAGAAACAAAGAAACAGAGAAAGAGAAAAGAAAAGACAAAGAAAAAGAAAAGAAACAAAGAAAGAGAAGGAAAACAAATTCAGGTCCCTGGGTCAAACAACCCACCACTCCCTCAGTCCCAACTGATTTAGAATCTGTCATGAGTGGAGCCCATAAGTCTATTAATAAGAATGCCCAGGTAATTCTCTCTTAGGCATTCTCAGGTACAGAATCACCACCTCTTAGCTTCAATCTGTTCTGTGGCAAAAAAAAAAATCCTAACAATAATAGTGGCCAGCATTTATTGAGTACTTATTATATGCCATGATCTGTAGCAGGCTTCTCTGACTTCCTTTCTTGCCCTCACTGTGTTACATAAACTAACCAAGCTCACAGACCAACCAGTTGAGGGAGTCAGGATTTGAGCCCATGTTTCTCTGACTCCAGAATCCATGTTCTCCACTGCTAACTAGACTATAGCAGGTTGTGGTGCTTAAGAGCTGCTGCCCTGGAATGATCCACAATGAGTTCAATTCCCAGCTGTACTGATCACTAGCTGTGTGCCCTTGGACAAGGTCTTTAGCCTCAATTTTCCCATTTGTAAGGTGGGACTATTAAGCAGTTCTACCCCATAACATGGTCAGTTGTGAAGAATCTTTGAGGAGATTCATGTAAACTGTTTAGAAGGAAACCTGGCACATCGCGAGCGCTCAATAAGCATTAGCCATTACTATCCAGACTCCCCTTTCTCCAGCCTTCAGGCTCCTCAGTGCCTGTTGCTAGTCCCAAAGGTGATCTCTGGCAAGTATGAGGAGACAAATCTGAAGAAAATCTATCCTCTCTGCTGGAAAACAACCCATAGCACATGCTCCACCTACAGTGGGTCAGTAGTGTGCTCTCTGGAGATAAAGGACGGCACATTATTTGAACTTAAATGTTCAAAGGGCATCAACTCCTTTCTAGCACAGAATACTTTCAGCCTTGCTGCTTCTTTTTCTTTCATGCCTCCTAATGATTTAGTCTGTCATTATAAACCTTTCAGTTCTGCTTCAACAAAGCACAAAGGGATTCCATCCTTTAATCCTCAAAATAGTTTGTCTTTATAGTTTGGCAGGTAAGACTTGGTTGCAGCAGTAACTCCTGAAACCTGGCTCTCATTATGCCAAGAACTGCAATGTGTTGCTGCGTCAAAGCTTGAGTGATAACAAATGCTTTTAGATGGTAAGAACCACTCTTTATAACCTGCCTTCCGAGTGCCCTCTTGACATAGAAGAACTTTTTTGACTACCATCAATCATCATTAGTAGCAAATGGTGATATCTGTCCAAATGACATCTCAGCCAAGGAAGTTTCATCCTTAAAATGTCAACTACAGCAAGAGTGAAATATAGAACCACAGTAAAAATTTTTTCTTCCAGGGCAAAAATTATTTCATAAGTCATGTTTTTACCAAATCTCCTAAGGAGATACTTAAAATTATTAATTTTTCTTTCTAAATGAAGTGATTTTTACAGTTGTGCATTGAATTTTAAATAAACCACTATTATGAACACAGATATTTCAAGAGCCCAGAGAAAGGAGAGTCAGCAGAAAAAGCAGCATTGCCACACCATCCTCATGCAAATTCCAATAATATGCCTGTGAGCGTTCATGTCCATCCCAAAACCTCAACCCACAGGAGTCCCAGCAGACCACAGATCTCCTGACCAGGCTGTAAACTGACTTCTCCTTTTGAAAAGCTAATCTACTAAGCAACTCCCAAATGTGGCAGAACCCATGCAAATAGGCAGCTCACTCCTAGGTAGAATTTCCTTTTGCTGTGCCAGGCTGAGACCTTCCTTCCTCTGAAAGGGACTGAAGCTTTCTCAGATGCAGAACTCTTTGAAAAATGGAGAAAAGATGCTGGTCCCATAAGATGGCAGTCTTTTTACTAATAAATAACCCAAGCTTGAAAAGTCCTTAGAAACATCCAACTCCAGACAATAAATGCTTGGCTTTGAGTGAAAGCCAACTTTAGGTGACCCCAAAAACTGCTGGCTGAAGGTTTCCTCCATAACCTACTATGAAGCCAGTCAATTTGATTTGAGATTCAACTCCACAGTGAAGGCATTTCCAACCTGGGAGGGCATCCAGGGTAAGCTACAGTTTAAAGGTGGTAACAGCTTTGTAATCAAAAGACCTGCATGAATAAACGAGCCTCCCCAGAAATTTATTTTGTTGGAAGTTGACATAATTTCCTGAAACCACCAAGGAGTTTCAGAGACCAACACAGAATCTATGCCATATTTCAGCAAGAGTAACAGCAAAGTATCAACCACTTGTGTCATATTACAATAACATATCCTCATTAGAAACCTCTATCCTAGAGAAGGAAACTGTCTGCATTATAGAGAGGATGTCTGCATTATAGAGAGGAGCTCCACTGTCCTGAAAGAGCCTGAGAACTGATGTTACTGAGATTTCACTCCACCCCAATCCCAACTTCACCTGCTCCTGCCACTCCCTATAGCTGTCCAGTTTCATATGGGCACATATGAAAATTCAGAAACATCTGCCTCTTCCCCTGACCAGTGTACAAACTGCAATAATGAGTCAAAGAATTCTTGCAAAATGTTACTAATAATGTACTCAAATTATGAAAAGGGCTCTTGTTAGAGGACTAGAATTAAAATCACACACCAAAAAAAAATGTTTACAAAATACAAGGAACTGAAGTCCAGGTACTAAATACATTTATTTAAACTTCTAACTAGAGCAGATTCCAACTGCAACCACTTAGACAGGGAGCAAGCCTTGGTTCCACCCAGAATCTGCTTTCCAGACTAAGTCTCTAATGTAGACTTCCTTGCTGTCCCCTTAGTCACCAGCCATGCAGCTCTTTCGCCCCTGACCCTAGCTCTGTGCAGGTCCTAGCCTCCAAGGCAAGGAAGCCTCTTCCCTCCCAGATCCTCAAAGATGCCTCCTTGGGTTTCAGGCTATATGGCAATAACATCACAGTTGCCTCCTTTGTCTTCTTGAAGGTTTTGTTTCCATGGGCCACAGGCCAGAAGGCCCAGATCTTACTAAAGCCAATGTTCTCAATCAACTCACCTGAGTCAACAAGGCCTTAAGAGTCCACCTTTGCCGGGGCACCTGGGTGGCTCAGTCGGTTAAGCATCTGACTTTGGCTCAGGTCATGATCTCATGGTTTGTGAGTTCAAGCCCCACGTCTGGCTCTGTGCTGACAGCTCAGAGCCTGAAGCCTGTTTCAGATTCTGTGTCTCCCTCTATCTCTCTGCCCCTCCCTTGCTTGTGCTCTGTCTGTCTCTCTCTCTCAAAAATAAACATTTACAAAAAAAGAAGTCCACCTTTGCCAATCCTTTTTTACATGTAAGGCAGAAAGACTGAATGATTTGCCCAAGGTCACACTGTAAATTAGGGAGAAGCTAGACCTTCTGTTACCCAAGCCATTGGTTTTTACCTGGTGCCATGATAAGCCCTGTTGAGCCATGCCCATATTCCCAGGGATCCCTCTTCCAGCAGCTGCTAGTGCTACTTTTACCCTCATACCTGTAACCTTCTCCAGAGAGCTGATCTTGGGTGATAGAGTCGCTTTGCCTAAAGGTTCCTAGGAATTATCCCTAACTCAGGGCAAGGCTGTCCCTAGCTAAGACTGATGGTGCAAGGATATCAAATCCTCACTCCTGTGCCTCAAGACAGATTAGATTCTGATGTGATTAATGTTACAGAGCATCCCATGGGATCAGGCTGACACTAGGCTTCACCTGAAACCATATCCTTTCTCCTGAGAGCTCTTTAATAAATCATTTATATAAGAATCTCCTGCCTAGGGAAACTGACCAGATGCTGCATTTCTCCGTGAGTGTTCCAAGCTGCCATATTAGCTCCGTGTCCGCAATGGCAAAAGGTCTCCATGGACCTTATCTAGAGCCCATCAACATTAAATCCAGTGACTCAGAAAGCCAAGAATAGCCCCCTTGTCCCTTCTAGCTTAGAAATCTACCCTTCCCCTGGGAAAAGCACCAAGACCCTCCCTTCCTGCCCTCTCAGCTCTCACCTGACCTATAGTTAGGAACTAACAGACATATTCTCAAGTCAGCTAAACAATCAACCTGAAGTCATCAGCAACAGAACATTGTCTAAAAATACCATCAATGACTCATTCTTCCAGCTCTGCTCTTTAGGGAGCAGAGGAACCTTCCCCAAGGTCCCTTAATTTGCTTCTTGCGTTGTAAAATATTTTAGACAGAGAATGGGGATATATCACAGCATTAACTTTAACAACAAGCCACCCATTGCTTTTAAAATGATTCTACTCCACTTCCTTAGAGACAACTGTGCTTTCTCCATGTCCTTATTGGATGCAGTATTTGGGACAGGAAGATATCACTTCTGGAGATCATTTAACTCTGACTTATTTACATAAAACAGCATCCTCAGGTTTGGAGTTTTCTTCACTCCTGGTAGAGGTCAGACTATTGACAAAATACCCAGAGAATTTATAACCTGATTCATAGCAATAATAGCTATTATTTTATAGCACCTGATATGTTCCAGGCACCAGAAATATGCCATTTCTATTCACAACAGGTAGACACAATGAAGCTCAGGGAAAGCAAAAATGTTATATAACAATTACATGGTAGAAACAGGATTTGAACCAAGGTTCATCTAACCACCAAACATGTGTTTGGGTCTCTTCACCAGAATGTCCTTGCCATTGCTATAGTGCTTGAGGCTGGTTCTATCCTGAGGCAATTCTTATCCCAAGCCAATTTCTTACAAAATTATTGGGTGTTCTCAAAACTATACCACATTAGCTGACCTTGAGACAGTGAAACAATACAGAGAGTTTCTGGCATGGATAAAGATCAAAGGGATCAAAAGGAATTTTGACAGGAAGAAGTAGTAATCATACCATTCCCTATTCCTCTCCTAGGTATAGCTAAAAACATGGAAATTACATCTAGAACAAACATAAGAAGACTCTGAAAGGTAAAGAGAAGTCAAGAAGGTTAAGAACCTCAGGACCCAAGGAATAACATGGTGGTGAGCTCCTAGATTTTCTTTTTTCCTCATATATTTTAGACTAGATACTAGAGAATCCAGCAACCTAGTTGCATCCTAACCATTTTAGACAGAAAATTTTTAGGTAATAAACACTTTATTCCATCCAAACACTGCAAAAGAAAACTTTAGTCCCACACCAGCAAAGCCCTAGACTAGAGTAAGGTATCCCAACACCCTAATGAGGATGATTTTAGAGAAGTTTGAATGGGGAGACTGGATTCATCTCTGGTGGGTATTAGTTGAGCCTAGTGGAGAGTCAGAACTTTACCATCACCATTCAGCAGTGTCAATCCCGAGCAATGTCAGTGGAGGTCACATGGAGCAGTATAAAGACACTCCCCCATCCCCGGTCCTCATAGCCAGAATGGTATCAATAAACAATTATAAACATTCTTTAAATAAATGGAAAAACTAGTAAAATTTGGCAAAGAAATAAGAATTCTCAGCAAATAGAAGATATAAAGAAGAACCAAGTGATAGTTTGATGCTAAAATATGCCATAACTGAAATTTAAAAAAAAAAAACAACAACAAAAACAAACCTTCAATGGATAGGTTCAACAGCAAAATGGAGAAAATAAAGGAAAGATTCAGTGAAATGAGGATAGAAAAATAGAAATTACCCAATCAAAACAATAAGGAGAAAGTAGACTAGTTTAAAAAAAAAAAAAAAAAAGAACAGAGTCTCTAAGACTGTAGGATTATTTTAAAAAGCACCTAAAATATAGATCATCTGACTCCCAGAAGGACAGGAAAAAGAGGGAAGAGCTGGAAAAGCATTTAAAGAAATAATGGCTGAAAACTTCACAAACTTGGCAAAAGAAGACCCAAGAGTCTCAGTGAGCACCAAACAGGATAAACCCAGAAATCCACACCAAAACACACTATCATCACACTTCTGAAAACTAAAGACAAAGACAAAATCTGGAAAGTAGCCAGTGAGAAATGATACATTAACTACAGAGGATTTCTCATAAGAAATCAAGGAGGCCTGAAGGAAGTGATTAAATAGTTTTCAAGTAATGGAAGAAAGAAAAATCAATCCAGGACTCTATGTCCAGAAAAATATGCTTCAGGAAGGACATTCTCAGAAGAAGGAAAACTAATAGGCGTACTCTAAAAGAATGGCTAAAGACAGGTCTCTAAACAAAGGAAAAGTTTAAAAAAGGAATCTTGGAACACCAGGAGAGAAAAAAGAACAACAGAGCGAAAATATGGATAAATACAAGACTTTACTTCTCTTTAGTTTTCTAAATATGGTTTGTGAAGAAAGCAAAAATCATATTACTGTCTAAAATGGTTCTCAAGGTACACATAGGACATATTTAAAACAATGATAAAAGGGGAGGGTAAAGGGATATAAGTTCCTACACTTCAATGGAACTGGTAAAATATCAACACCAGTAGACCATGAAAACTTATGTACAAATAAATGTCATATGTAGAACCACCACAAAAAAAGCTATTTAAAGAGACATATCCTAAAACAGAAATCAAATCAAAATAATAACACTCTAAATTAAAATGGAATTCTATAAAATGTTCAGGCAACCCACAGGAAAGCAGGAAAAGGCAAAGGAGAGACTGCAGAGGAAAAGTGGGAGTGGCTGGAGACATCTCCATCTCTTAGACCAGAGTCTCCTGGAGCTAACTAGACCTTTTTCAAAGGGGAGCAGTCTATCTGCCATTTGGGGACCCATTTGGGGTGTAGATAAAGAAAGGATCCCTCCAGGAATCCACAGAGCTTTCCCTGGGAATTACAGTGGGCTGGAAAATGCTTGCACTGGGGCTCATGGAAAGCTGACCTTTTCAAAGCCAGCAAGCAGGCTGACCTGCCAGCATACCTTAAGGGACTCCTTGCCAAGCCTTGGGTCTCAGCTAGCCTTCAGCAAAGTGGAGCCTCCCTCCTTGGAGAGGATGGTACTTTTACATTCCAATTACAAAAGCCAAAAGCCCCACTTTGTGTGCAACGTATGCTCCTGGGGGTGGAAAATGGAAATAAGGTGGGTTTGATGAAGGTCTGATGCAGCGTGGACAAGGAGAAAACAAGTGTGATCATTTGGATCACTGCTGCAAATGCTTAAAGAAATGAGCTAGATGAAAATCAATCAGCTTTTGTAAACTCTCCCTACCAGATATATAAAAGACCTATATTAACAGGCATCTTCAATCTTAGAAATATTAAGAAGAAAATGAATAGAGTTCCAGAGTAGTTCAACCTCCCTTTAATATCATTAGAAACAATGTCCTGAATCCTTCCAGGCAGGTGGAGAGCTCCCAATCATAGAAAAACATTTCAAAAAAAAAAAAAAAAAAAAAAAAACCTATGTCTCCTAGAAGAATGCTTCTGGAAACTTTCCGATACAGTTGCTTATGACTTTTATGCTTTAAAAAAATTTTTAAAGGTGTCTGGGGAAGGTATTTGTACATTACACATCATTTATTATTCCAAACGTATTTTTATCAGTTCAACATAAAAGCATCTTAATATCCTCAATAATGGCAAGGGTAGTTTTAAATATTAAAATCCACATTAGGACAAAAGGGGCTTTGATTCATCCTCTCCTTCCAAATAAGCACAATCTACTTGGCGCACACCTCTCCCTTCCTCTTTTCTTCCCTCGGTCTCTCCTCTTCCCTCTCATTCTTCCTCCTTATAACAAAAAGCAGGCTTGTAGGAGCAGAGTCAGGGTTGACCTCAAAAATCTGATTATTCCTTCTCCTTCCACATGCTCAGAAACCTAAAGCAGCTCTATCTTTCCCAGAAAAATATCTGCTTTTTATGTTTGTTCTGTCTTTAGCCAACTCTGATAGATTTTTCTATTGAGTTATAGCCTGCACCCCAGATTCCTAAAAGGTACATTTGCTGACAATACCAGGTAGTCTCCCTTGAGGTTTTGGAAATAATCTTCCTTTCACCAAAAGGCAAACAGCCCAAGAAAAGCTCTCCTCTGCCTACATCCTCCTCCAATTTCCCAAGAGCAGAATTGGCCCTTGCAAAAACTTGGGAAAGTTTCTGAAAATTCAGAAATGGGGTTCTATGGCTTCTTCTAAACTGTTAAATTTGAAACTAATGCCTTAAGTTAATTAAGCTCTTTCTTCCTTGAGCTTATTAGTGAACACTAAATTTCATGCTAATGCTCCCAAACCATTTGCCTGCAATGCAAGACTCGCTTTCCAAATTCCACTGATTTCACTTAAAATATGCTTACATTATCTCACGAACCATGGTTCTAAATGTTTCTATCTAGTTTGCTCTCCTCTCACAGGTGGGCTGGTATTTATTGTTAGTCCATAATGCTCCAACTTTCCACTTGCACACAAAGCTAGTCGTTTTCTAAAGTAGTCCTGGAATCCATTACCATGGAAACAAAAGGTATAAAAATCTGTTTTTATCTAACAGGAAAATCTAGAGGAACTCTATAAAGATCAAAAGTGTTTTCAAAGTAAAGGTATAACCAAATACATCCTAGGATGGTTAAAGAAGCCTTGGGGTAGACAATAAGGCACGTTAACAGAGGAAGAAAGGGGGTGGAGGTGGCCGTGAATACACAGCAGCAGTATTGGGAGGCTCTGGTGCTGGTTAACTGATGGAGAAGTGGGGCTGCTTGACCAAGTCTACCCCCCAAAAGTGGCTGGAAAAAAAATTCTCTTCCTCTGCCAAGGTACAGGAAATAGGATTGGAACTCTGTTCTCTCCCCACATATATTTACTGTATGGTCTATTACTCTGGCGTTGATAATAGCGTAAACTTCGGTCCCAATATCTCTATCCAACCATTCAACTAGACTCAATGGAAAAAGGAGTAAATCAAAGAAACTTAATACAAATATGCTCATTTTATCATCTCTGCATTTGATCTAGAACTTGGTCCCACGTGTTGAGGAAATGCTGTCATGCGTCATATTTTAGTTTGGGAAAGAAGTAGGTGCAAACCATGTATTTATTTTGATGTTCTCAGTGTTTTCCTTAAGTCTAAGTAGTTTTACCACATCCTGCCATTAACTTCAAAGAATAATTTTGGATACATTAATCCTTCCATGGAAAACTTCCTGATACATAAAGTGCTCTGGCCATCTGTAATAATATGAATTCTTCCCACCCAGTATCCTCCCTAGAAAACATCTGGAACAATGGAAAGCTCCCATCAACACTGCTAAAGGAGTGCACATTTCCCAACATTTTCCAGGGAGCTGTGTGACCACTCTAGGAGCAGGGAAGCTATATAAGGTCATGGGCAGTTAGACTCCATCCTTCTTTGAGGCCACTGCCCATGGAGGATGTGCTGGCCAGCCCATCTGCCATTCCAGCCATTCCGCTTACTCTGTAAGTGTACGGCTATTGTCCTGTGTGTTAACTTTTCTGCTCAAAAGTAATCTTTTAGAATAGCAAGGAAAAATGGATTTAACTTACAACAGAGTTAAACTAACAGCGGGACTGTGTTCTGGGGGAATGAAGCCGTAACAGAAAGGATTTAAAATCATACTGTATGAAAGGCTTTACAAAAAAGCAGTTAAAAGCATGAGCTTCTGCATTTGTCAGACCAAGGTTTGTGTATGGCGTGGCCACTTACTTTCTAAGTCAGTTATCTAAGGAACTTTAATAAGCCTCATTTCCTCATCTGAAAACCATAACTATCTGATGGAATTGTGATGAGGATCAAATAAGATCAGGCATGCTAAGTGTTTAGCACAGTACCTGGTATATAGGAAGTTTTCAAATGTTAGCTTTTATGCTGATACTACTAGGAGCAGGTAAAAAATAGGAACTTTGAGCCTAAAGAACTCAAGACTCAGGAACAACAGGGATCTGAAAACATTTGAAGGACTGTCTGTCTCATGAAAAAGACATACATCAGAAGACAGGAGCAGGACCAATGCATAGAAGTGATTGACCATGACATCTGCCCCCGTCTTAAGCACCAGGATTGCTTCATCTGGTCCAACTGGCTAGATGAGCTTCCACATGCTTTCTGGAATTAAAATCATTCTGAAAACTATTCAAAAGGAGGAAAAAATTCAGTTCAGAATAAAGAAAAAAATATTCCAGGGGCGCCTGGGTGGCTTAGTCGGTTAAGCGTCCGACTTTCGCTTAGGTCATGATCTCGCGGTTCGTGGGTTCAAGCCCCGCGTCGGGCTCTGTGCTGACTGCCAGCTCAGAGCCTGGAGCCTATTTCAGAGTCTGTCTCTCCCTCTCTCTCTGACCCTCCCCTGCTCACGCTGTCTCTCTCTCTCCTAGAAATAAAAATATTAAAAAAAAAATATTCCATTACAACATGGAGTGGGATAATGGTAAGATTATTAGCATTCCCTCACTGACATTGTTAAATCAGTTCAGGATGCATTCATTTGGTACCTACTGTGTGCCAAGGACCATGCCAATTACCCTCAGGAACAAAAGATGAGTAAGACATGTTTCTTACTGTCAACAATATTATATTCTAGAGAGGGGTTGGGTGGAAACACATTTAACAAAATTAAGAGGAGCAAAAGGCAGCACTGAATTGACTATGTACCAAGGATCTTAATAGATTAGATTCTGCTTTGAATGAAAAGCTAAAATGGAAGATCTCAGAAATCCCTTCCATCTCTAAGGTTCCATAATGGTATTATAACTAGGAAGGGGCACCTGAGTGGCTCAGTCAGTTAAGCATCTGACTCTTGATTTCAGCTCAGGTCATTTCACAGTTTGTGAGTTCAAGCCCTCCATCCAGCTCTGCGCTGACAATGCAGAGCCTGCTTGGGATTCTCTCCCTCTCTCTGCCCCTCCCCTGCTTGCTCGCTCTCTCTCTCTCGCTCTCTCTCTCTCTCTCAAAAAATAAACTAAAAAAAAAATTTTTTAAGGAGAACTTGGAAAAACAACTTTAGAAAAAAATATTTTGCACCAAGTTTCCTAAAACATTTTTTAAATGTTGGTTAGGAAGTATGATATTTGAAAATAGTGGAACCCCACTAATGAATTTAACTGAGTTACATAAAACAAAGCAAAATGCAAAACTGTCCTTTTTCCTTCATAAGAATAATTCTTTTTTTTTTATTTTTTATGTTTACTTAGTTTTTGAGAGAGAGACAGAGTGCAAGCAGGGGAAGGCCAGAGAGAGAGGGAGACATAGAATCTGAAATACGTTCTAGGCTCTGAGCTGTCAGCAGAGACCAATGTGGGGCTTGAATCCACAAACCATGAGATAATGACCTGAACCAAAGTCAGAGGCTTAACCGACTAAGCCACCCAGCTGCCCCAATAAGAATCATTTTCTAAGAGCAAATAGATTCTTTAAAGATAATTCTCATCATGTAGATGTGATCAGCATATTTATAGGTTTTACATTTATTTAACTTCAAATTCCTAAACTTGTTCCACCTTACTAGAATAAAATATTAATGTTATTAGTTTAAACATCATGAAATTTTAAAAATAAGGGGTTAAAATAATATTTATTCAACAACCTTGGACCACTACAGTATGTTAGATCACTGATTTAATATCCATTTTTTTGATATCATATGCTAGACCTAATACTGATCAGTTAAGGCTGAAATTTAACCGTAATTACAGTCCAAAAATACAGGTTTTCATTTTAGTTTCCCATAAGTCAGTGAAATACATAAAAGTAAATATAAGCCTGAAGCTTCAAATCCCAAGTCTCCCAGCATGTGTTTAAACCCACTCTGTTTCACATGTAGACCCTTGGCCCCACACTACCCCCAGGACAGTGCTGGCTCAGAGCAGCATGGAGGTGACAGATGGGGCATTCAGTTAAGAAGTGGTGCTGGGTTATTTTATTTTCGTTAGAGAAGGAAGCTGTGGGAAAAATATTCTCTACTTAATCTATTTTATTTTCAGCAAGGTGTTACCTGTAAATACTAATTTATACACATGCAAAACTTCACTAGGTACTTTAGCTGCATTAATATAAATGAAATAAAGTAATCCAAACTAAAAACTGGAATTTCCAGTATCTTCATTTCCTTGGGCAGAGGAAATTTCTGACATTTGTATCAGAAGGTGAAAGGTACAAATGTTATGCAGTTCATGCCTAGAAGAAAGAAAAATTATTCCCTCAATAAAAAGGTAGTGTTCTTTGTCCAGAGTGAGCCTGTGTTTCTATGCTGGAACATTGTATCAAACACAGGAAAAAAAAAAGGGAATTCCAACCCAAAAGACAGATTTAAAGGCTGCCTCTGCCCCTGCTTTAGGGTTAGTCAGCAGCTTCTCCTCAACCAATTCCACCTCTTATACCTTCAAACTGGCGGTACCGGGAAGCATCCAAAGAAGAAAAAAAAATTTTTTTTTTTTCCAAAATTCAACTTAGTAGCATTTTTATTTGAGTGCTGGAACAATAGCAAAATTTAGCACAGCTCACCTTTGGGTCATCCAATCTTTCCCTTGGTTTTCTGATTTTTAAATAAAAAGCGACTCCTACCACCTAACACGTGGATTTGCAAAGAATAACAGTACTACTACTTTTTTAGCTCAGTTGGCTGGAGCATGGAGTTGGCAAGGTCCTAGTCTCAAGTCTGGCCTTCAGAAAAACTAGATAGCCTTTCTCCATGCCAGAGCCTATTTGAACCTATTAATTGTGTTGTTTCTTGGTCAATGACTGCACCTCTAACGTTCACCTACCTTTGTTCACAAAATAAGGCAATTCAAGATGAACAGCTGAGAAATTGGAAAAAAGGTATAACTCAAAATGAATATCCTACTGATGGTGGACATCAGTGTCTCCCTCCTCATTATCATTATAGCAAATATTTATGGTGCTATTTGCCAAGAATCCTGCTTAGGACTCCATCCACTTTATCTTGTTTATCTTCATTTAAGGGGCACCTGGGTGGCTCAGTCGGTTAAGCGTCTGACTTCGGCTCAGGTCATGATCTCATGGTTTGTGGGTTCGAGACTGCGTTGGGCTCTATGCTGACAGCTCAGAGACTGGAGCCTGTTTCAGATTCTGTATCTCCCTCTTTCTGACCCTCCCCTGCTCATGCTTCTCTCTCAGAAATAAAAAAAATAAAAATAAAAACCTATGAAGAAGGTACTATTATTATCTAGTCTTTACATATAAGAAAGCTAAGACTTAGATTAATCAGCTTGCTTAAGGTAATATAGCTAATAAGCATTATATCAGAATTTGAACCCAGGTAATCTGGCTTCAGAGCCTGGCCTATCTTATATAATTCATACTAATCTGTTTCACTGTTTACTTATCTAGCACTACTAGATAAGTGTGTTACGATAATCCATAATTTGAATAGACAGCCCCTTTGATAAATATCTATAAGCCATAAATATCTGCACAACAAATCTGCCTAAATATGAAATGCCATTTGCTTTATAAACAATATAAATTCAAACATTCTCAGAGCAAAGATGATAAACTACTTTGAGAACCCTTACAGAATTGTCGCAATATAAATACTTAGATTTAAAGTGTAAGAAATAATACAAGCACTAATCAAAGCTAGAGTTTACTCTTAATCTATGTGAAAGGAAGCAAAGGTAAGAAGCTGGAGCAAGAATACATCACCATCCTCACATCCCAAGGAAGCCCAGTGTGGCACTGTGGGGGACACAGAGACAGATCCATGAATTCTCAGAAGCTGGGCATAATCAATAGACAGGGGGCTATGTTACACCAAGGAACCCGGCCTCCCAAGCACAGACGGAAGCCTTGGGAAGTCTTGGAAGGAGACTAATGACCAACACTGAGAACACATGCCTATTAGCTTGCTGGGCCTAATGGGGTAAAGCAGCAGAGATTGGCCTCATTCTGGAAACAGATAAAGTTGGCTTTGGATGATGCTATACCTGGACTCCTTCCCACCCCACCAGCCTGTGCTCATCATGTACTTAAAAGACACAAAGATTATGTGTATGTTTTTATGTTATGAAGAGTGTTTAGAGATAAGGAAAATCCCTAATTACAACTAAAAGAGATGTCTCTGTCTTTTGCCAGAGAGTGTATTCTATCACTTAAATTGGTAAAAAGACCATTTTTTCCCACCATGGGGAAAGAAGGGCCTCTTGTGACCCTCTATTGATTAAGATTGCTGTGGAATGTTATTTGCAATCTCATTGCATAATGGGAATCAGGAGGTAGCTGTCATGGTTTCTGAAGACAAATTGCTGGTAGCTGAGACAAATCATAGTCTCTTTCTTCTTTTACTGTTCTCAATTCCCAGTTAATGTGTATCTTACAGTCTAAGTTTCTTAAATCAGTCTGTTCTACTGTCACAGGTAGTAAAAATGAGTACAAGTGGTAATCTGAGTGACCCTGCTTTAGGAATCATGTTCAAGTGACCATTATGCTGATCATTACTCCTGAGCTATGCATTATTTAATAAGGAACACAACTTCCAAAAGGGCATACAATTAAAAATAGATCCATATAGCAGCTGCTGTGATTATAACCAATATGAACCGAAATCCAACCAGGCATGAGTCAAAAGAAAAAGTCTGCTGCCAAACGGGACATTGTTCAATCTCATTTTTGTTTGTGTACTTTTGACTTGGTAAGTCGGCCAGCAAGTGATTTATATGGAGCAGTGGTTCTCAAAGTGTGGTCTGCGGAAAGAGCAGCATCAGCATCACTGGGAGCTGTTAGAAATGCAAAATCTTAGACCCCAACCCAGACCTACTGACTCAGAAATTCAGAAGGTGGGGCTCAGCAATCTGTGTTTTAACAAGTCCTCTGGGTGACTGTGATGCAGGCTAAAGTTTGAGAACTACTGGGCAGGAGCCAGAGGAAAGCCTTTGGATTGTTAGTCTTCCTAGGAAGGTACACCTTTGGTTGCAAAAAGTTATTTTGACAAGAGTCTGGGAAGAAACCTGTTCTGAAACCAAATAAAATCATCGTCATCTTCAATTTTGCTGTAAACCTATAACTTCCCTAAAAAAAACAAAGTCTATAATTTTTTTAAACCAACTGCTGCAATATTTACGTTGAATAAGAAGAAAGAAGGGCATAGGACTTTCCTTATGTATGTGTGTGGAGTGTTTGTGTGTGTATGTATCCTGACTTGCTCTAGAAAGGTTTTCAGAAACCAGGGGCACTGGAGGCCTGCGCACCGTTTCTTGGGTTGGCCTGAGGCACCGAGCTGAAGCGTGAGAGCACGGAAGGGCTGGGACTTGGATGCCACCTCCCGATGGGGCCCGGGGGTGGCAAGGGGGCTGCTGTGATGCCAGGCAAAAATATCTTCCTGTTTGTGCCAAACTTCATCCGTGAGTGCTTCCAGCGGCTCCAAAGCAAACGGGAGGGAAAGGGTCCTCAGGCAGGCTCCCTGATCCCACTGTCTGCCCTGTCCATCCCAAGGCTCTGCTGGATTGCCTTAGTCATCGTTTCTTTCTACTTCATGCCCTACTGCCCCCTCAAGGCCTCCTCCTTCTACTTGCTCAGTGGACTTCTGGATGCTTTCCAAAGACACACTTCTCAAGCCCTTAATCAACCCTCAAGCCTTCTCTGTTTATCCCTTGTGCTGGAAATGAGCTCTTCTGCTGCCCCCTCCACCTGTTCAGTTTCTCTGAGGGACTCTGAGCTAGCTCTGTGGGTGTTTCTGATTGGGCCTCTGGATCACCACCCCTATCGCTGTGCTCAAGTCTCTCATCAGTGTCATCCATCTGGTCACAGCTGCATGCAACATGGCTGGCCTCGATGTGGGGGACGGTGCCAGGAAGAAGTAACCTGGAAACCTCCAGTCCCTGGCTGCCCACCTGCCCTGGGAGTCTCACTGTGCCCACATGACTCCCCTTTCCCTCCTGCGAGGTCCCAGGCTTACATCTTCCTAAGGTGTTGTCCGGCCTGCTAGGAGGGAGGTCAGCCTCTTTGGTGATGTCATGTTCTCCAAATTCCTGGGGAGCAGTCCCGCCCTTGGGATTCCCAAGGACCTGGACTTGAAATCAAGAAGGATGCACCCATATAGGTAGTGCTCCCGAGACACCAACAGACCTAAGGACCCCATGTGGTGGCACCTGCTGACTTAGCCCTGGGGTCTGGCTTGGCTGGAGACTTTAGGGACAATTGAGTGAGGGAGATGGGGTAGGGGCCAGGTTTCTCAAAAGGCAGAAAATCACAACTGGGTGACTCAGTCAGTTAAGCATCAAGCTCAGTCAGTTAATTAAGCAACTGACTCTTGATTTTGGCTTAGGTCATGATCCCAGGGTTGTGAGATCCCACCCAGCATCCAGCTGCGTGGAGCCTCCTTGAGAGTCTCTCTCTCCTCTCTCTGTCCCTCCCCTGCTTATGCTTTATCTGTCTCAAAAATAAATAAATAAACATTAAAAAAAAAAATAAGGCAGGGAATCAGACCTGTGCACCTGCCTCAACGAAGCCTTTGTTACCACAGGCAGGAAGGAAGAGGTCCTATAGATCCTTTCCATCTCGGTCTCCTGTATCAGTCTATCCTGACTCTGAAAACCTAGATAATAAAGGTAGGGGGAGAGGGGGCAGGATAGGGGCTTCATTCTCCAAGATTTGGTTTCCTTTGAAATATTCTTAGACCAGGGCTTGGGTTGAGGGGAGCTTGGGGAAAAAGAAAGACTCATCTGGATGCTCTTCTCCTAGTTGTTAACTGACAGGCTTTGTCCAGTCATTCCACGGTGACCTCAGAGAGAGGCCCTCCCTGACACCCAAGCTCATGCTCTTTGTCCACCTCCTTTTTCTTTATGACATTGTTACTGTCTACATTTATTTGTACACCTCATATTTCTACCCCCACCAGAATATAAACTCCCTGAGGACACAGACTTTTTCTTGTTCCTTCTCTATCCCCACAATGAAGATTAACCTTAACCTGGCATATCATGGCTGCTTCATAAATATTCATGAACAGAATGAATAAATAGATAAATAAATAGCATCCAGTCACAAGCCATTCTCTTGGAAAGATTCCTCACTATTTTCAAAACAACCTAATTATTTAAAATACTCAAAATTTAGGCATTAATCACTTCGTAAGCTCTTAAGATATCTTCAGAATTCACTGTAGGATTTCAGACTTTATAGAGCTAGAAAAAAGGAAAGTAAGATTAACTTAAATTCAGCAAGTTTAAAATCTGCTCCACCCAACAAGAGTCATGATGCTCCTTCAGTATTTCGAGCTCATGACCCCTACATTGACTCTGTTTCTGATTGTCATGAAGAGGCACAGTCTATGATGTGTGCCTGTGAGTCTGTCTTATAGCAAGGTGTTTTGGCAATTCAACAAACTCACTAATTTTTTGCTTCAAAAAGGGGCCCTATGATTCCAAAATTCACTTGAGACCTTGTGTTTTAATGAACCTCTAGCATTGTTTTAACTTTTTTTCAAATGATAAATGACCTTAAGAAATCAAAGGAAAGTATGGGGTGCCTGGGTGGCTTAGTCGGTTAAGCGTCCGACTTTCGCTTAGGTCATGATCTCACGGTTCGTGGGTTCAAGCCCCACGTCGGGCTCTGTGCTGACTGCCAGCTCAGAGCCTGGATCCTGTTTCAGAGTCTGTGACTCCTTCTCTCTCTGACCCTCTCCTGCTCACGCTGTCTCTCTCTCTCTCTCTCTCTCTCTCCTAGAAATAAATAAAACGTTAAAAAAAAAAAAAAGGTTTCTAGTTCTCAATCCTACACAAATATCAGAATCACCTAGCAATTATTTAAAATACACCAATGCCAGCCCCACCCCAATTTCACTTGTCTTAGACAGTTTGAGCATCCTTTTTTTTTTTAAGCTGTTCAGGTGATGCTAATGTGCAGCCAGCATTGAGAATTACTGCCACAGAACTATATTAACCAACATGGAAATGTTGCTGAGATATATTATTCCATGAAAAAAAGCTATAAGACATTTCTCTTTTAATAAAATTATATGTCTCTGTATATAATTTTACTAATAGATATATGTGTTTAGATGTGGTCTCCTTCCATTTTACACTGTTTACTTATCCATTGGTTAAACATTTCAAAATGAGAATGTGCTCATGTCTTTTGCTTATTAAATTTTTAATTTAAAAAACTGTTTAGAGAAAATGGGAATGTGTAGGAAAATGAGGAAGCACATGAAAATAGTAACTCCCAAAATATATTATGTCTCCTTCTTTCTGCCCTGCTTCCTCCTTCTGTTCCTTTCTCTCAACGAGTATAAAAGTAAAACAAATAAAATTCCATTTCTGTCCTATCTACCCAACACAGATTATTTCCAATGTTTGGGACTGGGAGAGGGAGAGAGTACAGATGGAGGAAGTAGAGAGGTACAGTTCATTCATTCATTCATTTAGCAAACATTTATTGATTCCCAGACAGGTCAATGCTAGGTACCGGAAATAATAGCAACAACAAGAGATCCACGCCCTCATATATATCATAGATATATCCTGCCCTACTGGAGCTTTGTTACACATAACAAAGAAACTCAATCTAGCCAAGAGAAGTGATCTACTTCCCAAAGTAGATATAGACCTTCATCCTGGAGTTAAGGGTAGCCATTAAGGAGTTTTAAGAAGGGAACTGACATTACCAAGTCTAGATTACATTATATTTATGAATGAATATTTATTATCTGACTCCAAGTTGAAGTGCCAATAACCACAGGCAATGCCCACTTCCCCCAATACTCTCACTGAGAGCCACTATAAGAGAGAGTACCTATCATCTCTCATTTGAGGTGAGTGGGCTCTTTACAAAGTTAAATTAGAGCTTTCTACAGTGACAAAGGATTGGCTTAAATTTATGTTTCAATTATTTGCCATCAAGTAACATTTAACATGAAATGTTAACTCCTGCTGAGTTTATTGATTGGGTACATATACCTGTCCATCTAACTAAGATGAGCCTGACTATGGCAGATTTACTTCGTCTGAGTTTACACTTAATAAAGTCCATTGTATGCAATAAATAACTCGCAAAATACTTGCCTTTATGGAAGTGGTTGCTACCATTCTTAGGGTCTCTTGGAAGAAAACACCTTTGTAAACATAGCAAGGTAGGGGAAGACTTCCAGGGTAATTGGATATTTCACTGTACTTCATTTACTTAACATTAAAGTCAATTTTAGCCATTTATAACCAGAACACTTGCACATGGAAAGAAATTATCCCACCCACAAGAGTATTTCTATTTAAGTCTCATTTGATTGCTTTGTGAAGTATATACTAAAGACTACTTAACTACCCTTCAAGAGTAGAGAGTTCATTCTCTAGGTAAAGTTAACTAGAAAAACAAGAGAGAGAGAAATTATATCTGACATTGTCCTTTAATTACCCAGATGCAACTACATGGACATTAATGTGAATGGTTACCTCCAAGCATCAATGTTATTTTTAACTTAGAATGTTCAATCTTTGCTCAAAGTAAGTATATCATTAGTGTTTTGAGGAGCAAAATTGCTCTAATTTAAAGGTGAGGGCTGGAAAATATTCTAGAAAAGGGGGGAAATCTGAGCTCTTTATAAAACATATGCAAATTCCTCAAAATTGCTTTTTTAAAAAATAATTTAAATTATGGGTTTCTCAGTCAACATTTCCAAAAGGCCTCCTCATTCTTTTTAATTCTTTCCAAACTATACAATCTCTGAGAGCTTGGCCCCTCTTTTCATTGGTCTCTCTGCAATACAAGAGCCACTAGGGTGACATTTTCACCTCTAGATATGTAGGATGAAGCAGTTCTGGGTTTGCTATTCTGCAGTTACATGTCACATTATCGTAATTGATACTACTATTATCTAAAACTATTAACTTGCTATAAGGATTAAACAATCACTTAAGTGACCACTCTGCCACCATATTAACCCATACATGACATGCGTCTGTTTTAAGGTACAGCAGTGCTTCTAAAAAGTTTAGATCATTAAAGTCTTCATCTGTGGCTCTCAAACTTGTTTTCACTCCCAACACACCTAAGAAATGTAAACCACTGGAATCCATAGAAATGATTCCTAGGGAAGGAGTGGGGAAGGGGAAGCATATACTCACACACTGGGTCCTGTCATTTGAAAAGCCTCTGAGTTGGTTTTGATAAGTCAACACACCCCGTTGAGGCTATAAGGAGAGAGAGCGGTGTGAACCTCACCTCATGGGGATGAAAATCACTGGTTTAGCAGTGCATTCATTGTCCTGTGGGCAGAGGCCACAGGAAGCTTCCAGCTCAGCCCCATGTCCAACTTTCCTCTGAAGTTAAAAAGTCTGATTTTTTTTCATTAGTCTCTAGGTTGTGGTAGGAAGATTAGCAAAAATAGGACAATATCTCTTCCCTCTAGAAAGGAGTAGGGCCAGCTGTACTCTGGGCAAAAGAGGTGGCCCCCCATGAGGTATAGTCTCTGGTACAGGAGCTAAATGAACCTCTCCAACAGATGCCTGAACCCCCTTCACAAAGACAAATTATTTCATCCCACTGTTAGTGATCCTGAAGAAAATAGAATCTTCCTGGCTTAAACACGGACCTACTGTATGCAGATGACTGATAATACATAGCTCCTTTCCTGAAACCAGGCTTTGATTAGAACATAGAAGGATACAGAGTACAGGAGAAGCTGCCACAGGAGGAGCAGGCTGAAGCAAGAGGGAGATGCCTGGAGGCCTTTGTCTCCCACATGACTTAGCCCTGGCAGATACAGCAGGTGAAGACAAGGCTATTCCGGGTTTGTCCGAGAGAGAGAGAGAGAGAGAGAGAGAGAGAGAGAGAGAAAGAGAGAGAACTAAGACATCTACATATTACTTCCAATTTTAGCACAAGTATTTTCTACACAATTTTAAAACAGGTTCTGGCTACACTCTAAAATCTTCAACTAATGTTTATTGTTAAGCAGGACATTGGGTAAACTCATTAATTAAGGCCCTGTTTGCATCTCTTATTATCACTGTTAATTGTTTGTGTGTTTTCAAACCAAGATGCTCTATTTCTTTTAACTTCATTAATTTAGGAATAAGTGGCAATATATTGACATCTGTGCATCTTTCTTAGGTTCAATGGGTCTTATGCTGTCCTAAAGGGGCCCAAGAACCATAAAACTGTCTCAAATGTTCACTTTTATTCAAATCATAGCATTTGGTTTAATCATGCTACTGTTTTTCAAAAAGAAATTATAAGCCAATTCCAATGCATTAATTTGTTAATCATTCCTTTGCTAACTATTCTAATATTACATGGAAATCCTAACATATGTGTTTAAACAGAATACATTCACATATAAAGTGAAGCATTTTCTATTCTAAGAATGAATATCATCATTTCATGATTAATATCAGTGTAGAGTGCTGACTGGAGGCCTCACATAAATCATCAAAGTAAATTAAAGTAGCAAAACAATAAAAGTTACAATTATCAAGTTCATATTCATGTGGTTCTAGGTTCAGCTGGAAGATAGGCTGAGCACCTACATTCTGTCACTTACTTTTGAAAGACATTTTTCAGGCCCCAGTAATTTTATTGATAAATACATTTGCTTCCACATAATAAATACTCACACTGTGCCAGTGACCTGATTTTAGTTATGATATTTACCACAGCTAACACTCTGTCCTGGCTAAATGTCACCCACTCCCTAAGATTTGGTCAAGGGTGGCAAGAGTAGTTCTCTCATGTGCTGACCACTGTCTTAAGAGTTGACCTGGAGCACTGGACTCTGCCCAGAGAATCAATGGTAATTCTCACACCTAGTCAAATATGGTCCCTCTGGAATTATCCAAGACAGTAACGAGAGAATTGGCCAGCCAATGAAGGAAGAATGGAGCAGAGGGAAGGGAGGTTGAGACTGCATAAAAACAAAACCCACTCTTCAGATGGCCTGAAGGTTCCTTCAGCAACTCAAGGAGGTGAAGGACATAGGCAGGTAACAGTGGAACCCTTCACCTGTATTTTCTCATTAAATCCATCCCAACACCTAACACAATATTATCCCCATTTTACAGATAAGCTGATTCTATAGTAAAATTAATGTATACAATCTTTAAAATGTTCGTATAAGCAATTATGACCAATACCCCACTCCTCAAATCCTTGTCTACTTTTGGCTGGCCACCAGACTATAGGAAGGAGATAGGATTCATAGGAATTATGATGGGATTGCAGGGAACCAGAATTAGTGCATAAGGGGAGGGTAACAGAAGGCAGGGAGAAGATGCTCATGAAGGTTTACCTCTTCCCAAAAAGTGGGTGTTGTAAAGGAAATAAAAGAGAGTGATGAAGAGAGAGAGGGAGAGAAACCAACAAACAGACTCCTAACTATAGAGAACAAAATGATAGTTACCAGAGGGGTGAAGGGAGGGTGAAATAGATGACGGGGATTTAAGAGCAGTACACTTATCATGATGAGCCCTGAGTAACATACAGAATTGTTGAATCACTATATTATACCCCTGAAACTAATATTATACTGCATATTAACTATATTGGGATTAAAATTTAAAACTTTAAAAAAATAAACAGAATAAAACAAAATAACATAAAAGTGGGTATTGTTGAGCCACAATCTCTGCGTTAAGAACAGAAAAAAAAGATGCTTAGGAGCAACTGGGAAGAGAAATCAAATCAGAGAGGAAAAAGATGCTGGGAAAGTAGCTGAAACTGGATACCATTACAGAGCACAAAATGGCATACAGCTCAGAATTGAGACTTTGAGGAGAAATTCTAGATCCCTGGATGTGGTTAGAAATCTGGAAAATCTGTCCAGGCAAGGGGTCAGCTAGCCCAGGAGAAATTTTTCTAAAAATGACAAATTAGAGCACCTTTGGCTGGCTATTTTAATCTTGTGTCCTTCTCATTGCCAAAAGGCTCTTCCTAGTGTCCTTCAAAGTGTCTCCAGCATTCCTTGAAGCCTGATTTGTGCCTCTTCAATACTCCTTAGACACAGAGAGCTTCTGCTCAGTATCCTCATTTCAGAAAATTTCATCAGTTTGAAAACAGTCATTAGGCTGCCTCTTAGCATTCTGTCCTCTAACTAAAGGGATTCATACAGAAGCTGGACTGCCACTTAGGGGGAGGTTACAAAGAGGATTCCAGCATACAAAGGGAACCAGACTAGATGGTCCCCCAAGATATTTCCCAAACCAAGAGCATCCCAAACCAAGATGATTCAATTCAATTCCTGTCATTTTTTTTGTGAGGTAAGCTTTCCATCATTTATTTCATATGTGGCACTGTATCTGTCACCTGTCCAATTTCTCCATACTCTTTTAATACCTTTAAATATGATATTCACAGAAACAAGTTTCTTACAATATAAAAAAATCCCCCACTAATTCAGAATAAGTTGGAAAAGTCATGTCCCACTAAGAAATCAATGAAAAGTATTTTCAATTCAAAAAAACATCTACTATAGAACACTACATAATGGATATTGATAAACAAAATGAGAAAGTTAATGAAAGATGGTGAGTTACAGCAACTGTATTTTTATGGCACTTTATACTTTAAACAGTATTATTCCATTTTATTTTGTCAATTTTATTTAATATGTAAATGCAATTTATAGGTAGTAGATTATCAAACCTATATCAGAAAAACTTGAATTATTCTGCTAAACTTGAACTTTTAACTCAATATGAATTATATATAATTATTCCAAGTCTGCATCAGAGCAGTCTGAATTAATGAGGTTCTTCTCTATTGCAGCTATTATAAACCTGACAATTTTATGGCCATGTTATATCCCAGGGTGTCATTCCCATCCACACATTAGTAATAAATACTGTTTCTTCATACAGGAACTTTTGTCATAACAGAGCATTCCACTTTAAAGAAGCTTCACCACGTAAATTATCTTATATCTCAAACACCATAGAAATGTTTTATATGAAAAATGTGCTAAGATTTCATTGTACTCTCTAAAAATACTTGCTTTGACTTAAAATGAACATCAGTAAGAAGTATATCCCAAGATGTTAAGGACCCAACATATCCCAGAAATTATCACCTGTTTGTTCAGGGAGAAGAGAGAGTCATAATTAATCCAATTAAATAATGGAACTAAATCAATACATGTATAAACACAGACACGGAATCCTCTGTTTGAGCAACCTGGTGACCCTGAGAGGGTCTATGAGCATCTTCACCATGTTCACATTCTTCTTAAGCCTGTGGTTGGAGTCAGAACAATTTACTGTCTTATCACAATGATCAGAAAGATGATGCCTTCACCTACCTTAAAAAGTCTTAAAATGTTAGCAACCATGATGGACACGGAGCTTGCTGCAGCACCTATGACACCAGAAATCTTGTCAGGCTTGGTGAAAATGGGTGGATCTCCATTAGCACACTTCACGTCAGAAGCGTCTTTCTCTATCAATGCCTGCACGAACGTTAATGACTGCTCCAAAGCATACGTGTCCCTGGAGCATGTGTCAAGGATCCGGACACCCAGAGTAATATTGGAGAGGAGATCAGGGTCCTTGTTAATCTGGTCGATTGCATAAAGCATGGCCTCCAGTCTGTGGATCCCCTTTTCCTTCTTCAGCTCCCCACAAGGTACCCCTCTCTCTCCCTTTGCATGGACAGGGAAGAGGCCCCCCAAAATGATGTCCCCATCCACTCGTATGGAATGGGCGTACTCCTGGCTGTGAGTTCTTTGCATCATTGTGAGGATCCAGTAGAACTTGGCGGTCAGGAGGAAGAAACAAGGGCAAGAGGCTGATCGTTTTCCCTCGCATACCATTTTCTCCACAGGTGGTGTTGCAACCCAAGACCCAAAGTTTATTCTTGCCACAGAAGAAAGGGGACCACCAGAGGCTGCACCTTCTGGAGGCTACCATCAGGGCCCATGGGGGAAAAGGCTCTGTGGGTTTTAGCAAGTTTTCTTGATTTGAATGTCACAGTGAATTTCCATCAGACCCCTAAGGTTCAATTTTATTTCCATATAAAGTCAACTTGCCTGGAATGGTGCAAAAATTAGAATAACAGCTGAGGTTCTGAAGGTGGGATGAGGTCAACAATTCACGTCCTTGAAGTCAGCCCTGTAGCAGAATTATTCCTGGGGGGCAGGGGGAGGGAAAAACAGGGTTCAGTTCAACGGGTCTACATGTTTCATATTTTTAAGCCCTGTTTACACCAACCTCTTTTTTTTGTTTCATTTCCCCTATTCAGTGAGAAACTAATTTTTTTGTCCCCCTATGATTTTGAACACCTGGCTGCACTGCATCCCAACAGAGAGATTGATGACACTTTCGGAGCAAGGGAAAGAAAAGTATCAGAAACTAGGTTGATTCTCCCAAGCCAGAAAGTATTTTTATTTACCATTTTATTTCAATAAATCCAATTTCCATGAGGGTAAAAATCCTGTGAATGATGGCATTATTTCTTTTCATATCTGCTTTTACTTTTTACAGCTGTCTGAATTTAGCATTTAAATGTTGTCCACAAAATCATAATGAAAGTTTATTTTCTGTGATGTATTCAACAAGCCAGTCATCTGTTAATTTCATTTTTTGGTGCCTCAGATTTTCCAGTGTGAAAAAGTGATTATTTAATCTCAAAAAGGAAGGAAGGAAGGAATCCAAGGAGTCCAAAATATATAAGGTTTATAGCTTGTGAGAAGATTTAACATAGAATGTCAGCTATTTCATATAAATTATCTCATTGTTCTCTAATAACAAAACAAAGACTTGAAACTGAAACACACGGGGAGGGTATGTGTGAAGATATTTCTATAAATTTGTTGGGGTGGAAGCAATGGGTATGCTTATAGTTCTGAAGAAAACATTCTTTGATCCTAAATCAGTAGGAGCAAATCAGAGCTGGAGATCAATTGAAGAGCTTCTTAATTTTGTCTGACTCAGTGGGGAAAACAGTTATCTCATCAAGATTAGAAACCTAAAGTGAAAACATCTACCAGCAAATCTATAGAAAAAGTTTATTCTAGGACCTTCAATCTTAAAGTCCATGAGATTCTTTCAAAGCACTTTTGTGGAGTTTTCACTGAAAGCAAGAACTAACTTAACATAAGGTAATCTGATATTTGAAACATACATATAATTAATAAACAGCACCAACTTGTTTTGGCAGGATAGTTAATCGAGGGCTCATTTCTGATGTATGTATGTTTGAAGCCTGAAATTTTGACAACTCTCCTCTAACCTAGCCAACCAACATCTGGTTGTATTTTCCATTCACTTGTTTAATTTCCAGTTCATAAAATTTTCGTTCCACCGTCCCTGTCCCAAAGGAAAGTATACTGACTCTCTAGAGGATAACTGAACATATGTCCAAAAGCCTTCAGAGAAAGCTGTACTTTTTTCCCATTTCAGATTAGAGGAGGGGGCTCATCATAGCCCACTGCCCTGGATTTCTGAGCATACACTTGGAGTACACTCAGAAATATAGCCAATGGCCCATTCTGCTGATAGGGTTCTATTCTGCCTACGACAAGCATCCCCTGCCTCCAGGCACACTAAGCCCTAGATTCCCTCTATTCTGCCCCAAAATACTTCGTTGTCTTCTGATTTTTCTCACCACTTGACTGATATCCCCTCATGCTCAATTCTCCTAAGCATCTGCTTCTCCCTCAGAAAATCTGTGATTTGACAATAGCCTGATCTCAGGCATTACACAAAAGGAAACACAAAGTCAACTTGACTTCCTAGATAAAACCATTTAAGTGAGGGGCCATAAATTACATCAACCACCCATTAAGAGAGTAGGATTATGTTTTACAGTTTCACAAGGAAGACTCATTGTAAGACAATAAAGCCTCGTTAACTCTGATCACTAATTCAGAGCTTGAGACCAAGTCCACATGGCCAGACTGACCCTTAACGTATCCCTCCTGACAGAGCACAGAATAAATGGATATGTGGAGGATAAATGTTCAAGGGGAAAGAGAAGGGGAAGGGCACCTGTTGTTCTCCAAAGACCAGCCTTCCTTCATTACACCAAGCCACTCCTAAGTACTTAAGAGAATAAATGGTTTTCAATTATACAAACATAAAAACAGTCCATCTGTGAATTACAAATCATCCTTCCCTGCTCCTGTGGCATTAACCTAGTTCCACTGGCTGTACAGTCCTGGAATTAATAAAATTGAATTTCTTGGGGTGCCTGGGTGGCTCAGTTGGATAAGCGTCCGACTTAGGCTCAGGTCATGATTTCGCAGTTTGTGGGTTCAAGCCTCACATTGGGCTCTGTGCTAACAGTTCAGAGCCTGGACCCTGCCTCGAATTCTGTCTCCCCCCCTCTCTCTGTCCTTCCCATGTTCATGCTCTGTCTCTGTCTCTCAATAATAAATTTTAAAAATAAATAAATAAAATTTAGTTTCTTATAGAAGTATTTGTGTTTGTAAGAATTTCTAGTCTTTTTAGCATTTCATCAGTCTATTTAGAGAGTTAAGTTCAGGAAAGGTTGAGGATGAGTAGCAGTGAGGCAAGAATTCGTTTTATTTAGTGGATGAATGCATTTATGTGGAAAACAAGGGGGTCCATTTTGGTTATTATTAATTGGACAGCTCGCTTGAATTTTTGCTTAAGTTCCCTTCTCTGCAACATAGAATTATTAGCACATAACCTCTCTAAAGCTTGGCTTTCTTGTCTATAAAGGGATGTCAGAGCCTGCCATGCAGCACACACAGGAAACACAGTCCCTGGCACAGGGCACATGCGCAGTAACCGGGAGCTGTCACTGCTGATCTAGTCTGTAACTCATTTGCCACAACGCAGAGCGACTTTTTCTATATTTGCCTAGTTGGTGAGGCTTTTACTGAATTTTGTCACTTTAAAATTAAAATCAGAACTACTTATAAAATACTGAAATATTTCAGTTATTTCAAAATCTGATATGTTGTCATAAAAATCACTCTCGACAGCTGAAAAGGTTCAGTTTCCCTTTTAAATTCTAAGGAAAAAAATCTATTTCAAAGTTTGTGGAAAACCACATAAATTCCGTTTCATTGTATAATCTTACATTGTCTTACTCTTAAGAAATTCTTATGAGCTTTAATCTAAACCCATCCTACTCAATGAATTTTAAAGAAATGATGACCTTTTTCTACCACAGAACTAAATAGCTCTACTTCATGCTCTGTGCTTGATTTAGAATAAAACAGTTTTTCTCTCAAACGGACCTTCCTCTGGGAATAGGTACAAACTTCACCTGTACTGATGAACTTCTTCAAGGAGATGTGAGGTCTTCAGTCCTGAAATCAACTTCAGAGCAGATGCCTTGCACTATTTCTGAGCCCACAGGAAGGGCTTCAAGACCTCTGAGGCTGAACGATTAACCCTTGAAGCCCCTCCTGTTCATTCCTTCCCAGCCTGTCTTAAGTAAAAGGAACATCATACATCATTAGCACTTTGCCAACAGTCCCTGCTGGCCTGGGGAGAAGACCTCTGGCTGGCACTTGAATCTGTGACTTCCTAAGAGTGCTTTGTTTCCTAAAAGGCCAGCATAAGGACAGCTTCTCTTTATTTTGTACATAACTTCTCTTATACCTAAGTCCCAAGTGTGTAACACAGTGGCTCATGAATTTTCATCTGCCCATCATTAGCTTTGGTAGAAATGAGAAAAGGAGGCCCCGAAAGGTTGAGTATGACCCAAAGCCCTGAGCTACCAAATGGCACCACAATCAAAATCCTCAGGCCCCCAGGATGGGTCTTGTCCTTCAGAAAGCCCTCAGTGCTACAGAGACTGGCTGCAAAAGCACCCATAAGGATGCAAGCCCTCTCCCTCCACTGAAATCTTACAGAAATGTGTAGATCTTCAGCAGTTAGCCCTTTAAGAAAAATAATGTGCTAATTGGGAGGAGACAAAATCTGGGGGCATTTCCAGGGCAGGGTAATTTCCAAATATCTCAGAGCATTGAGAATATCAAATATGGTTTGTCCAAAACTCCGTTTCCAACCAGGTTTCCTGGTGAGCCTGATGCCAATGGGAACAAACTCATCATCCCACATGGGACCCATCAGGTCTGTCATCATGTCCTCCTCCAGCACTTGGCAAGTGCTTTTAAGACACAGTATGGTAAAATCCTTACTGAAGAATATCATTAGCCAAGAATTGTGATTTTTTACTCATAAAAAGGCCAAACAGCATCCCTATGCTGGATTCCATTCAGCTCTTTAACAAAAAGGTTAAGCTGAATATTGTCATCAACTCAAAATGGCAAATCTAGCAGTTTCACTTGAAACTGTCCACACTTGCAGCTCTTTTAGGTTGCTTTAGAAAATGCATCACATTTGTCTATTTTCTCCCATGCTACAGCATGTGTGCATGGTGCTGGAATCTTGGGGGGATGGGTGCCCCAGAGCGCAGATGGGCCAGACAGAGCCCTCCCCTGTCAACAGACGCCTGGAAATGGATCCTTGTTTGACAGTCGCTGGCTGGGGACACTGAACATGTCACTTCACCTCTGTGTGCTTCCATTTCCTCATCTGTGAAATGAGTGAGATGGAC
The DNA here is from genome assembly GCF_003009895.1 of Hyaena hyaena. Classification (NCBI taxonomy): domain Eukaryota; kingdom Metazoa; phylum Chordata; class Mammalia; order Carnivora; family Hyaenidae; genus Hyaena; species Hyaena hyaena. Next base: position 1,008,767 of record NW_024080640.1, read on the forward strand.
CATATGATCTCTAAGGTATCTTCCAGCTTCCCGTTCTGAGATTCTATTATTTAATAATAAGAGAATGAGATTATACTCAAACACCAGAGCAAGGCTTTGCCAGCTGAACACAATAACTGATTTTGTTTGCAAGCTGAGTGACTTTTTCCCATCCGTGAGAGAGGGTTGTGAAAGCTCTTCTGTACAAGCAAGCCCCATATTAAGAAAATCTGATACATGAGAAGCTCAACCACTAAACAGATAAATTAGAAGGTGATTATTTGCATTACAAAAGAATTCACCACAGGTTTCCCTTAAACAGCTAAATCCCCCATGCATTTAAAATGCAATCTGATTTAGTAGAATTCAATTTGTACAGTTTTTTTCAATAGCACAGCTATTGCATAAAAAGACCACAGTTAAACTAATGAGAAGGCACTTTTGTAGTATGCATCACATAAGAAAAGAGAAAGGAAGTGAAACCAACATTTATTGAAAGCCCACAGTGCACCTGGAAACTCATACACATGATCTCATTTCCTTCACAAAATACACCTCTAAGACTGGTATCACGGCCCCCATTTGGGATATGACGAACCTAAAAACAGAAAGATTGTATGAATGTGTCCAAAATCTTGGGCCAGAATTCAAATGCAGAACTGCTGCTGTGTTCATTCCCTTATTCTATGCCCCTTAGGTTCAAGAGACCATGATGGATAATGTGGACATGAGTATGGTATCCTGGGATCCAAGAGGTCCCTGATTCTAATCCTATTCCCCTATACTTGCTATATGTCCTTGGTCAAGTCACTTAACCTGGGACTAGTTTCTTTGTTTCTAAACTGAGGAACAATTCCTGGCCACCTCCCAAGACTGTGAAGTCAAATGATAGAATAATGTACATAAAAGTATTTCATAAACTGCCAAGTGCCATAAGAATTACATGGATACTATTAGTTTAACAATCAGTCCTAGAACTTCAATATTTTACTTGTGTTTTGTGCTTAGAAGACCTGGAAAAACCACTTTGTCATCAGACCCACAGCTGGCCAGACCCTAACAAGTCATGTGTCTAAGGAATCAAAGGAGACCAAAGGAAAACTGGAAATAAGGACCCAAGAGGTAAAGTTAATGGAAGTGCAATATCTGACCTGGAGAACTGAAGGTCATGAACACTTGAAGCATCAAAAGGGCTATTCTGAGGAAGTGGTAGTAAGATATTCTTCAGCAGTAAAAAGAAGACAATGGTAATCCTTCCTAAGTTGTATATAGGATATAATGCACAGCTTCTAACACGAAGGTCATTACCACTGGAAGTCAGCTAATAGATTTCCATCTTTAGACATAATCTTGCCTGGAAAATGTGAAATTGGCAACACACATCATCTTCTTGGGCTCTCCTATACCTTCCCACTTGTGCTCACCTGTTCCTTCCTCTCCCAGACCTGTATCTCCTTCCTCCCTCAGGACTGAATGTGTCCTCAGGTCACACTCTTAACACCTGGTTCTCCCATTACTTTGGCCCTCCCCAGGGGGTGAGGTGATTCATTAACGGGTATCAAAACCTAAAGATGTATTAGTGTCATTGGCAATTGGAACATCTGCGTTTATAAGACAATTTCCAAGAGATACATAGTTTCTTTACCAAAGAAATTATCTCTAATAATGTTTAAGATAGGTAATGTAACAAACAAGCCAAAGTCAGGAGTTACCGTGAATCAGGAGCCTCTCAGCACTGTCCCTCGAATCACTCCAATAGCAATGTCTACCACTCAAAAGGCAGGTCTTGGGATAAGAATACATCATGCTCAAGGTTCTTAGTCAGTGAGTTTGTCACAACTTGTCAAAGCACCAGGTAGAAATGAAAATCAAAACACCTCTCTGAGCCAAGAAAAAAAGGAAGGAGGAAGAAAGGAAGGGAGGAAGGGAGAGGGGAATGGAAAGGAAAGGAAAAGGAAATCAAATCTAAATTCAATTCCTAGCAGACAGAAAACCTGTTCTTATGATAGACACAATGTGAACCAGCTGACCCTCTGTTCACATCCTCTCCTGGAATAACATGGCATGACTATCCCACCTGAAAAAAACTACATATGTGAGTCTGATGCTGTACAATCAGGTTCTATCAAGAAAACAGCAACAGTTTTCTGAACCTTTGAAAGCCAGCCGATTCTACAGACATGGTACAAGCATGGAGATGTGACCAGGTTTTTGCTATGCATCCAGTTGAAAGATAAATACATGTAGCATCAAGATACTGGGACAGAGCAACTTCACTTCCCTGACTAACGGCAAAGTCCTCTTTATGTTGGGCACTCTAACTACAGAAGAAAGAAACTTAGAAGGAAAAACATCATTGCTACCACTACAGAGTGAGCAAAAGCCTGTGTGTATATGGAGTGTACTGTGCCTCATGCCTAAAGACAATGGAACATTGTTACACAAAGATTGGCACACAGTGTTGCCAAAGTGAATGTCAGTGTGTTGTTCCCTGCATAAATACCAATTAAACAAGCCCCATAGCAGCTCCAACCTGCTCAGCTAACTTTGAAAAGAGTACATCTCTCCACACCTCTAACTTTCTCTTGTACTCATTAGAGATCAAATCCTCCTTTTTTCTATACCTTTTATATTGAGATGTTTTTGGAATTATTCAAGTAGTAATAATTTGCAAAGAGAGCATGGTAGGGAAGAACTAGCCAGCACAAACCAAATAGAGCCTAAATAACACCATACAGCTGTGTTCTCAGCACCTTTTTCTTCATTCTGGGTAAATCTCCTAGAGAGCTTCTCCTGAGCTATTGCTCCCCACATCCCTGATTTAAAAGCAAGAAAGCTCTCTCTTTATCTCAGGTATGATGCAACCTGTAGTTGACTCTGAAATAGGAAAATTGCATTTTAAAACCTTACTTCATTTTCCCTATTGGATAAGGCTTTTCTCTTCAAAATTATCAGATCACATATTTTCAGGAACCAAACAATGAATTGCACACAGCTGATTCTGTCTCCTACAGAGACTTTTCAAGACATTATTCACAAGCAAGTGACCAAGGTAAACTAAAGTGGTTTCTGTAGCCATTTGCAATTATTGACAAACAATTTCATAACGGAAAATGGAAATTACAGTCAAGTGCAATAAGCTGTTTATCCAAGATCTACCTGCTGGTGGCTCTTTTTTTTATTTTTTCTTTCAAGCAAAATACAAGCTATTATCAGAATGCATTTCTACTGTTTATGATATTTCTTGTCAATATCTCCACCACCAACCCTGTCTTCCAGTTCTGTTAAGTTGGCAGGCTTTGTATTCAATCGCGGTAGCGGCAGAGATGGTAGCTTACTCCTGGGTGTCCAAGAGACTCCCATGTCATCAGGTCTGTGGGAAAGGATCACCCTCAAACGGCGAATAGGGCATTCCCTTCCAAAGCAGGACTAGCTTTGGGACTGAGGGCTTTGGGTTACTGCAGCTGGCTGGTGGGTCTATTTTCACCCCCACCATCCCGGGAGCACAGACGTTCTCTGGCCCCAGGCCCTACAATTTGGGCCACTAGGGAAACAATTCTTCAGAGAAACGTGGGGGTGCCGTCTTGCGCAGTTGAGCAACTCTCACACCCCTCTGCATTTCATTTGCGCCAAGGGAGCATGTCAGACAAACGGGTTTTTTGTTTGCTTTTGGCTTTGTTTTTGCGTGTGTGTGTGTGTGTGTGTGTGTGTGTGTGTGTGTGTGTGTGTGTGAGTGAGATATCTTCACCAACTGTAAGAACCTCAAGGGATCTCTGAGCTGCTGGGCAGAGCAGATGGGCTCGCTACTGGCGTGGCTCAGAGGGTTCTCTACCTGCGTCTCTACCTCTACCTAGATCTCAGCCGGCAGTCACTCACCCCGCCCCCGCTCCCCTCTTCCCAGCTGCATCTTCCTTTTTCTTCCCAGTTCCTTCGGCTGTTGAACCCGGGTTCTGGGTAGAGCCCAGTGTCTTAGAAGTACCTGGTTTCTCTTGCCTTTCCCGCCCCGCTGGGGTATTCCCGCGCCGCCCCAGTCCCTTCCCCCCCGGAGCGCCGGGGAATTCAACCTCCCTGCCGGGCCCGGCGGGCGCGCCTCCCCCACCCCACGCCCCACCTGGCTGCCCCACGCGCCCACGCCCGCGCCGGCCCGCGTGAAACTGGGGCCACGCTGGCCTCGGGTGCTTCGGAGGAGCTGTCGGACGCATTTGCCTTTGCTTTTTAAACTCAAGACCTCGAGACCATTCCTCCTTCACCTCTCCCCCACCCCCAGGGCAGGGAACTCCAGTGTTTTCCCGAAAGCCACAAAAGGGGGGGTGGCGCGGAGAACCCCAACCTCGCGGGGCTAACTCGGAGAACACGAACTCAAGGCAAAGGTGCGGGGATGGAGGGGCTCTCGAGAACCCCCAACCCACCCGTTTCTCTCGCGACTCGCGCCTTCCCTGGATCATGGTTAGACATTCATCCAGCCCCACTCTCGAGAAGGCGGGGGTTACCCCAACTCATCCCGGAAGCCTCTAACTTCGGAAATCCCTCCCGTTACATTTGCAGAACGGAGGTACCTCGTCATCTCGGCGGGGCAAGTCCAGATTCCGCCAGGGCAGGTCCAGGAGGTCACCCAGGGCAGGCAATCTGAGGAAGAGCGCTTTAAAATCCTGCCGCCGCACGCCCCATCAGAGCACCCTAGACCCTCCTGCCCCCTAACCGACACCCTTCAGTCTCTCATTCGCCGACTAAACTTTTGGGGGATCACATCTCCAAGCCTTGGGAGTTCCAAGCTAAGCCTTCCTCTTTTCTGAACCTCTTCACTGGAACGTAATCATGGGAAGACAAGAGGGGTAGCTGCCTTGTTCTTTGCAACGTAAAATCAACAGATACCCAATCAAGCTCCAATGCCCGGCCAGCCCCTCGCCCCCTGGTGCCCAGTCTCCCTCGCCCCCGTTCCCGTCACCTCCGCCCGCCACTTCTCTCCCAGACTCCGGTGTGCAAGGCCATGTACTTGTGCCCAGGAAAAACAAATCACTAAAGTGATCGGAGAAGAAACGGTGCACCTGGCTGTCCACTGAACGGTTTTAAAGGAGAAAACGGAAAGGGGAGCCAAATAGGGGGGAATCTCCTTTTTCCGCGAGCACCATCTTTGGGGGGAGTTCGGGGGTGGGGGCGCTTTTTCCCCGTGGTTCGGCACTTGCTCCGCTTTTTCCTCTTTCTGCCGCTCGGCGCGTCTTACCCTGCTCCCCGCAGAGGGCGCGATGAGGAAGCCCGCGGGGGGCCCGCAGCTCCATGTCAGCGCCGCCGCCGCCGCCGCGCGAGGCAAGCACCGCGGCCGCACTTGTGGCTGGTCTCTGGGCTGAGGGGGCTGAGCTGGCCCGGCCGGCGCCAAGTGTCTTCCATGTGAATAACAAATACTCCCACCCGCGGCCGCGATTGGTCTGCGCGCGGCGCCTCCCGATCCTCCGCCCGCGGCCATTCACCCGGCGCGGCGCGGGGAGCCAAGGCCGGGATCGCGTCCGGGATCGCTACGCTTCGCGCCAACCAGTCACCTCCAGAAGCAGGAGGAAGAACCCCGAGGGGCGGGAGCCCCCTGGATTTCGGTGCCTCTGGGCGGCCCCGGAGCGGGCAGGCAGAGGGACGCTCGGCCGACGGATTCCCCTCCGCGCTACATCACCTCAGCCCGCAGCGATGCCGGGACCAGAAATGTCAATAGTTCTGATAAAAAAAAATCACCCCCACCCGCCCCGCCCCCAACAAAAAAGGGAGGACTCAAAGACGGGGGTGGGGGAGTGGCGGGGAGGGTAGAAGTGCGGGCGGAGGGGAAAAGGAATATGGCTGTGAGGGAGCTGAGGAGCTCCGACTGCCAGGCGAGCCCGGACCCGCGCGGGAAAGCGCCGCACGACGGCCACGCGGAGCCTGGAGTCAGGACCTCGAGCCTGGGGTCCTCCTTGAGGAGCACAGCTCCGAAAAGGGTCACCGTGAAGAATACTTGGTGGATGGCAAGTGTCCCGCCACACGCTTTCTTTTCGGGGATGCTCAAAGTAAAGCCCGCCAGCCGCGCAGTTCCCCTGCAAAGTTTACCTCACGCGGCGCCGCCGTTCGGCCATTTGTCCTGCCCGCAGCTCCGGCGATCGTCTCCCCCACCCCTGCCCCCGAGGGTTTCGGGGGCCGCCTTCTACCGAGCCCCCGGAGCTCGAGCATGGACATAAGACGGTCCCGCTGCGGGCACGGCGCAGGAGGGGGCGCGGGCGGTCACGGGGACCGTCGTGGTATTGAGCCGGTTCTAGCAGCCGCAGATGCGGGGCGGGAAACTCCTGAGGCGCCGCGCGACTCCTCGGTTTCTGAGGGGGAACCTCGGGATTCCCTTCGCCTCCAGCCGAGGGAACCCCGCGGGCTCTACGCGCACAGTCCGGCGGCCCTCCCCTGAGTTCTCGCCGAAGGAACCGCGCACCTGCCCGGGCGCGCGCCAGAGGGAGCCCTGGCCTCCCGGCGCCGGGGGAGCGGCGGCCGGCGCCGCCTTGTGTTGGTGAGAAAGTTCCATCTAGAGGCGGCCGCGCGCCACTGCAGCCGACACCCCAGGCCCCAGTTCGCGCCCAGGCCGCCAGGTGAGCCTCTCCCCGCCGCCCGGTGGGCGGCGTGGGAACGCTCCGGGACGGGGGACGGCCAGTGGGAGATAGGGAGGAAGGAGAATGTAGGACGACCCCGTGCAAGGCAGCCACCTTCCCCCATTCGGCGTCCCTGCAAGGAATTTCAGCTTCCTGAGCGAGCGAACTTCATGAACATGGCAAGCATCTTGCAATATCCTGTGTATTGCTTATCCTGTTCGGGCCTCTTTTCATTCTCACACCAGCTCTGTGAGGTGATCGAGATAATATATTGAGTCCACTCTACAGATGAAGAAGGAAGCCAAGGCTTAGAGACACAGCTGGAAAGTACTGGAGCCAGAAATCAAAGCTGCCTGGCTTCCAAACCCCATACACACTTCCTCCAGGGGGTTGTTGCTTTTCCCAAAACTGGCATCGGTGTGTGAAGCTTCCACTGAGGAGACAGCTGTCCCTCCCTGTTTCATAAAGTCACCCTCTTTGTCACTTAGAAAAATCTACAGGTTTCCAGCTCAGGAGAACTCTTTCCCCTTTCACTCCTTCCCCTTCTTATCCCTCCCCCATCTTCACATGAGGGCGGTGTGATTGTAGAACCATTATTTTATGATCACAGCCACCTGGAGGGAAGCAGGAGGCTTTGGAGAAATAAGGCTGGGTCCCCGTCCTCAAGTCCCTATGTAGGGAGGCTCAGTTCACTATGAATGTATAGCACAGCCTGGAAGGGAGGGACCAGCAGACTGTACAGCCTGGAGCAGAGGCGGTGTTGGGAGAAGCCCTGATACAGAGATCAGATTAGGAGCTGGCGGGGCTCCTCATCACATGTCTACACATGAATTCTGGGAGACTTTCTCCAACAGGCAGGACACCCTCCTTCTCTCCCAGAGGTGTGAGTTCTCACCCAGCAGCCCAACTTCTGTAGTAGGCAGCCCACCTCACCCCAAACTGCAGACTGGTGATGCATGTCTTAGCAGTTAGCACAGGTAACTTGGGTGTATGAGTCTCTCTCTCTAAACCCTTTACTATGTGTGCATAGTAATACATTTGGAGGGTGGCGACATCAAGGAGCCGGCAGGCAGGGCAAGCCTAAAAATACTCTGAGCCCACAGAGCTGCTGACCACACCATGATCTTCAGGGCCTGCTAGAGGCCAGCTGTGGACCAGTAGTTGTTGCGCCAGGGCAAGCCAGGAGGACAGCACCCTGGCACTCCAGCGGGCCCTTTTCAGAAATGAGGACAGCATAGCTGGTTGTGGCTTTGGAGGCCTGACAAGGCTGTGAGCTGCTCAGGGGAGAAATGCCTACTTTTCTCCTTTCCCTATTGATCGTCACCTGCGGAGAACTGCTGTCCTACAGGCACATCACTGCCTCTATTTTTCTTATAGGCATGACTAAGTTGCTTTTTGTTTTAAGTTTATTTATCTTGGGAGAGAGAGAGCATGAGCGGGGGAGGGGCAGGAAGAGAGAGAGGGAAGGAGAATCTTAAGCAGGCTCCGTGCTATCAGCGTACAGCCCCACTCGGAGCTCCATCTCACAAATTGTGAGATCATGACCTGAGCGTAACTTGATAGCTTAACTAATTCAGTCACCCCGGTGCCCCTCATTGCCTCTTATGGTGCAGCCCTCTGAGAGATGAGCAGAATTGATCTCCCCTGGGGAATATTTGTTGTCCACCATATTCAATTCTTGAAACCACATTGAAACCGTATTCAATTCTTGAAACGCAGAATGAGACCATCATCCCAATTCTACATGGAATCTGACCAATAGAGAACAGATCCATTATACATATTCCAGAGTGTTTTCAATGAGTTTCTCTGGTGGCCCCAGAGCAAGCGACTAAGCTCATACGCAGGTTATAATCTACCCAGACTGACAGAAACATCAGGGCAGAGGAAGAGGTCATCTCCACGAGTCCTTGGTCCATGTCAGTTATATTCACACAAAAAAAGGCTCTAGAATGTCCAACCCCCATTCATCAAGCTCAAACCTCATGGCTCTGCTTGCCCCCTGCTGTAGCCTGTGTACGAGGAAAGTGTCTAAGCCCAGGCAGTCCAGACAGCAGGTAATTCCAGAGCCATCCACCTGGTCTCTCCTTGGACTATCACACTATGATATGAAATGTATCTTCAGAAGGTGTCTGACCTCATCAACCATCCCACCCCAAATATTTATGCAAGCCAAATATACTTCCTGGTGGTTAATCCTCCAAGAAGATTTGCCTATAATCTTCTCATTTTCAGTTGATTTAAAATGTGAGAAACTGCCCATGTGTTAGAAAATGCAAAAAACAATGCCATATGTTTGGGGTCCATTTAACTCAAGCTGTGATATGTATTCCACACATGCAGATTTATGCCACAATTCCTGCTTTGGGGTAATCATTAAGACTCGGAACCTTTGCAGGCTACTCACCCAGAAGGAATATTGACAGCATGAAGCTCCCACATGGAGCAAAACTGACAGGGGAAAGTGGGAATGGGATCTGTTTCTTTTGGAAACTAGACGATATTTTTCTTGCTAAACCATCTGCAAGTGGTGGTAAGTGTATCATGTTGGTTTTGCTCAGTTTATTAAAGCACTGGCTACTGGAAGCAAGATCAGACATGTGAGACTGATCAGGCCAATGAGCTGCATGACAGTCATGTGCCCCTCACCCTCACAGTCAGCTCCCACCTGTGTGTAGGAGTCAAGGGAGGGAGTTCCTGACACAGTACATATGGCACAGTGCACATGAATCCCTAACTGGCTTCATTTGGGTTCCCCAAGAAGCACAACCTGAGACAAGGATTCAAGGGCAAGTCGTTTATTGAAGAGGTGAAGGAAGGCCCAGTAGTCAGGTGGGGAAGTGAGCCTATAAAGGGTGCATTATCAAGCCAGTTACCACTGTGGGCCCATGGAGCTTAATACCAGTGGAGAATTCTGGAAGCCAGGGTAGAACACACACCTGAGTTGCCCCAACCAAGGGGTAAGGGAGCTATTCACCGACTCCTGTTGTTGGTAAGAACAGCTCACAGATGGTATTAATTTCCAGCAATTTCAGCCTACTACATGGGTGGTGGCCAGCTCCAGAGGCCAGGTAAAGCCCTCCAGCAAAGAAATGCAGGTGCTGGCAGTTAGCAGGCAGGCAGTGTGTAATCCAGAAGTCTGAGAAAATCTAGCAGGTGACAGCATCTGCAACATCTGCTATTAGGAAAACCACACAAAGCTTACATGGATCAATGCAACGTCTCTCCACATGTGGTCCTGCGACCACCTGCATCAGAGTCGCCAGGGAGCCAAGTGTAAGTACAGATTCCTGGGCCCCATCCAGAACTGTGTGGATCAGACTCACTGAGATACGGCCTGGGGATGTGTATGTTTTGCAAATATTCCAGGTGATTCTGATGTGATTTACTAAAATTTGAAATCTACCGCGTTTTGGGGCACCTAGGTGGCTCAGTTGGTTAAGCAGCTGACTTTGGCTCAGGTTATGATCTCACAGTTTGTGAGTTCAAGCCCCACTTCGGGCTCTGTGCTGACAGCTCAGAGCCTGGAGCCTGCTTCTCATTCTGTGCCTCCCTTTCTCTCTGCCCCTCCCCTGCTGGTGTTCTCTCTCTCTCTCTCTCTCAAAATAAATAAATAAATAAATAACATTTAAAAATTTTAAAAATTAAAAAAAAAGAAATCTACCGTGTTTAGGAAAGCATTCTCCACACAGGCAATCAGCAAGCAGTGTGTTTAAATATATAAAAAGCTACTTGCAAAGCCTAAGGAGACAGATCTTAGTGCTGTCCCCATCTGTCCATAATCACAGAAGCTCCTTGCCCTGTCTTTTAAAACCCGTTTTAAACTGAGGTGGTTCTATCCAGTGTTTTCTGATGAAGAAAAAGGCTGAGTATCAGCCCTAATTCTGCTGATCGGTAAGTCATAACATCTTGAACTTTTATGTTGTCAGTGGAAGGGGGCTACCACACACACACACACACACACACACACACACCACTCACATGCACAGAATCCCTCACCTCTCTTGCATCTAGTTGTTGTCACAGATCTTGTTGATGTAGATTGAACAGAAGTGATGTGTGCCACTTCTAGGCTGAGGAAATTAAGAAGCAGATGCATCCATACCCTCTCTTTCCCCTTCTTCCACGTGGAGGCAGAGACCTCCATGGTCCTAAGATTGGCAGCTCAGGATGGAAGCACCCTGAGTCCTCAAATGGCCAAGTTGAGGAATGCTGCCTGCCTGCCAGAAAACATCCACACTGAATTGTTAGATGAGAAACGTTCACTGTATTGAGTCACTGACATTTGAGGATTATCTGTTATTCTAACTGATAAAGTGATATTGGAGGAGGTCATTGGGAGAGCATAACTGCTGTTGACCCATGAGCTGGACCCAGACAATAGTGGTTCCTTACCTCTTGCCCTGTCCTTGGAATGTATATTCTGCCTACTATTTCCACTCTAGCAGCTGTTTCAAGGACACAGCCTTGAGAGAGTAATGTGTTGTTGAGACCATCTGGACTGGATATGTGACGGAACCCCATTAAGGCCACTATATAAATTTTAAGATTCCGGCATGTGGGCACAGAGATCTACTTGTAACCACCCAAGACAAGCCTCATAAGTAAGTTCCCTTGCTTGTTATACCTCCCACCTACAATCTGGAGTGCTCCGCCTCTTTGTTACATTTCCTTGCCCTCTGCTTATAGGGACCGCTTTCAGATTTCACCCAGGTAACTCCCAAGCTTGTGAACTAACAAGTGGACATGGTAAAGTGTATCCCCCCCCAAACCTGGAGACACAAGAGAGGAATATCCCTGCTTCTCTAAGAACCATTTCAGCGTAGTGACATGCCCCTCCTTATAACATTTCTGTACTCAGAGGCGTAGGGCCACATCCATGTCCTTCCCAAGCCCAATCCTCCCTATCTCTGGCATAGCCTGGCCTGAGAGAAGGAAAATAGCACATTGCAATGTTTGCCTCTTCCCTGAATAGTCACTCACTGGGTCCACAGACATCTTCAAGCCAAGGGGACAATTACTGATAAGAGAATTGCTTTTTACTTCCTCTTATATGATCTGCTTCAAGCATCAGAAAAAAAAAATTCTTTGGAACTAGCTGGGAAAAGAGATCCATATTTCCTGGCACTGAAACACACTCAGTGTTTCGTTTCCACTCATCCTTCTCAGACCAGCTTGGTTCTATTTTTTCCTCAAAAATCCTCCCAAACTTCTAGAACAGTCTAATATGACCTGCACTATTTAGCTGTTGTTGTTAATATTAATGCATTTTTCCTCTTTTTAAAAAATGTTTATTTCTTTATTTGACAGAGAGAGAGAGAGCAGCATGAGCAGGGGAGGGGCAGAGAGAGAGGGAACAGAGAATCCCAAGCAGGCTCCACACTGCCAGCACAGAGCCTGACACGGGGCTCAAACTCATGAACCATGAGATCGCAACCTGAGCCAAAATCAGGAGTCAGACGCAGAACTAACTGGGTCGCCCAAGTGCTCCTAATGTATTTTTTTCTCTTATTGCACCTCTATCAAGCTGGACTGTTTTCCCTTATGGTGTAGTAGCAGTGTCTTCGTTCGGGCCTCTGGGCATATAGTAAGAAATCATGAGTTACTTGGCTGTTAACCTCGGAAAGAATCAAATAGCCATACCACCGCCACCAGCAACACCACCCCTGCTTCCTCCCCCATCACCGCCACCTATACTTACATGGCCTCCTCCACCACCACCACCTTCACCACCTCTGTCTCCCAGTCCTCTACCATCACCCCTCACACACACACCTTTGCTCCCTCCAAGGCTATATAGAGAAAGCTTAATATAGATCATATTTTTAAATCACTTGGTAAAACTTGCTAAATGTAACTCAATCCCTAATGTGACTTTGAGTCTTATATTTCAATAGTTTTTAGGTTTAATTATTCATTAAATTTTTTGAATCTCAGACCTATGTTCTTATAAGAAAAACACTTAAAACAATAATTGGCAAATAGAAAGAACATAAATGTTAGCTACTAGTTGCTATTGTCCAAGAAACAACTTGTATTACATTTCATATGGCTTTAAATTTGTAACAAAAACTTCTTGTGATAATTTGATGTCAGAAATCAGTATTAGTTTCATGAGACTTCCAGTGACAGGATGTTTTGGCTCGTTTTGCTACATGTCAACTGACCAGGAAGTAATAACCAAATAAAAGTACACAATAATGCATCCAGATAAGCTATTTGATTCTTCCCAAGGCTAATAATCAAGTAACTCATGATTACCTACTTGACCCAGGGAACTATGAAGTCACAGCTGCTACATCATAAAATAACATAGTCTAGCCTGTGTAATAATACAGAGAAAATGTAGGAAAACAAACAACCAACAGCCAAATTATATAGGCCAGAACAGGGTACTCTAGTAGTTTGAGAAGATAGGACCAAGCTGATCTAAGAAGGATGGGCAGAGAAGAAAAGAGTATGTTCCAGAGCTTGTAGGAAATACAGCTTTCCCTTTCCCATAGTCTGAAAGAAACTTACTAAAATACTATTTTCTAGGTACCAAAATGTGACTTATCAGGTAAGCAAATCATGAACCTCACGCAGGTGTACTGAGATACCACAAGTTTTACAAGGCAGCACAGTAGGTATCTACAATTGTATGACAAATTACCCTAAAACTTAGCAGTTTTAAACAGCACATATTTATTATCTCACAATTTCTATTGCTCGGGAACCCAAGCCTGGCTTACGTAAGTCTCCGGCTCAGGCTCCTTCACAAGGCTGTAGTCAAAGTGTTGGCTGAGACCTTAGCCATCTCAAGACTTGACTGGGACAGGATCTGCTGCCAAGCTCACTCAGTGGTTATTGGCAGGATTTAGTTCCTTGTGGGATGTTGGAATGAAAGCTTCAGTTCCTTGCTGGCTGTTGGCCAGAGGCTACCCCCTAATTCCTTGCCGCATGAACTTCTCCATAAAGCAAATGACAACTTGGCAAGTAGTTCGTCAGAGTGAGCAAGTGAGAGAGAAATCAGGAGAGTGCCAGCAAGATGGAAGTAAGTCTTCTTTAACCTAATCTTAGAAGTGTCATCCCATCACATTTGCCATTATTCTTCTGCTCATTAGAAGTGAGTCACTAGGTGACTCAACCCGCACTCAAAGGGGGTGATTACACAAAGGCGCAAACTCCAGGAAGCAGGAATCTTCTGGGAGCCAGCCTTCTTAGAAGTCTGCCTACTACAGGCATTGTTGCTTTGAAGATCTTATTACAGTGAAGCTTGCAGAGCTTTGAATATGCTTGCGGGTGGCTCGGTGGCTCGAAGGCTCCATGAGGCATTCAGAGCAGTTGTTAAGCAAGGAACAGCATCTACCATTTATAAATGTATAAACTCTGCAACTGACAGTGTTAATACATCGTTGCACTTAATGGGGGGTGGGGAGCGAAGAGTTTGTGAAGTAGAGAAACTAAAGTGGGCAGAGATTCCACTGCTTTGTAACAGCTTTAATTTTATTGTTTTTCTTCCCGATGGTCACAAAACACTCGAATGGATTTCTCCTGCCTGTACCCGACAGCAGTACTACTTTCTTTTTTCTCCTTTTCTTCCTTCCTTCTCACGTCTTCCATTTTCAGATACTTAGTGGTAACTTCATTGGAGGGAAGAAGAGTGAAAAACATGATCATCTTTTGGAAGAATTATTGCACTTCATCTTTTTTTCTCTTTCAAACTGAGAAGAGGGAGGCAGGAGAGCAAGCAGAAAAGGAATCAAGGAAGGAGAGAGGGGAGGGAAAATGAGGCTCTGGGAAACACTCTAGCCATCTGGGGTTTTATTGCCTTAAATTAGAAGTGAGGGAGGATTTCCCAGCTAAGATAGAAAAGCAGAATCCAGGAGCATTTCCAGGGGCAAGTTCTGGATGTGGCTTTCTGAGTGGGGAAGGAAGTGGTGACACTGGAGCTATGCAGGCTGGAGGTATGCAGGCTCAGGGGCTGCAAGACAGGGGGGCTCTCCCACAGCCAAGGGGAGCAGTGAGACAGGGTATTGGGCCTGGGAAGGGCAGGAGAGTGAACTGTGCCCAGAATAATAGCTGGTGAGCAGGACCGGGTCCCCATAAGGGGATATGAAAACAAGAACTTAAACAAGAGGTGGAGAAGGAGTAATCTTTCCCCAAGGACACATTAATGGTTGATCAGAACAGGGATCCGTATTTCTGTATTCAAAATCTCCATCCCTGTATCCAGGAGCTGCTCATTTTTCCCTTCTTTCCCTCTCCAGCCTTCTCTACCTTTACCTCTTAATTCTACCCTTTCCTGTCCACTTTCCTTTATTCTCATCTTTCTTTTTCCTCTCTTTTAGTCCTTACTCCTTAAGTGAACTTATTATAGAACAAAAGGATATTTATTATATATTATACTTTCAGAATAGAATTTCCTGTTCCTTGCTCTAAGTTGAAAATCTCAACAGATGGTTGTTTTTTTAAAACCCTGTTTTCACTATTTTTAATCTGTGTAACCTTCTAAAGACTTTTTCCTCCTTTCTCCAACCCTTGATTAAAAAAAAAAGTTTCCATGTCCCTACATCAAACCATACATAATTGTTGGGTTGAATCTCTATGGTTGTGTTTGAGTATAAAATAGCACACTTGATAGTGAAAGGGCCTTTTTTTTTTTAAAGTCTAAGATTCCCAATTGGACATTACCCTGACCATCAAATCTGGACTAAATTTAACGTTTTCATGTGACCCGTGGATTGAAAATATCTTACAATATAAAGTCAGTACAAAGAGAGACTTTTATATTAAACTGTTTTTGCTAATCTATATTGCAAATATATTGTTACATCCTGATGAATGACAGTAAAGAGTTTTATTGGGAGCAATGAAAAAAAAAAGATGATAAGCAACAGTTTGATCTCAGACTTTGAAGAAAAAGGCCTAGTTCTCAGAAGCCTAAAATTAAGCTTTTCACCTCAATTCTGATACTATTTTGGCAGCATATATAGGACCTCCAGCTGCTAAATTCTGAAGTGTGATCCTGTCACTGTCACAGCTTAAGGAGGACTGTGTCACAGCACTGTCTTGACTAGGAGATCGCCCAGAGATACCTGAATGTCACTGAACAGTGCTTCTGGCCACCATAAGTGAAGAAAGGGCTCACCCTTCCTCACACCCTGCAAGGCCAAAACATCCTCTCTAGTCAGGAAACATTTAGGCACACCCAGTGTCCTACCATTAAGACATTTAGACAGTTCACTGTGTTCAAGCCCAGATTAATCCGGTTAGGCTTTTGTAAACTCCTTAGGAAATAGACAAGACTAGCATGTCTTGGGGATGGTGATCTGCCCAACCAGCAGTGTGTATAGGCAGCCATTTTACCATCTGATAAGTCCAGCCACTTTTGCCAGTGCGGCTCCTTCTAAGGAACTGTTTTCAGAAGAATACACTCACACATTCACCGCTGAAGCTAAAATTAAATGTATCAAGTCTAAGATTTTCTTTTATAAAGATGTATACATTTGGGGGAAGAAATTTGAGTCTTTACTCTATCAGTGAGGACAATCACTCTCACCTGGGCTTGAAAAAGAGACAAAGGGGTAAGAAAACCAAAAAGGGAAGAGGAAAGCAAGTGGGCAATAAGGCAGGAAGGGAATCCAGACGGATGCTTCAATATGAAGCAAAACACAGAAGCACTGTTTCTAAAGTACTCAAATTTCACCCCAACCTAGAATCACCAAGATAGAAAAGAACTTAAACAAGAGGTGGAGAAGGAGTAATCTTTCCCCAAGGACACATTAATGGTTGATCAGAACAGGGATCCGTATTTCTGTATTCAAAATCTCCATCCCTGTATCCAGGATGAGGTTATCTTGGTCAAAACCTTCAAACCATAGTGAGGAGACTGATGTCCAGGGCAGAGCAAGGACTTGCCCAAAGTCCCCTTGTGAGTTAGAGAAAGATATAGAAGACTGTCCTGCTGACACTGGCCCAATCCTTAGCAAAACACCCAGAATTCATATAAGGAGTGTTTACATTTACATTTTTTTTTATTTATTTCTAGGAGAGAGAGAGAGACAGCATGAGCAGGGGAGGGTCAAAGAGAGAGGGAGTCACAGACTCTGAAACAGGCTCCAGGCTCTGAGCTGGCAGTCAGCACCGAGCCCGACCAGGGGCTCAAACCCACGAACCGCGAGATCATGACCTAAGCGAAAGTCGGACACTTAACCGACTAAGCCACCCAGGCGACCCTACATTTACATTTTTAAGTATGTATGTATATGATGTGTGTGTGTGTGTGTGTGTGTTGTAGATTTCTTTCTCTGCATTTGTAAGTTATTCTATGTAATGTTCTTTTCAAATTAAGGTAATATATTTTTTTCTTTTCAAAGAAATGTATACATTCTAGTTAGTTAGCATACAGTGCAATATCCATTTCAGGAGTAGAATTCAGTGATTCATCACTTACATACAACACTTAGTGCTCATTATAACAAGTGCACTCCTCAATGCCCATCATCCATCTACCCCCAAGTCTCTCCATAAGCCCTCAGTTTGTTCTCTATCTTTAAGAGTTTCTTATGGGGGCACCTGGGTGGCTCAGTCGGTTAAGCCTCTGGCTTCAGCTCAGGTCATGATCTCGTGGTTCATGGGTTGGAGCCCTGCATCAGGCTCTGTGTTGACAGCTAGCTCAGAGCCTGGAGACTGTTTTGGGTTCTGTGTCTCCCTCTCTCTCTCTGATCTTCCCCAGCTCGCTCTCTCTCTCTCTCTCTCAAATAAATTTTTAAAAACCATTAAAAAATTTTTTTAAAAAAAGAACTTCTTATGGTTTGCTTCCCTCTTTCTCTCTTTCCCCCCTCCCATATGTTCATCTGTTTTGTTTTTTAAATTCCACATATGAATGAAATCTTATGGTATTTGTCTTTCTCCGACTGACTTACTTCACTAAGCATAATACACTTTAGCTCCATCCATGTCATTGCAAATGGCAAGATTTCATTCTTTTTGATGGCTAAGTAATATTCCATTGCATATATGTACCACATTTTCTTTATCCATTCATCACTTGGTGGATATTTGGGCTCTCTCCATAGTTTGGCTATTGTTGATAATGCTCCTATAAAATTGGGGTGCATGTACCCCTTTGAATCTGTATTTCTGTATCCTTTGGGTAGGTATAAGATAATGTGTTTTCTACTAAATCACACTCTATCATTTACTGGGTATTTAAATTTACCTGACCCAAGCCTTAACCATAAGTATATTTGAATGAAGAAGATAAAGTAAATGTTGCAGTTTATTTACATTTCCCAAAAGCACTTATCAACCATTATTCTTGAGCACCGAGCTATCCAAGTATAGCCTATATTCAATCTTATTTTCAAGACACATGAATAAAACATTTGGGGCCTATAGCCACTTAGACTCCTCCTTGATAATAGGATTAATTCTTGGCAATGCCAACAAACTGACAAAGATTGCTCTAAAGCTCATCTTCCCAACCTCACCTGACCTTAATCCCCAGCCTTCCTACTCCCAGGCCTTTAACATACTCTCCCCCAGGAGCAAAATTAGGGACATTTTAACAGAGGGACAATAATGGAAACTCTTAATGCTTAATAGAAGAACTCTACTTCTTCATTGATGAGAACTGTTCAAATCACTAAGCTGCATCAAAACAAATAAGCCAGAGCTGAAAGCAGCTATACGTTAATTAGATAGACAAGAAAATATGATTTCCTAGGTTTTGTCCTCAACTAGGATTAAGCTAACTGGCTTCCCAAAGATGGCTTCTAAGTGACTTATTTTGCAACCTCCTTGATATATTTAGGTTAATACCTATTTGTATTAAGACAATGAGACCCTCTACATTTCTAGAACTTGTTTCCTCTTCCTGCCCTACTCCCCTTCCTCAACCAGGGCCCAGATAGCTATCGTATGGTAGAATTTCTGCAGTGTCCCTTCTCTCACTTCTATTTCTTTCTCTTTTTCCTTAACCAACCAACCAAACAACAAATAACTGACCAATCCTCATCTCTGCAAAAAACAACTCTGTACTAACTCCCTCAACCATCCCCCCCACACACATTCTTAAGAATGACTAAAATTTCTCCTCAACAAAATATTAGCAAACGGAATCCAACAATACATTTTAAAAATTAGTCACCACAATCAAGTGGGATTTATTCCTGGGATACAAGAGTGATTCCATATTCAAATCAATCAACAGGATGTATCACATCAACAAGAGAAAGGAGAAAAACCATATGATCATTTAAATAGATGCAGAAAAAGCATTTGACAAAGTACGTTTACTCATGATAAAAACCCTCAAGGGGTGCCTGGGTGGCTCACTTGGTTAAACATCCAACTTTAGCTCAGGTAATGATCTCGTGGTGCTGACAGCTGAATACCTAGAGTCTGCTTTGGATTCTGTGTCTCTTTTCTATCTGCTCCCCCTGCCGCCCCCCCCCCTCATTCTCTCTCTCTCTCTCTCAAAAATAAACAAACATAAAACAATTTTTAAGCCCTCAACAAAGTCGTTTTAGAGGGAACATATTTCAACATAATAAAGGCCATGTATAAAAAACACACAGTTAACATCATACTCAATGGTAAAAAACTAAGAGCTTTTCCCCCTAAGATCAGGAAAAAGACAAGGACACCCACTCTTACCACTTCTATTCAACATAGTACTGGAAGTCCTAGCCACAACAATCAGAGAAGAAAAAGAAATAAAAGGCATCCATGTTGGTAAGGAAGAGGTAAAACTCACTCTTTGCAGATGACATGATACTATATATAGAAAACCCTAAAGATTCTACCAAAATCTACTTGTACTGATAAATAAATTCAGTAAAGTCTCAGGATACAAAATCAATGTACAGAAATGCATTGCATTTCCATACACTAATAATGAAGTAGAAGAAAGAGAAATTAAGATAACAATCCCACTTACAATTGCACCAAAAATAATAAAATACCTAAGGAATAAATCTAACCAAGGAGGTAAAAGACCTGTACTCTGAAAACTATAAAACATTGGTGAAAGAAATTGAAGACAACACAAACAAATGGAAAGATATTCCATGCTTATGGATTGGAAGAACAAATATTGTTAAACTGTCCATGCAACACAAAGCAATCTACAGATCAGATTTAATGTAAGCTGTATCAAAATACATTTTTCACAGCATTTTTCACAGAACTAGAACAAATAATCCTAACATTTCCATGGAACCACAAAAGATCCCCAATAGCCAAAATAATCTTGAAAAAGAATAAAACTGGAGATGTCACAATCCCAGATTTCAAGATATACTACAAAGCTGTAACAATCAAAATAGTATGGTACTGGCATAAAAATAGAAATGTGGAGGGGCGCCTGAGTGGCTTAGTCGGTTAAGCGTCAGGCTTTTGCTTAGGTCATGATCTCGCGGTTCGTGGGTTCGAGCCCCGCGTCGGGCTCTGTGCTGACTGCCAGCTCAGAGCCTGGAGCCTGTTTCAGTCTGTGACTCCCTCTCTCTCTGACCCTCCCCTGCTCACGCTGTCTCTCTCTCTCTCCTAGAAATAAATAAAACATTAAAAAAAAAAATAGAAATGTGGATCAACAGAACAGAGATCCCTAAAATAAACACTTGATAATCTTTGACAAAGCAGGAAAGAATATCCAGTGGGAAAAAGACAATCTCTGTAAAAAATAGTGTCAGGTAAATTGGAAACAACTTAAAAAAGAATGAAACTGGACCACTTTCTTATGCCATACACAAAAATAAACTCAAGTAGACTAAAGACCTAAATGTGAGACCTGAAACCATCAAAATCCTAAAAGAGAGCACAGACAGTAATGTATCTGACATTAACTATACCAATGTATTTCCAGATATGTCTCCCAAATAAAATAAACTATTGGGACTACATCAAAATAAAAAGCTTCTGCACAGCAAAGGAAACGACAAAACTAAAAGACAACCTACTGTGAGAGAAGATATTTGTAAATGACATATCCAATAAAGATTTAGTATCCAAAATATATAAAGAACTTCTATAACTCAGCACTAAAACCCAAAAACAAATAATCCAATTAAAAAGTGGACATATTTTTTTTAAAAAAATTTTTAAAGGAGCAACTGGGTGGCTCAGTCCATTATGCATCCAACTTTGGCTCAGATCATGATCTCGCAGTTCACAAGTTCGAGTCCCAGGTCGGGCTTTATGCTGACAGCTTAGAGCCTGGAGCCTGCTTCAGATTCTGTGTCTCCCTCTCTCTCTCTCTGCCCTTTCCCTGCTCACACTCTGTCTCTCCCTGTCTCTAAAAAATAAACATTAAAAAAAAAGTGGGCAGAAGATATGAACAGACATTTCTCCAAAGACATGTAGATGGCCAATAGACACATGAAAAGATATTCAACATCACTCATCATCAAGGAAATGCAAATCAAAAACACAATGAGATACCATGAAGAAAAAGGAACTCTCATGCACTGTTGATGGGAAGGCAAACTGCTACAGTCACTGTGGAAAACAGTATGGAGGTTCCTCAAAAAGTTGAAACTAGAATTACCACATGATCCAGTAATTCCACTACTGGATATTTACCCAAAGAATAAGAAAACACTAATCTGAAAAGATTCATGCACCCCTGTGTTTATTGCAGCATTATTTATAGGAGCCAAATTATAGAAGCAACCCAAGTGTCCCTCAATAGATGAATGTATAAAGAAGATGTAGTATATATATAATAGATGTGGTATATACATATATATGGTATATATAATGGAATATTACTCAGTCATAAAAAAGAATGAAATCTTGCCATCTGCAAGAATATGGATGAATCTAGAGAGCATAATGCTGAGTGAAATAAGTCAGTCAAAGAAAAACAAATGTCATGATTTCACTCATATATGGAATTTAAGAAACAAACAAGCAGAGAGGGGAAAAAGACAAACCAAGAAACAGACCCTTAACTGTGGAGAACAAAGTGATGGTTACCAGAGGGGATGTGGGTAGGGGGATGGATGAAGCAGGTGAAGGGGATTAAAAGTATATTTATCATGGTGAGCACTAAGTAATGTGTAGAATTGCTGACTCATTATATTGTACACCTGAAAATTATATGTTAACTATACTGGAATTAAATAAATTTATTTATTGTTCATTTGTTTATTTTAATTAATTTTTTAATGACTGAAATTCTATCATCCATTTTGTTCATTACATTGTTTCAAGGGGAGTCTCTTTTTATCTCTTGAGTGCTCAGATAATCTTATCTTCTCTATCTCAATCTACTCTTAAGAAAAGATTGAAAACCCTATACTAAAATTGAAATGACTACCAGCAGCTTTAAAAGGTACATTTCTCAGAGGAGGATTTGCATTTTAGCAAAGTTCTTTGAAGATATATACCCAATACCCATCCTGTTTCCAGGGCATAATAGTCTCTCTTTCTGTTGAATTGATATATAGCTCAGTGGGAAAAATATTTTCAAATCAAACTCTGTCTTCATTAGAGCATTACTTTCAGAGTGATACTTTTCTATTGATAAAAGTTCATATAGGAGAGCACTAGTGTCAGGGTTGACCATGTAGCCATTTGAAAAAATGTTTGATTAAAATATTGTTGGTTTAGTCTTGGCAAACAAAATAACTCTTGTGAAATAATTTTAGTGGATGGCTTTCTCACCAACTAGTTTATAATCTTGAATTCAGAGAAGACATAGGTATGATATCTTAAGGACTTATTCTCCTCAGCTCCTGATGCATGCCTTACCTATAATTGGAGTTCAGCAGATGCTTCCTGAACAAATATGAGAACTGATGAATAATAATGAGATAGAAAAACAGATGAATAGAAGTATGGAAGGATGAGTGGATGGAGAGATGGAAGGATGAATGAAAGAAAATAAAAAAGTGTCAACGGACTAGAAGGGGAGGCACAGATAATCGCTACAATTCACTGTCACCCAAGATAAAACTTACATAGAGTTTCAGTTAGAAGGAAATATGTACATTGGTGACAGAAAAGAGAGAAGAAAAGGAGGAAGAAAGGATCAGTTCAAGAAGCAGCATGGGCAGTAAGAGAGCATTGATGGTAAGAAAACTTTGGCATACCAGGTGTCAGAAATTGATCTGAAATGTGAAAATAGTAAAAAGAGATTATTAGGAACCCTTTCAGTAAAGTACTATTGGCTGTTTATTATCTAGGCCAATTTACAACTCTGCAGTTGCAGAGTTTAACTTGAAGATATTTGTTTGGTAAAATAGATAACCAGAGAAGGTATGCTTTATGGCTCTGTTGGATATTAACCAATTTTGCATATAACGACTTAATCTTATCTTAGTATTGCCTGTAAATGCCTAGCTACTCAAATGCTCCTTGAACCAGTTTTAACATCTTACTGGTTCCCTCATTAATAAATTAAATAAAATCTTTGGTAAATGGTGATTTTATCTTTGCATGAGAGTCATGATTTTCTCTTTACAAGAAGTATCAAAAATCTTCATGACACATCATTAGGGAAACATTAGTGATTT
Source organism: Hyaena hyaena (assembly GCF_003009895.1). Taxonomy (NCBI): domain Eukaryota; kingdom Metazoa; phylum Chordata; class Mammalia; order Carnivora; family Hyaenidae; genus Hyaena; species Hyaena hyaena. The sequence goes on from NW_024080640.1 coordinate 1,031,838, forward strand.
AGGGACTAGAATACCTACAGTTCTCCCTGGTTCCCAGGTTCTACAATATAACCAGCCACTTTGATGTCTGGCTTCTCATTTGTGAGAGTCATTATTTTCATCTTGTGCTACCAAAGAAGTGAGAAATAATATAATTCATACACTTCTTTTTAATGGCCAAAATAAATACTAAATTCATTCAACAATATTTATTAAGTACCTATAATTATGTATTCTCTATACTAGGAAATATGAGAAAATACACTATTTTGAACAATTCAGTTGTTTTCAAATTCTAGGGACATGAAAAGCCTTTGTACAGCTTTTTACCAATTTTTATTTTTAAATGTAATGGTTGTCTTTCTGTTTGAAGGGAACTAAACTTGGAAATTCTATACCTATACTAAAAATAAGGCTTCAAAAGGGCCAATGCTTTTCTAAGAGCAAAGAAGGAAATAATTTCCAAACCCAAGCCAATCACTAATATTTGAAAATTTCAAATTTCAAAACTTTTGATAATTCTTAGACAAGTCTCTGTAGCTGTAGTAATTAGGTTGCATCTACATATTGCTTCCTCATCCCACTAATAATTACAATGAACTGGTAATCTCAGTTCAGAGTTGTTTACGTTGGTTAAAATGCTGTATTAACGAGATCGGGATGGGGGATTCTCTTCCCAGGTGAGCTACTTAGCTGTACTCAATTCCACAGCTGAAAACTGGTCTTCTATTTTCAGTTAGACATAGGAGTATGGGGAAGTGTGAATTAAGAATTCATAATGAGGAATCAGAGCACTGGGTTTTAGTCTAGAGTCTACCACTAATAGTTAGATATCCTCAAGCATCCACTGATTCTCAGGATCATGTCAAGATGAGGTCCCTTATGAGGTCATGTGCTGTCATTACCACTATTAATGATTTAGACAGTCTGCTGATAAAATTAGAGGTCAGAAAGTAAATCACCAAAATATAGCAGTAAATAAATTGTTAATTGTTGTTAAGAAGTGGTGTTGTAATAAAAGTTTGGAGGAACTGATAAAGGGAGTCATCAAAATAAATACATGTAACCAGCTCAGAAGAAAGACGAGAGTGTCCTAAATATAGTCAGGACTTACATAGACCAAAAATTCCTAACCTGGAGAAAGCTAACACAGCAATTAATATTAACCTAAATCAAATGTCATTTCAACAGCACCCTATTTCCTCCCTCTAACTCTGTGCTCACCATGATGACGTGCTACTCATTCAACAAGTTAGGGGTGGTGGATCTTCCACTGCAGTTTGGTGAACTGGGATTCCTATTTGTTAATAAAACATCCTATGAATCTAGTTTGATTTAATCACCCAAGACCACTTAAATTTCATGAAGTGACAAACTAAATTTCATGACTTTAAAATGAAGATCTCACTCTGGGCTAGAGTAATATAATTCCAAAACTGAAACCCATGAGGTTCTACCTGAAAAAGGCAGCCAACAGTACCCTTACCTACAATGAGAGTACATGTGTGAGGGCTTTGACCAGAACTTAACTGTAAATCAGAGAATACTGTTAACAAACTTATCAATTAGCCTTCATTTTAATCATATCTTCATTGAAGCACATCTCTCAGCTCCAGGGTGACAACAAAGAGATTTCAAGAAAAAGGAAGAATTTTCTATACAGTGAAAGGCACAGATTCAATACTCCTACCCCTCTAGGGCCTTCATAAGTTGTAAACTTGGGAGAGCAGCCTAGGGATATGGATGCTTAAGACATTAACATTTCAACTTAACTACTGTAGTGAAAATAATTGTTATATTTCATTTCTAGAGAGCTTTTCAAGAGAGGTTGCAGAGCACTTATATTTCAAGTTAACAAATATTTTCAGAAGGCATGTTGTACACAAGATCTATGCATTTCGATCACCACCCCTGTCAGTAGGTTCCAATCACTAACCAGCCAAATGGCAAAGGCTCCTTAAGGGAGCAGTTAAGACAATTTGAATGTCTTAATATGACAGACTCCTCCATTTTTTTTAAAGAAAGAGATTAAAATTGAAATACTGAATATTTTAGGGACTTGCTAAATCTCTAAAGATACTTTTTTTTTTTTTTTTTTTCACTTACGAGCCATAGAGACAGATTTCTGGCTGTGATTTCTGGGCTACCTGCTTCCAAACCACAGAAGAGCTTGATGAGAATGCAGATTTCTAGGTCTATAGATTTACTAAACCAGTGCTTCCAGAATGGAGCCTAGGAACCCGTATTTTTAATATACTCCCCAGGAAATTTCTAACACATTTTGGGTGAGTAGGACCCTAAAAATAAAATACAAATTGAACACCATATTGCTAACTTCAGATCCTTTTTGACTACATCTACTTAATCTCCCTCCCTTCTTCTCTAGGTTAGTTTATTTTATATTCAAATTCAAGAATGTGGTAATGCAGCTTTCTGGAATCATCCCCTCTCTCTTATCCTCAATCACATGGTCCCCCAAGACTTCAAAATTACCTAAAAGTTTATGTTCAAACCTAAAATCATAAAAACCACTAACTTCTCTCAGTTGGTGCAGAGTTGCCTCTGTCCTGTCATGACAAACCAGAACTCAGTCTGTTTTTATCAAATAGAATTTTGGGACAAAGGATGTGATGCTGTGCTGAAGCACACTGGCTGTGGTGGCAGGCAGACGGGTCATGCTCCTGTCACTGTCTCTTGGTAACTCCTTTTATTTTGGATACATTACTTAATCTGTCTGAGCTCTAGCTTTCTCATCTAGAAAATGGGAATCCTGGTGCTTGGGATTGTTTCTGCGATGTGGATGTTCAATTAATTCAATCATGCACTCAACAAATATTTACTGAGCAACAGCTATGCACCTGGCAGTCCTTCTAGGCCCTTGAAATCCATCCGTGAGAAAAACAAAAGATCCCTGTCCTCACGGGCCTTGCAATTTTAGAAAAAGGAGCTAAGTGGTAAACAATAAATAAAATAAATAAGTGTGTTATACATTAGGGTAAAAGCGTCAAATATAACGTTTAAAAAAAGGCAGGATAAATGGGATCAGGATAGCAGGGGTGGGGAAGTGGATCAAGGTAGGCTTCTTTGAGAAAGAAGGATTTGAACTGATCTGATGGGAAGGAGGGAGTGAGCCAGGGAAGAACATTCCAAGCAGGAAACAACTAGGGCAGTGGCTATAAGATGGGTAAATGAAGACAGGATGCCTTGTGAGCTGCCTTGAGGACTTTGGCTTCTACTCTGGGTGAAATGGAGAGTAGTTGCAGGGTTTTGAACAGAGGAGTGACACGAGCATCATGATTCCTTACCTATCATTAGAAACGATGTGCTTCAATTATACATTCTAAGATATTCCTTAAGTCCAAAAAAATTTAATAGATGAATCATTTTCAAGAAGAATAGATTATGCTTGGGCTTATAGTGATTATTCTTTACAACAGAGCTTTAAAACAGGACAAAATTGGGGCACCTGGGTGGCTCAGTCGTTTAAGCGTCCGACTTCGGCTCAGGTCATGATCTCACGGTTCATGGGTTAGAGCCCCGCGTCGGGCTCTGTGTTGACAGCTCGCTCAGAGCCTGGGCTTGTTTCGGATTCTGTGTCTGTCTGTCTCTCTCTGACCCTCCCCTGTTCGTGCTGTCTCTCTCTGACTCTCAAAAATAAATAAAAAACATTAAAAAAAAAAAAAAAGGACAAAATTTGCCGAAGAGCTCTACTATATTTGCATAATCATCTCTCAATATGATCTCTCTGGAGGTCACTGTGTGTGAATGGGTGTGTGCATACACGCTCCCAAGATATTACCTGAGTGCTATCACCAGCCCTAACTGGATCGTAGGCCAAGTCCCATCCTACTGACATTTAGGTGCAAAACTGCATTCCTGGATATGGACCAGGGTCTGAAGAAAAAGCAATATCCCTAGACCTCAATTCACAGGCCATTATACCCATTCAAGAAATGAAAATTCAGCTCTAGAAACATACAACTCAAGCCACTTGACATTCTTGAAAAATGTTATAAATTATGCATTTTCTCAAATCTGCACAGTTAAATGAGAAATGATACAATGTTAGATATGAGCATGAAGGAAATGGGTAGGCTTTAGGAAGAACCACATAATCTTCATTGGTTCAGGAACAGCTAGCAAGGGTACAGGGGTATCCATCATATTATATTTTTCCACAAAAACTCTCTCATTGGGTACCATGTATTTCAAAGAGTTTTACTACTAGAACTTTGTGGTACATTTTAGAGATCCTTGTAGCAAGGGTGTTAACTTTCCATCTTTTACTTCATTCCTGATATTTTTATTGAAAGTTAATTTTTCTTTATAGTCCATTGTACTTGCTAATATTGCCTGAATAAAGTGTAATGGTGCAATAAGGTAAAATTTCTCCCATGCAATAGTCAAATGCCAGGCTCCTGAATGGGGACCCTTTGTTTGCTGTGTCATTATACTTTATGATGTTGATGGGTCCTTTAACTATTAAACCTTCATATCCAAAAAGGACAAAATTGCACAATGTTAACATGTTTATCTAATAAGAGAGGAGTGCAATAAAATGTTAACCTGTGTTAATTCCTTTTTTTTCTTTGATTCATCTGGAAAATTGAACTAAGCTGGGTCAAATCTTCTGACTGAACATACAAGCTAATAAGCTTCCTTCTTCATCTCCCTTCTAATTGCTGTATAATCTAAATGCTGGTACTATTGTTAAATTATCTTTCTAAGAGTGTTTACATCAGTATTCAAATTGAGTGGAAATCATTTGAGATGGAAAATATGGAAGTTTAAATGTATTCCTTTGCCAAAATAGCCAATAAGAGCATCAACTCTGAGGCCAGTCTGCCCGGGTTTGAAACCCAACTCTGTGCCCCCCAGCTATGCAGATCAAGGGCAAGTTGTTTAACCTCTCTGTGACTCAGTTTCAGTGTCAGTGATATGGGACTAGCAATAAGGATGTTAAGAGGATAAAACGAATTAATGTAAAGTGTTTAGAGCAGTACCTGACCTGTGATAAGTTGCTAAATAAACAGAAAAATATATCAAAAATTAAGTGGCCCTCTTTATGACCTACTCTAAAGAAGAAAAATTGATAGTTGGGGAAGACAATAAAATCATTACTTCAAGAATTATTATACAAGCTACTTTCATAGCCCACCTGGTCTCATTAAATCTCTCCAAAATCCTCCTGTTCCTGGGGACCATGCCTTCCCGATGCAAAGGGGGCATCCACATAGGTGATTCCAACACAAGGCCCAAACTCTCACTTCTTTCCTTTTTGAAGTCCTCTCTGATTACTGGGAAAGAAACCTCAGGCTTGTCTCTTGAGAGGAGGCTTAATATGCTCCTCCAAGTGTTATCTGTGGTATTTATGGAGGCTCTGGAGGGGCAGACTCTGGAGGTGTGAAGAATAGAATCCAGAAGTGGTTTCATAGTTCCACAGGTCTTTAATACCATGGTAAAATGCTGATCCTGCCATCCCCAGAGGGTTTGACCTTGACCAGAGTCAGAGTACGTGCCTGTAAATACACACATAGTGACTGCAAACTCAGAAATGGTTGAATTCCTTCCCTCCTGGGTGTTCTGTACTTACTTCCTCTGGCTTGCACGATCTGGTCCAGCTTTCACACTACCTCTTCAGAAAAATCTTCCGCAATTAATCTAGTGCCTGGAAAAATGGCTGACACGAGATAGACACCAAGGGGCACCTGCATGGCTCAGTCGATTAGGGTTCCCACTCTCGATTTCAGTTCAGGTCATGATCTCAGGGTTGTGAGATAGAGCCCTACATCAGGTTCTATGCTGAGCATGGAGTCTGCTTAAGATTCTCTGTCACTCTTTCTCTCTTTACCTCTCCCCTGCTCTTACTGTCTTTCTCTCTCTCTTAAAAAAAAAGAACAGAAAAAAGACCGAAAACTAGTTACACATAAATGAATGACTGATCTTTTCACAAAGCCAAATTAGAATATTTATCATCTTTTCTTGAGGAGAGGAAATAAATAACATACCTACAAGTTTTAAAATTCAAATAATACAAAAGCATTTACAGTGAAAAAAAAAAACCCTTTTTCTTTATCCCCTATCCATCCCATTCTCCTCCCAGAACCAGCTGATGTTATCAGTTTCTTGTGACTCCTTCAGAGATATTTTGCATTTGCCAACCAATATGTATATAATCTGCCATCACTCCACCCCCATTTATAACCATTTTAGACAATCTTCTGTTCTCATCCTCTCTTCCCAGAGCTCTTGTAACTACTATGTGTTTTGCCTATTTTTAAAAACTAGTATAGTTGAATTTACAGAGCTATCAAACCAAAGAATAATTATTGGAATTCTTTTATATTGAGAGCTCCTCTACTATTTAAAAAATATAATTTTGTTTATAAAAATTTATTTTACAACTCATTTCAGAAAACTGTTATGTAAGGCAAATAAATGCAAAATTTGTAGATAAGTTCATGAGCAGATTATCTTTCTATGGTCTGAGATATATTAAGGAGAGGCTCAGAAACACACCTATGTAGAGCTGTGGGGTATTTTTATATTTAACATCAGTGCAAAAGTGATTTTGTAAATTTTTTCATGTTTGTTTATTTTTGAAGGAGAGAAAGACAGAGCATTAGTGGGGTAGGGGTAGAGAGAGACACACACACGGAATCCTTAGCAGGCTCCAGCCTCTGAGCAGTCAGCACAGAGTCCAACACTAGGCTCAAACTCATGAAGAGCCATGAGATCATTACCTGAGCTGAAGTCAGACACTTAATCAACTGAGCCACCCAGGTGCCCCAGTGCAAAAGTGATTTTTAAGCAGAGAGGGCTTCTTGGAATCAGTTAGCCACTTTTGATTGTTTCCTGGAATTACTAACATGGATTAAAAACCTCCATGTCTGTGTGATTGAGGTCTAATTATGCTTTTTGGGCCTCTAATGCCAATATTCCTTAATTTCTACCCACTCAACTGCATGAAGCCATGACTTACTCTTTCCTTCTTTCCAGGGCACTTTCTTTAACCTGTCCTATTCTCTACCCAGGGTGGTGGACCAATCCCTACCCAGTATAGCTCTCTCTACCTGTTTCTTTTATCCCTGTTTTCAGATTTTCAGTTCTTAAAAAATTTTCTAAATTAACTGACTTAAAGTCAATACTTTCTCACCATGAGTCCCATTACGGAAATGAATACAACTGAAGAGTAATGAATTAAAGATAATTTTGCTTTTTATATCATTTGCCATATTTGACTCACAAATTTCACATTTAAACAAAAGAAGTTAAGGCTGAAATAGAAAACTATTACATGATGAAAAAGGGAAAATACTTAATAGAAATTACATTAATTACTGAGAGCAGGTATATTTCTCTTAAAAGGGAAATAGATAGCTTTTGACAAAAGTTTTCAAACAAGAGACTTATGACAGTATTATGCATTAAATATGAAGTCTATATATATAGGCAAAGACAACTAGTAAATTGCCTTTGAAAACTTGGGCTTTTTCCCAGCTTGTGGCAACCTGAATTGAACACTAAAAGGTATTCTGAAACCCAACTTTAATGTAGAGAAGGGAATTTTCCACACACATCTCGACCACCAGCAGGATGTCCTACAGTTGAACTCAATTCTGACACTATCTACCCAGAGACAGCAGCCAGTTCCACAGGTTAAGGGCTCAGTCCTACAATACTGCCCACTTTCCACTCCCTTCAAAAGCCAGTTGAAAATCCAGGTTTTTACCTGTGCTTGTGACTGGCCAGCTGTAAAATCAGAGGTTCCCATAACCCTATCCTTGGGTTCAATTAATTTGCTAGAACAGCTCACAAAACTCAAAGAAATATTTTACTTAATAGATCAGTGGTTTATTATAAACAGACATAAATCAGGAACAGCCAGGTGGAAGAAGGTATAGGCACAGTATGGGGCGAGGGCACAAAACTTCCATATTCTCTCCAAGTGTGCTACTCTCCCCTAATTCCCATATTTTCACCAGCCAAGAAGCTCTCACATCCCATCTTTTTGGGTTTTTATGAAGGCTTCATTACATAGACATGAGTGATGAAATCATTGGCTATTGGCCATGGAACTCAATCTCCAGCCCTTCTCCCCTCCCCAGACATCTGGGGGTAGGACTGAAGTTCCAATCCACTAATAACAGGGTTGGTTCCACAGGCAACCGTCCTCATCCTTAGATGGGGTTCCCAAGGTCACCTAATTAACATAAAAAAGTCACCTTTATGGCTGTCATCACTTAAAAAATTCCAAGCATTCTCTGCACTAGAATGGAGATGAAGACCAAATACATATTTCGTATACAATATCACAAACAGTAACTTCTGTGCTTTATCTCCTATTTGCACATAGATTATGTTTTAGAAAAACTGGATAATCAGAAAATGTTAACTGTAGAGGTTTTTAATTTTTTCAATATTATATTTTTAGATTACAGAAACTATACATATATCATCTATATACATATATATGTATATATATTTGCATAATAGTAGCTATGAAGGGCAAACCAATGCTTGACAACATTTGCTTGGCTGGAAGAAATATGAAGAATACACAGTACACTGATACTCAAATGGAGGTTCACCCCTCAAAAAAAGGTATGGGAACCTCAAGAAAAAGAAGACAAAGAATGTGAGTTTTTAAATCAGCCATGCATGGGCAGGATTTTAAGGGTTGTAAAACACTGGCATATGCAAGATATAAAGACAGTAATTAAAATCACAGCTGGTGGGGCTCCTGCCCTGAGCTCACAATCATAATTCTCACAACCAACGTTTTGACCATCACTCTGTGCCAGGTACTGGGCTAAGCATTATGGCACCTTATTTATTTATTCCTTCCTGGCCTTCAATGTACACACTACTCATATCTCCATTGATGGATAAAAGCAATGGATGGGCTCAAATAACTTACCCAAGATCACACAGAGAGTGAACGCAAAGCCAGTATTTGAAATAGGATATCAATACTTTTAATCATCTAACTCTATTGGGAAGAGAGGATTTTTGCCTCTCATTAAAACATTCTCATTAATATCTTTGCTATAATTGACTGTAATTACCTTATACAGTCTCTTCTCTTCAATTATATCGCTTCTTCAGAGCTATATTCCAAAATTATTTGTATATTCAGCAAAAACTAGTAGTCATGGATTATTTTAGGATTCAAATTGTTGAATTAATGGCTCTCTACAAATATGTTCTGTGGTGAAGTATATAATGGAAGCTCTTTTGTCTACTAGGAATAATAATAATAACAATAATAATTAATCATTATTCTCATATGCTAGGTATTGTTCTGAGAGCTTCAAGCTTCTCAACTGAAATTGATGTCATCTTCATCACAGCTCTATGAGTGAAGTACCATTATTATATCCAATTTATGGATGAGAAAACTGAAAATATGCTTTTTTAAGACCTATGAAAATATGTGATCCTTAAAAAGATAGGGAAAGGAAACTGCAAAATGAAAACAAATGCTTAATATATAGCTATATAAATATAAACAAACATGTAAGTACTACCATATAGAGCATGACATAGGTTCTATTAGTTATGGAATCCAATATGCTTAAAATCTTTATTATATCTGAGAACAACTCATAGGATATTCTCACTTATAAGGATTTCTGAGTATATTCACTGTGCTTGCTAAGACATCACAGCCAGCCTTTAAATTAAACAAGTTATTCGTAGCCAAATAACTCAAAAACAAAATTATAAAAATCTCTCAAGACTTACCAAAAAAGGGAGAGAGAGAGGAATAATGAGAGAGAAAAATGTTAGGGGGTTTCCCAAAGGAAATTCAAGGAGCTCAAACTGTCATAATTTGTGCACATAACAGCTTGTGGGGCCTAGGGAGAGCTGAGGACTTGACATTCACCTTGTTCAAGTTCATTCTAAGTTTAAGATGCACCAAAGAACCAGTAAATAAGATTTGAAAACTGATGATCCTACTCTGCTCCCTGCTGGCTGCATGACCCTGGACAAAGCCCTTAGCAACCCTGTTTCTTACCATCAAACAGGGCGGTTGTAAAAACTAAACAACATGGTATATTGGAAAATGCCTTGCCAACTATAAATTTCCATAGAAGTGAAGACGTGGCTGTTAATCCCAGCTATACAGTTTTTCTCTTCTTGAGGGAGGGACCATTAAAGTTGTCAGATATTTTTAAAAGAAATTTTGTTTTCTTACCATTAAATAAATACAATAATCGACAAAGTGCTGTCAAGTACAAATCTGCCCTTGGGAGCCTTTCTATACATGATTAAGAATAATTGGACTTTCTGGGGCGCCTGGGTGGCTTAGACGGTTGAGCGTCCGACTTTCACTTAGGTCATGATCTCGGGGTTCATGGGTTCGAGCCCCGCGTCGGGCACTGTGCTGACTGCCAGCTCAGAGCCTGGAGCCTGTTTCAGTCTGTGACTCCCTCTCTCTCTGACCCTCCCCTGCTCACGCTGTCTCTCTCTCTNACTCCCTCTCTCTCTGACCCTCCCCTGCTCACGCTGTCTCTCTCTCTCTCTCCTAGAAATAAATAAAACATTAAAAAAATTAAAAAAAAAAAGAATAATTAGACTTTCTGTGAATGAGCATTTCTTCAATGCTGGAGAAGTTTATTTAAGTAGTTTCAACATACTCTGAAATAGCACTTGTACCTGCCAGATCTCATCGAGGGGTCTTGGACACTGGCAGCCACTAGCCTCTGGGTGAGGTACGGCCAAAGACCCAAAAGCCAAATGTCTACCCTATTTTCTCAAAAGCCCAATTTTAGGAGCTTCCTTTTAGGATGCCCTGGACTGTGTATCTCAGAGATTCTCCCTGTCACTCAAGACCTGGGCCTAAGCAGAAGCAACACAGAACTTCTTTTCTTGGGTCTGGTGAGGAGATGACTCAAACTGCCATACGGGTTTCCCTCAGCTTCAAAATTTTAAGGGGACCAAAAAGAGCAGCACCTACAGACTCATATTAACACAGAGGTCACAGTCTATAAAATAAGGAAAAGCAGAGGGAAAGAGAAGCATGATGAATCCAGCAATTGTCCATCTATATGCCAATTAATTTCAACAATAATTTCAATATTCCCATCTGGCCTAGTGGAGTCTCCAATATTGAGTGCAGTCAAATCTCTACTCTCGCTTCTCTATTTATTTATTTTTATAAATGTTTATTTATTTTTGAGAGAGAGAGAGAGAGAGAGAGTGTGTGAGCAGGGTAGGGGCAGAGAGAGAGGGACACACAAAATCTAAAGTAGGCCCCAGGCTCTGAGCTGTCAGCACAGAGCTTAACGCAGAGCTTGAACTTGTGAACTGCAAGATCATGACCTGAGCTGAAGTCAGAGGCTTAACCAATTGAGCCACACAGGTGCCCTTCAACTCCCCCTTCTCTTAAACAGTCTCCCCACTCAATACCTGTTCCCATGCACTCATATGCATTATGCATATAATTTATGATTTCTACTTGCAAGAGACTGTTGGCAGAAGTAGTGGGGTGAAGGTTTAAAAGGAAGAAGGAGCAAAGGGTAAGGGATCTATCCTGCCTCTGCCTCTCACTCCTTCCTCCATGCTTGGAGGGAGAAAAGGTCAGAAACTGGTGGAAGAGTTCAAGAGACATCTGGTGCAGCAGAAACCAGAATGCTAAATCCCCATTCATGAGGAACACTCCTAGGTTCATATACTAGGATTCAGGGGCCAGAATCCCACAGCCTCAAGGTTGTTTTGTCTGTCCTTGGTGACCTGCAGGAGCAGAGGATTAAATTAATTATACTTCAGAATTCATAGCACATCATTTTCCTTGGCTCCGAGAATGGTCTCACTTTTATTTTACTTTTGAACTTTGTCCCTATTGCCTATTCCTGTTTCATCTCCCTTTCCCACCACTGACCATGTTTCTAATGCATTTGATGACTATTTCTTTCACTGAACCACTCCTACCCTGTACCCGCACCTCCTCTCAATCTTAGCACCAAGTCTCCAGGGTCTTCTCCCATCTCCACATTTGATCACACCTTGATGTCAGCCTTGGCACCCCAGTTTACCTGCCCCTCTGCCTCCTCACTTGCTATTTCATTCTCTCCATTCCTGCTGACTTAATATTACCACGACTGACTAGTTAGTCCCTCCTCTCCGAGGCTCAGAACTATGGTCCTGCAACAAGAAGAACCATGGCAGGAATGGCCCAGAACCTCCAGGGAGGACTTTGGCTCCTCAGAGTCCACTGCCAGGGAACCTCCACCTACACATAACCAAAAAAACAAAACAAAACAAAACAAAACAAAAAGCAAAAACCTCTTCTGGAGCTCCGATATGTCAGACATATTCCTAATTCAGAGTTAGGGAATTAAAGTGTCTTCATCAGTGACACTGGGCTTTACTTGAGGGGAATTTGGAAAGCACACAAGGAAAGAAACACCTGTCTGTACCTCCTCTTTCTCAATGATGGTCTTCTCTTTAGGATTTACTAGGCAACCATAACATTCAGGCATTGATTAGCTCTCCTGAATGCAAACAATGTATGCCCCAACCGTTAAGAAAAATAATATAAATATATTGTGTTTATAACAGCATAAAAGGATTAAAAATGAACCATGGCCTACCAAACTAACAACATTCAGATTTGTGCAACTTTTTTGGGCCTGTCGCTGATCTGGGATTACAACAGTCCCTGCTGTAGACTGAAGATTTCCTTATAATGTCCAGGGAAGTTCTGGTCACCCACTAGACACACTGTTCTTTTGGTAGGATCTTCCATGGCAGGCGCATCACAGAGGTAACTTGGCAAAATAGACTATTAATAATTGTATCCTTTAAAAATATGTGTAACTTTGTATAGTGACAGATGGTAGCTAGATTTATTGTTGGTGATCATTTCACAGTGTATACAAATGTCAAATCATCATGTTGTACACTTAAAACTAATATAATGTTGTATGTCAATTATACTTCCAAAAAATGTGTCCTTTATGAAAAAGGCTTCAAAATATGTAATACCTTGGAAATTCTTTGAAACTCATTTTAAATCTTCAGTCTGGTGGTGTCAAGCAGACAAAATGTGAAGCAGCATATGTTTTTAAGTATCTTACAGCTGTCGTCTTAAAAGCTGTAGTCGGCTTTAGTTCAACCAACATACTCATTTCCTGCAAATAAAGGGTTGAACAGACAAATACCCATATCTCTGCATTCAAAATGCATGTGCTTGAGTATTATTCTTCACTTACATGTAGCACTTTTTATTTGCAAAAAGCTTTGCAAGCACCCTGATTACTTAGCCCATATGGCAATCCTGTGAATTACATTTTCCAAATGGACAGACAAGAGAAATGAAACAGATTATGTCACAGGTCGAAGGGCCTGCCCTCCTGGGTCCTGTGGCTCCATGTGTCAGTACGAGGTGTGTTGGTGGAGGTTGGGGGGGTGGGGAGGACAGAGACCTGTAAATCATGACTTCCCACCCTGTCCCTGGGGAGACCTGCTAGGCAGTGAAATCTCTCCTAGTTGGCAGTGTGAAAATAAGGCTGGTCGACATTTTATGATTCTTTTCTCCTAAGATACGTAAAGTACTTTTCAGGTAATAACTCATAAATTACTCTAACATCTTTGTGATATGTGTCTGTGGCAGATATTATCTCCATTTTAGTAAGGAGGAAGAAATTGAAGCATATAATGATAGAACAACTCGGAGTCTCTCCTGGCTCCCAGGCAGCAAGTTGATTTAGCAAAGGCCCATGCATGTAAGTTCAAAGAAGAGCTTTTTGACAGAAAAGACTTCAAACATGATGATTTGCTAGCAACAAAACTAAAACATAATTACGTGTTAAACCCAGAGCAGAGTTCTTTGCATTACTGACTCTCAGCAAACATTAAGTGGCTGTGGTAACAATAAGAATCTGCCTGTTCTTCAATTAGGAGTCCATCCCAGACCCACTTTAGCCATTTAACCTCCTTTCCAAGGCCAATAAATTCTTACTGAAGTAACTTGTTCTCCTTTATTCAGAAAACAGAAGCCTCTTTTGTTTCTCTGACAGAAATTCAACCAAGAGGGAAAAAAACTTCACAAAAGAAACAGAAAAAAGAAATGGAGCACGACTAGTTCCTGCGATGCATAATTAAGCAGGTACCTCTTCACGTGTGTGTGTGCTTATTCACTTGATTTTCCAGCTCTCTCAGGGATCCAAATCTAAAATAGAGCACTTGGGAACTGCTCACAGAGTTACAAGGCACTCTGGGGAATACAAGGTCTATAAACTGACACATTAGCCTCATCCATAGCTGGCTGTGAAGCTGTTTTACTGCCACAATATGGACCATAGTGTTCCTAATACAGAAATCATTTGGTATCAGTAACCAATATAACACTGGCATCGAAATGTCCTTCATTTCCCTTAACTGCTTCCATCCCATAGAAAAGCAAGTGCAATTGAGTGGAAATTGCTTTTCAAGAAGTTGTGTCTGCACAAGAAATGTGAAGCGAGGGACTGAGCGTCCATCTCATCAAACCAGACCCAACACCCAATACTTTCTATTTGAAAACATGACAGAGTTCATATGGTGGCTTCTTATGTTGAATGTATATGGTTCCAGTGGAATCATACTGAATACAGCTTTTAGAAGCCAATGGTCAGGGGTGCAAAAATATAGCCTTAACTTTTCCTATAATTGAACTTCTATCTCAAGCACCCAGGCTCCTCTGCAGCAGGAGAGTTAATCTTCCTAATTTCATTCAAATTATTAATTCTTCAGGCATTTCACGGATAAAATCAGACAAACCCAGGGTTTTGCCCTCTCCCTTTGATTCTCTTGAAAGGCCAGTGAGGTTCTGTGAGTTTGAGTGTGGCAGGCATTGAGGAGTGAGGTTGCCCCTCCACTGGCATCCAATGAGAACACCTCCCCACCTGCTGGTCTTTGGTAATTGGCCTCTATTTCTACAGCATCCCCTGCCCTTGTGCAAGTGTGCATTACAGCCTCCAGCTTTTCCACACTTGCCCCTACTTACATTGAACCCCTATCACCAACCTCTCTCACCCATGTCCACAGCCCCCTCAGGGACACTGAAAAGTATTGTAGGCTATTTTCTGGGCTTTAGGAGACTCAAAAGTATCAGAACCTTTCTCACCTGGACTGGCCCAGCTCTGTCTCCACTATGTTGGTGCTTCACAGTGTGTTCCTGAAGTTTGCTGCACACTCAGACTTCATCCAGGAAGCAAGGCATAGGTCTTCCCTTCTCCTAGAACCCTCCACACCACACTGAGCTGCTATCATCCTCACCCAGGGACTGGTCACTGCTGAACAGACTCCAGAGCCAGAGCGCTTGAATACAAACACTGGCTCTGACACAAACTGTGGCTTTGGGTCTATTACGTGAGCACTCTGTACCTCAGTTTTTTCATCTGAAAATGGGATCTATATCGTAAGGTTGACGAGAAGATTAAAGGAACTTAAATATGTAATGTACCTAGAATAATGCTTGCACATAGTAACGACTAGATGTGTTGGGTAATGGTGTCACTGGTGGTCCATGATGGAGGCTAGGATGGGGCATCCCTGCTCCTAGAGCGATATCAGCATCCCTTGCCCAGCCTTTTAAGAGAACTAGCTCTCACTCTCATGCTGTCTTTCCAAATCTATTGTCTATTATATAAACTTTGTGCTCTGAATCCTTCAGTCTCTTAGCCTTCTGGAACTCAAAATACCTTTTCTCTTTCAAAAACCTGGGCTTCTGCAATTTAAATCCTCCACTCTTCTGTAGACATCAAGAAACTATTGCACAATTGTGAGTTCAAAGTCAAGAATTTGTTTCTGCACTTTTCTCTCCCCTAAGATAATAACCCTGAGCCCTGTGATCAAGTATGTCTGATGGAAAAACCGTAAGCTAAAAAAGTTAGCATTTCTCTTCATTGAACTGCTAGTCTGATCATTTTGTGAGGAGAAGAATAACAAGGAGGCTAAACTGGCCATGCCTATTCCATGTTTCAAATAGTTCTGAGAATCTCGAGAGCAGTTAAACTAGCCAAGGCAATATCCCACTAATTACTTGAGCCAATTCATGAAAAAAGGCAAAAACACATGAAAACAAGTGCTCTGTAGCCATATGCAATGACATGAAAACAACCCATACCACCAAGACACAGCTGCTCTCACTACTATTAGGACAAAGGTGCTAATGGATTTACCGAAAAATTAAAATTAGTAATAATTATGTTCCCACAAGAGCTTTGTTCTGAACACAAATGGCATCGACACCTTGCTAGTTAATGGTTAGCTGATTTAAGGAGGAACCTCTAGAAATGTATTTAAAGCATGGATTTCCCAGTGGTTTTCATTTTAAGCTCTAAATATGTTTTTGGTTACTGAACCAGATCCTGTGGCGTTAAAGTACATCCCCAGTGCATACTCAGAGATATATGGCCTCTTCCAGGCCACCAGAGCAATATTTGATGAGTTATGACTCAGGCCACAGGAGAACATTACTCACCCTGAGTCCACGAAAACATCTGTTTGGCTCCACAGGCTCTAAAGTTACAGCTTAAAGTCTCCAAAAGCCTTTTTAAGAAACACCTAAATGACACCACCAGGCATTTTAAATCAACCCACATGCATTTGAACTTCAAATGGTCAAACTGTGTGTGAGAAAAGATAACACCTTTTTCTCAACAGATCTGCTCCACCTCAGGACAACGTTCTTCCACCTTCTGAACGCCTCCACAGTGTGTTTTCAATATCAGCTTTCCAGGCACTAATGAATCCACAGCATCAGCTTCATGGTTACAACAGAGTTAATTATGATAGATGAGAGTCAGGATCCTTGAGTATGCCCCAGGCAAGGAGCTTTTAGAATCTCAGATTCATTGATGTATGTAAAGGGAGCCTGCTCCAGGTTTCTGTAAAACCACTAAACTATTGATCATTTTCATTGGCATCACTTCCATACTAAATGTATAATTAAATGACTGCCCAATTGGTTTCAGATAATGGTAATAGCTCACACTTACAGAGGGCTCATTATGGTCTACTCACTGTGCTAAGCTGTTTATGAATATTATCGAATATGGTCCTACAAACATTGCCATTTTACATAATCTTCATGAAAGTTGGGAAACAAGTCTAAGGTCACACAGCTCATGATTGTGGGAGTTAGGACTAAATTCAGGTCTCATTTCAGAGCCTCTGCTTAACCCCACCAGGCTATACCCCCACATAGACTACATAATTGAACCAAAAGTGGACACTGTGTTCTATGCTTTTAGTCCCTACAAAACCAAATATGATTTTGACTCTGAATAGATGTTAGACTTCCCTCCTTGAAAAAATGTCAAGAGTCTCAACCTCCTTCATCACAGAACACCTCTAACATAATACAACATATCCATTAGGGTCTATAAGGCATTTAAACAATTAAAGCAAGTCTTTACAAAACATGAATATTCTTATAAAAGAATATTATAAGTAATCCTTCTCAAATCTTAAAAAAATTTTTAAAAAGTGAAATCCCATTATATAAACAACGAAACATTAAAACCAAATTGGACAAAACATTGTTAAAAAAACAGTTAATTTTGTACTGATATTTACTTTTTAATAGCCTATGCTTGAAATAATCTAATTTTTAGAGTTTTCCAAAACCTAATTTGGAGTAGGTAATTTTTTTTAAGTAATCTCTATACCTAATATGGGACCCAAATTCACAACCCAGAAATCAAGAGCTGCGTGCTCTACTGTCTGAGCTAGCCAGGTGCCCCTGGACTAGGTGATTTTTTTGTTGTATGTTGTACTTGGATTCAGTGTTGACTTACTGTTACTTTCCTCCATTTTTCACTCTTTTGTAATATTATGTTTGGATAGTGTTCATTTTTATGCCATTGAGATGTAGAAACACTGTAAATAGGTATAAAATGTCACATATAATATTGTGAAAACATCCACAGCTTAAGTCTAGTGAGGTACTTCTAATAATTAAATTCACCAGGAAGCAACTTGTAATATTCTTTAAAATTATTACATGAGTATATCTAAATGATAGGATTGTATTAGGAGATGAGTTGGCATGGACAGGGCATAGACACTACATGATGTAAGTGCAAAATGAAGTGTTTAGGAACAACTTACAGGCAAAGAGGTAGCAGAGGTTATAAGCTTGCTGTCTTGCAGAGAAGGCTATCTCGGGTTATGCACAGCCAGTCCAGCCATGGGAAGTGCACCAAAGGAAGGACCCTGTGCTTGTGCTGATTTGCACACTTATAGAGGCACTGAAAGGGGCCAGGAAAGATCTACATAACTGTGAAACGATGGGAACGCTGAGGTAGATGAGATGGCCTGTCAGAAAAGGGGACTCTCCTGGGTTCTGCCTCTGGCATAGCCTACTCTGCTAAGGAGCTGTCTTGGCCCCAGAGTCAGCATCCAAAAAAGCAGGAATGAGCCCCTTTGGATTTGAGTGAATATTTTTAGCATTTTAGTTTCAAACAGGAACAACTTCAAATATGTTAAAAGGTCACAGTAGCCAACTTGAAGGGGCTCCCAATAGTCAGATCTGAGACAATTTTAGCAACAACAACAACAAAAAAGGAGAGTAATTGGTTATAATCATAGACCAAAATAAAAGTCCAGAGTTCATAGCAATATAAATAAAACACATACAAACATACATAAAATGAAATCTCTTCTGTACAATAGATTTTCTTTTTTTTTTAATTTTTTTTTTATGTTTTATTTATTTCTAGGAGAGAGAGAGACAGCGTGAGCAGGGGAGGGTCAGAGAGAGAGGGAGTCACAGACCGAAAGAGGCTCCAGGCTCTGAGCTGGCAGTCAGCACAGAGCCCGACGCGGGGCTCGAACCCACAACCGCGAGATCATGACCTAAGCGAAAGTCGGACGCTTAACCGACTAAGCCACCCAGGCACCCCAATAGATTTTCAACTAGCAAATATTGGGTGAAGGAATCATGAAAATAGAAAAATCTATTTGGAGGGGTTCCTGGCTGGCTCAGTCAGTGGAGCTTGTGACTCTTGATCTTGGGGTCATGAGTTTGAGCCCCCACATTGGGTGGCTATAGAAATTACTTAAGTAAAATCTTCTTTAAAAAAGAAAGAAAAGAAAATCTAGTTGGCAAATATCACAGTAATACAGCATTTTGACAAATGCTAAAATTTGTGGGTGAAAATTTTATGAGAGACAGGATAATTACAGAGTCTAAAAGTATCTATCTTTCCATATGATTTGTATTACTTACAGTGACAGTAAGAGTAACTTTTTGGAGAAAACTGACAGACAATTCCTTCAACAAGTGATTAAAGTTAACATCACCAGTAAAGGGGCAAATTAACTCTGTGCCTCGCAATATGATGCACTGAAAAGGATACAATATCATTTCTGTGATATTCTTGCCAAAAGTGCATAATCTAAATTTAATAATAAGGAAAAATCAGAAAAATGCATATTGAATTACATCCTACAGTAACAAGTCAATATTGTTCAAATCAATGAAAGGTAAAAAGACAAAGACCAAAGAAACTAGAAGATGCACCAAAAGAGCAACGCTACTGGCCTTTCTTAATTCCTCTGCTTGTCCATGGTATGGGCAGGTCCCCCATGGGTGGGAGGGAAGAACAGTAGCAGCAAGGTTATTCTGTGCTGTCGGTAGTTAGATGGTAAATCTGCCTAATTGTGAACAAAAACATTAGCAAGACCTAGAGTTATATTCTCCAATAGCTTTATTGGTTATTAAGCTGAAATTTTGCAATTAGTCTGATTCCTGCATTATTCTCAATAGGTCTGAATCAAGACAGAAAAAAGATAGTGTTATTTGTTAGTAGAGTGACCATATACTTTACTGTTTAATTGAGACAATTCTGAGAAAGAAAACACTATTAATAACTACTCCAAGACTATAAATAAATCTGGGACTTGTCCCTGGCAAACTGGGTATGTGATCACCCTGTTCATTGGAGCTTATGGGTGACCTGAGATGTTGAGAAATAGACACAGAATGAAATTTAGGGAGAAAAGTAACACTCCATGATTGACGGGAAGGTTTAGTGTTTAGGTTTTTTAGACTTTTCTTTTACCTTATTTTTGTAAAATAAAACACAGATTCATAAAATCTCATGTAACTGCATTGCTTAATGAGTATTAGACAGTAAACACTCTTTTTTAAATTTTTTAATGTTTTATTTATTTCTGAGAGAAAGAGAGACAGTGTGAGCAGGGAAGTGGGGGAGGGGCAGAGAGAGAGGGAGACACAGACTCTGAAGCAGGCTCCAGGCTCTGAGCTGTCACACAGAGCCTGATGCGGGGCTCAAACCCACGAACTGTGAGATCATGACCTGAGCCAAAGTTGGACGCTTAACTGACTGAGCCACCCAGGTGCCCCTAGACAGTAAACACTCTTGTAACTATCAGCTAGGTCAAGAAATTGCCTGCCAACCTCTCCAGTAGCTTGTTAATCTTCCCTCTCCCAATCACACCCTCCTTCTTCCCTCCAAAAGTAACCTCTATCTTCCCTCAGCTATCACTACCTTAGATTTCTTTTTGGTTTTCCTTTTTTTTTTTTTTTAGACTCAATCATCTAGTCTTGCCCATTTTCAAAAATGTCTTTTAAATCTATTTTAGTCTGCAGATTTTCCCTTCTGGTTTCCCTCCCCCGCCTCACATGTTATCCAATGGAGAATTCATACCACTTAGTCTGGTTTCCCACAATCTGGGTATTGCTGGCCACACATTCATGGTGCAGTTCAGCATGTGCTTCTGTCCTCTGTATGTCCTGCATATGGCAGCTGGATCCAAATACTTGTTGAGACTTGGGCTCAATCCCTTTGGTCAGTCTGTAGGTGGTCGTGTGGTCTCTCTTTTTGTGATGTTAGCAGCCATTGACACTCTTAGCCAGATCCATTAATTCATTGGGAGTAGTAAAATGATGATATTCTACTTCTACATTTTATCTTCATTTATTAACTGGCATATTTTTATAAACAAATGCTTAGTGCATCTACTATTTAGTTACCCAGTGTACCCACTGATACAGTTTGTGTAAGAAATGCTTGATTCTTTTCCTTTTAAAAAAAAAGTTCTAAGATAATTAGCTCCCTGTCATCTTCTGAATATTACCAATAATTTTATATCATTATGACCTCATTAGTTTAAACATATTATATGGGTTTCAATCTATGGAGTTTCTTATCCTTAATAAGCCTCAAATTGTTCCATCTTGACCAATGGAGTTCTCTTCAAGTTGACTCCTGAGTCCTTTTGATACTCCCAAGGTAGTCTG
This sequence comes from Hyaena hyaena, assembly GCF_003009895.1. Classification (NCBI taxonomy): domain Eukaryota; kingdom Metazoa; phylum Chordata; class Mammalia; order Carnivora; family Hyaenidae; genus Hyaena; species Hyaena hyaena. The sequence goes on from NW_024080640.1 coordinate 1,053,079, forward strand.
TGAGAACCATCTTACTGTTTGATAAGATATTGCTAGACTCACCATCTACAAGAGGGATTTAAACTAGATGATTTCTAAACATCCTTCTAGCCTTATAATTTTGGGACTACAATGTCTTAAATTAATTGGAAACACTTGTTAGAGTAAAGCATACACTGTAGTCTCACATTATCTTGCCTACCACACTATGAACCCCTGGAAGGCAAGAATACACCCTGTTCTTATGGGGCACCTGGGTGGCTCAGTCAGCTAAGTGTCTGACCTCAGCTCAGGTGATGATCTCATGGGTTAGTGAGTTTGAGCCCCACATTGGGCTCTGTGCTGACAGCTCAGAGCCTGGAGCCTGCCTCAGATTCTTTGTCTCCCTTTCTCTCTGCTCTTCCCTTGCTCATGCTCTGTCCCTCTCTCAAAAATAAATAAACATTAAAAATATTTTTTAAAGAATACACCCTGTTCTCTTATCCCCTCACACTGTAACACATTGTAGATAATGGATAAATGCTTACTGATTAAACTGTACCATAAGATCTGCTTAGTTTACAATCTTAAAAGACTACACTATTGAATGAACTCTGTCTAGTCTAAAGATACGATCTGAGGTATAATCACTGATAAATCAAGATAGCAAATAATTTACTTGCTAATATGAAAGAAAGAAGACACATCAACATCACATTTCAAATTAACTATTATTAAGAAAAAAAAGACTAACACACCCCTTACAAGTTATCAACTCTATCCTGTATTCTGAGAAGCTTGCAGAAAAATTTCACAACCCCCTAACTTTTATTTTTGTAAGAAATGGAGAGCGGTGAGGTTTCTGTTCCGAACACTGCAAATTCGGGACCTATTAGCGCCAGACCACTGCCATGCAGAGGGACAGGAAGGCCAATAATCATGGGTTTGGGTTGTTGTTTTTTTTAATTCTTGTTTCTTGTGTGGGCAGCTGAAGAGGAAACCCTGTGTGTTATGGGGCCTTGCTAGTCAAGAGTCAGTATGGAGCATGAGTGGGGAAGTTGCAGAGAGGCATGTATGGGGACTCTGTCCTGTTCTAGGTCTTCACATTTATGAAACCTGAAGAGCAGAAACTCCTTCTGTTACAAGAAAAATACGTGAATAATAATGTTAAAATTAGTTACTAGCAGTATGTTCAAGATGGACTATGACCATATGTTCTTATTTAAACTAAGCAGCAGGCAGTGTAAGTATGTAGCATTTTTAATGAAACGGTTTATGGTGGAGATGCTTCTGCTCTGTAGAAAGCTGCATAACTATTGGCCTTCTTGTCAGAAAACGAGAGTTTTTACTCCCTAGTTATGCTTTAAGGAGCACGTTAGTCACTCAGTGCATTAAACCTACAGTAATTTTTTAAAATAATTTTTAGAAGATTTCTGCTTCCAGGATATTTCTCCAGTCCTCCGATGGGTGCTACAAGAACCCTAGACATTGTATATAAAATCAATACAAAAAGATGCTGAAAGGTAAAGAGATTGTTAACCTGACCCCTGTTTCAAGATTCACTTCCCAGTACCTTGCTCTGTACATAGTTCACATTGCTTTGCTTTACCTAAATAATGCACTTGGGAAGTATCTCATCGTCAGATAGCTCAGGGGTACGTGTTTCCCCATGGACCTCTGTTGCTTCTCTCCCTGATACTGTTGAGCTAAGGAAAAATACCTTAGCAAAAGCACCTAAGTGGTGTTCCAATATGGCAGGTATGCCCATCACTCTGCGACCAGATCTCCGGTCTATTCTGGGATGAGAAATTTCAGAATATAAATTCAAAGAAATTTCAAAAAAGTCCCAGAGCAATGAATTCTTCTTCCTGTTCTTAACAACAACTACTATTTATTTAGCATCAATTGTATGCCTGCATTTTCCTAGGAGCTTTAAGTAGATTAACACACTTAACTTACACCCATGAATTAGATCCACCCTTTTTATTTGGGAAACTGAGGCAGAGAATGGTTGTATAACTCACTCAAAGTCATAGAGTAAGTGGAAGAGCTGTGATCTAGATCTCAGTAATCCAACCTCAAGTCGTCTCTACCTTGAAACGCTGGTTTCTAAGGCTGGTCCAGGGTATTTTCTTCGGGATCATGAGTGTCAGTTATAAAACTGGTTCTTGGGTCCACCCCAACATTGTCAGATCTAAATTCTATGGTAGGATCTAGGAATCCATATTTTCAACAAGCATGCCAGGTGATTTTTGTGGGCATCAAAGCTGGAAACTTACTGACTTAGACCATGTGTCAGATCCTACGAGAAAAACACACTGACTTCTGAGAGGCCATAAGTCACACACACAGGCCCCTCTTGCTAGTCCAGTGGGACCCTTATCATTCCAACTTATAAAAGTGACAATCAGAGCCAGCAGGTGAGTATGGGTTCTAGAAAGAGGTACTGTGTGAAGGTTGTGTACACAGGTGTTTCCTTCCGGTCTTGCCCTTTAGAGTTTTAGTCCAGGATCTGAATAGTGGTATTCTAATCCCATCACATGAGCCAGCCACTGAATAGTAAAGACTTGATTAGAAAAGCTCTAATCTTTGGCTTGCTTATTTAACTGAAGTTTATACTGTACTCTTGGCCGGTACTCCAGACCATGTTTGCCTTTGAAAATAGAATAACTAACTGGGTGAATGCAAGACTGAGTGAGCAAATAAATAAAATTCACAAGTCATACACAGAAATAACTTAATTTACCATTTGACTTAGCAAATCTCTCTGGAGGCACTGGCCACCTACAAGTGACATCATCCACATTAAAATAAAAGATACTATCAAAGTTCACTTACATGGATCACTATAAATGCTATCAAAGTTATTATCAAAGTCCATTTGCTTTTTGATAATTTTTTTTTACCAAATAATAAATCATTATTAATCTATTTTAAAAGGTTATTGGGGTGCCTGGGTGGCTCAGTCAGTTAAGTGTCCAACTTCAGGTCATGATCTTGTGGTTCGTGGGGTCAAGCCCCTCATCAGGCTCTGTGCTGGCCGTTCAGAGCCTGGAGCCTGCTTCGGATTCTGTGTGTGTGTCTCTCTCTCTGCCCTTCCCTGCTCACATTCTCTCTCAAAAATAAACGTTAAAAAAAATTTTTAAAGATATTATCAAAGTTAATTTAAGTGGGTACCATTTGTCCCCTAAGCAATATACATATGTGTGCCCTTTGTGATGTTATATTTCAAAGCCAACCATTTGCTGGTGATAAAAATTAGTAGGATTGAGAGGAGAGTTGTGAGAGAATCATTATAAATGTTGCACTGAAGAAACTAAAGATATTTCTGCTGTGTAAGAAATATTAGTGAAGTAAGTCCACCTATTAATATAGAAACATAAGTGAATAAGAAACATAAAAAAGAATAGCTTTCTTTAATGACATTTCTAGATAAACCCATAAAGCTATTTGATGTGATACCATGCCTGCTGTAAATGGGTGCTTACAGTGGTATTTAAAAGAGCTGGTGGGAGGGTCTAGGAGGGTGTATGGGTAACACCACTTAATAGAACAAGGCTGGCATGAACTTAGGGAATCAAGTAAAACCATGGGGGGGCGGGTACTAATGTTTTTCTAAAGTTGTACTAAAACCTCACAATATACTGGAATCTGGAGTAGGTTGGCCCCTTTGGACCACCCAGGGCCACATACTGAATAAGTAATCCCAGGCTTTGGAGCCAGACAGTCCTGGATTCAAATCCTACTTCCTAGCTGTGTTACCTTGATGCAGTCACATCAGTTCTCAGAGAAGCCTTCTTTTCCTCCCCTATAAAATGGGCAGAGTAATCCATGCTTTACAAAACTGTTAGGGCTGATAAATGAGATCACGAATGTTAAGCACCTAGCACAGCAGCTTACATGTATTAGGCACACCATACCTATTCATTCTCCTCCCTCTGGAAGTCTCCTCCCCATGGAACCTGACTGACACAGTTAACCAGGCTCATAGCATCAGGCCCACATGAGGACATTTACCAATAACGGACTCCGCTGACATGAACCCAGATGACAGCCATATATGGAAGTTGTACTTGCAATGGTTCATTATACACTTAGCATTCCTAAATAAGGTAGAAGAGAAGGTTAACCTTGACCTTCTGGCTAGCTACTCTTTAAAAAACATACCTTTAAAAGTCCTGTGATTAAGAGCTTGTTTCCATAGATTATAAAGATTGCAGCAACAATAGTAAAAATATTACAGGTTCTGCTGTTTTGCCTTTTTAAAAAAATCTTATTTTCTTAAAAAGACTGTTCTAACCAGACAGCAAACCTAGTGGCAACACAGCAGGGTTTTGCAGTTCTCTGGAATTATAGGTAATAATGAGGCTCTCACATTTCACTTCCCTCCCAGGCTGGTGTGAGGGCGGGAAGGCCAGGGAACACAGTTCAGCTGTGCGCCTCGGTAGTTGGTTGGGTAGAAACAAAGCAGAGAAAACAGAGGTGGAGGAAGCCGGATTGCACTTTTCAGAAATCAAGGAGGTGATTTCCCAGCAGTAGGTGCGGTAACGGAGCACCTGCGCTGAGGTACCCTGGAGAGGTGATTATACCACACTGTCCTCCCCTTGCGAAAGATACTTCTGGCAATGTGGTTTCTGATGGGCAAGAAGGAATCTAAGTCACAGTAGCCTGCTGCCTGTTCTACCCTGTGTGTGCATTTGATGTGCCCTCAGTGAGCCTCAGAGGCTATGAAAAGCGTCATCCGTTTCTGTTCATGACTCTTCCTCCGCGAGTCTCATACGGCTCATCCCTATGCTCAGAAAGAGGCTGCTTCTTGAGGCCATGTCTCATACGGGGCTGTATCCCAGAAGCCATGTCTCAAGCCTGAGGGATGTAAACAACTTATACTCAGATGGATGCTCGTGGTGGCTCTCCATCCTTGATCCAAATCTATCCTGCTCTGAATGAACTCTTGTGAGAGCAGCACAGATGACCCCCTCTTGCCATCCCAATGGCCACCGGCACCTGCATTATCCCTGGACCCTGTCTCTCCCAGCCCTTCTCTCCTGGCTCTGTTAGCTCAACAAGTGCAGAAAACCATGATGGTTCATCTCCCTTCAACCAAGACCTGTGCTTCCCCATCTTTCATCAGCAAGAAAGTTTTCTCCTTTATCCATCATGAAACTCAGCATGAACAGATTCAAATCTCCAGCTCTGAAATCCAAATTAGAGCCTTGAAAGCTCTTACTTTTCATTTTGAAAGCAGGCATTGGTGAGAAAGAATGTTTAGAGGGAAAGGATTGGTGGGGGTGGATTTCAAGATCTTAGCTTGAATACCGAGAGCTAAGGCTGAGAGGCTGGGTGTAACAGTAAACCAGAGAATGGGAAAGGGTGTATACTGATCTAAGAGCCAATTTGCTGCCACACAAAGGGGAGATTATGGGTTGGGGAAAGGACCCTGGAGAGAGAAGGAGGGTTTCTATTTTGGGCTGGATGCTTACATCACCGTTTGTCCATGGGATGTCTGTGTGTGAGTTAGAAAAAAGTGCTCATTCCTCAAGACATATTGCTTTTATTTTCCAGAAAAGTGTCATAATAAATGTACAAATCAGTGGTGTCTATGATGTGACTGGAGCTTCCTTAGATGTGACACCATGGTGCGGTGCATAGCCATTTCATAGAGGCCTAGAAGGTGCACACTGTCCCTGCCTGCTCCCTCGGTAAATACCGTAGGGACGAGCTGTAGAAATTAGCCAGTAGGTTGGTAATCTGAGGCCAGAGTCAGAGTTGGGCCCTGCTGGCCGTCATCTTTGGAAGGAGATGGGCTCAGCATACCCTTCCCTAGCCTGCCGCCCCCGTGGGGTAGAAGCAGCAGCTGGCCACCTGAGCCACAGCTAGACTGAGATGAATACCACTCCCCTACCTCAATTCCGGGGCCCCCAAGAAACCCAGAGAGGCACCGAAGGCAGCTGAGGATTGAAAGTCAGCAAACTGTGTTCCAGGCAAGCTGGCTCCTAGCTGAGGCCACAGATTAAAGGGACCAGGGGGATGTTGCCGACACTCAGAATAGCAAGTCCCGAAAAGAACCCTGGTTGGGACCAGATCTGGAGAGGGAGATACTGAGCTTCTGGGGAACGTGCCATGTATGGCTTGTGCCTACGAGAACAGATGATGAGCCGTAAAAATGTAGATGCCCACAGAGAATCCAGACAGCCCAGAAGCCTTCCCCAGATGCCAGGATGGTGTGAGAAGCCCTTTGAGGTAAACAGTCAGGGGGAAGGGGGAGAGTGGGGGAAGGAGGACTCTGACAGTGACTGAGCTACCTTGAATTGATTTGTTTTGTTCTACAGACTGCTATGTATAGATTTTTGACCCTTCAACTCTGTAACTATCGGAATATCATGGCTGCCACAAACAAAACACTCGTTATATATTTCTCCGGTGTCCCTTTCTCCCTGTTTCTCACCCCTCTCTCAGCTGCAGTCTAGGAATTCTGATTTCAAAGCGCCAAGATGAACATTTCACCTTGTAAAACTTCAGACTTCTGCTTTCTGTGAACTTTCCCCAGGTCTTTGATCCTGCCTGTTCTAATACAGTAACTAGTGGTACAAATTTTAGAAAAACCTAATCACAAATCGTTGTTGAGAAAATTGATATAAAAGGGATTAGTAACCAAGCCGTGCTCCCAATCTGTCGTAGACAACAGAGGACGTGCTGCCAGCCACAGGTGTCCAACGTGACAGAGAGGGAGCAGCCAGCGTACAAGGGAGGGCTTCTTCCTCACGACAGTCTCGGGGGCTTCACCCCGAGATATTCATGGTGGAAGGACAAACTTCTCTCTTGAATGTCCTTTCCTGCAGTGAGAGTGGCTGGGTAAAGTACACAGTCTCTAATGTGTACTCTTAAACTTGAGAAATAAAAGAGGAAATGCCTTGAGGCGCCTGTGTGGCTCAGTCAGTTAAGCATCCAACTTTGGTTCAGGTCATGATCTCACGGTTTGTGGGTTCAAGCCCCACATCAGGCTCTGTGCTGACAGCTAGCTCAGAGCCTGGAGCCTGCTTCAGATCCTGTGTCTCCCTCTCTCTATCCCTCCCCCATTTGCTCTCTCTCTCTCTCCCAAAAATAAACATTTAAAAATAGGAAATGCTTCATTTTACAGGCTTATATTTAATCTTAACAACTAGGGTTGCCTGGGTGGCTCAGTAGGTTGAGTGTCTTACTCTTGATCTTGGCTCAGGTCATGATCTCAGGGTCATGGGATCAAGCCCCATGTCAGCACAGAGCCTGTCTGAAATTCTCTCTCTCTCTCTCTCTCTCTGCCCCTCCCCTCTGTTAGCTTGCTCTCTCTCTAATTAAAAAATTTTTAAAAATTGATAGACTTAGCTTTCAGAAATAATGTGGGGATATGGGAATTTCTCTGTCACCTCTCCTCTTCGTAGATTTAACGCAAACCCTCTCATTTTATAACTAGGGATCAAAAGGCTCTCACTAGGGATCTCCTTATTCTGATTTCCTGGTGGATTAGGTCTCTAGGAAAACTGGTCTAGATATTTTATCTGTGGTTAGAGCCAAAGCTTTGATTTGACTTCTCTGAGACATATACATGCCATATTTTGATTTATTGGTCATTGTTATTTTTAACAAGACCTACAGTCTGCTTTCAAAACAAGTATCTCATGGGAATCACTCCCACCATAGGTGATATACATTCATCTCTAAAAAGCTGGATGATAAACTGACTCAAATTTCATCTGCACTTGGGAGGTTTGTTTCTTAAAGATATTCTATGTTAAACCTTTTTTAAAAAATCTCATTTTTGGCAAACTTATATCTGTGTCAATCTCCTCAGAGAAGATGCTGATGTTCCCAGTCTGACCCACTAGCGATAGGAATACTGTAACCAGGTGGCCCGGTTTAGCCTTCTGATGTCAGTAAGGTCTCTTTGGCTGAGACAACACCTCCTCAGACTGATTGTCAGAGAAATCCGGCAGTTTTCCTAAGCGGCTCCTCTTGGAGTCCCTTGCAGAATACAGCCATTATCACTCTCAAGTTCCTGGGGGAGTCGTGAAAATGAAGAGAAAGATTCTCATCTGGAAAAGATTCACCCCTGCTTCACCTTCTCTGTTCCCCTTTCCACAGCTGACTCATGAGAGGCTTCCCCTGTAAGCTCAGGAAGTGTCCAGAGCTGGGTTGATAATGGCGTTAGCTGCAACCCTTCTCCCTCACTGGAGCATGGGATTAAGTCTCATTCAAGATCCAGTGGCCTAGCTACAGCTGTACGATTCTCGGCTACCATCTTCACCTCCACCCTTACCCCATGATTTCTTACTCCCAACTGGATCTAGCGTGCTGGGGGAAACCTGGGGTCTGGGATCTCCCAAGTTGAGAAACATGCTACCTCCCAGCCAGGGAACTTCTGTGTCGGCGTGACAGGGCTTAAGGAGGGGTCAGGGGCTGGCTTGCTCTAATCTGGCCTTTCCTTGTCAGTGGTGGTGAGGCTGAGACTTGGAAACGAGCTTAAGATAAAGAGTAGACTTTCAGCCTTCCCTGTACTAGATACACAGTTGCCTCGGATAGTGGCCAAGGGAATCCTGCACTGGACGGTTTTCCATTAGGGTTTGGCACCAAAGTTTTAAGCAGACACCTGCTGTGCCCATATTTCTGTCCACTGTGCCCATATTCCCCACAAGCTCTTTGAAGAGACGGCAGAATGCCTCAAGACAAAGGTTATGTATATCAGGGACTTCTGATCAAATACTACTCCCTTATTTTTACTCATGATTCTACATTCCTAGCATTCTGGAAATTTTTTATTATTTATTTTAGAAATATAATTCGTATCAACAATAGCCAAAGCATGGAAAGAGCCCAAATGCCCATCGATAGATGTATGGATAAAGAAGATGTGGTATGTATATTCAATGGAATATTACTCGGCAATCAAAAAGAATGAAATCTTGCCATTTGCAACTACGTGGATGGAACTAGAGGGTATCATGCTAAGTGAAATTAGTCAAGAAAGACAAACATCATATGACTTCAATCCTATGAGGACTTTAAGATACAAAACAGATGAACATAAGGGAAGGGAAGCAAAAATAATATAAAAACAGGCAGGGGCACAAAACATAAGAGATTCTTAAATATGGAGAACAAACAGAAGGTTGCTGGAGGGGTTGTGGGGGGGGGATGGGCTAAATGGGTAAGGGGCACAAAGGAATCTACTCCTGAAATCATTGTTGCACTGTATATTAACTAACTTGGATGTAAATTTTAAAAACTAATTAAATAAGAAATTCGGAAAAATTAAATTAAAAATTAAGAAAAGAAATGTAACTCATCTTTTGGGTTAAAATTTGTACTCTATGGCTTCTAAAAGTTCTACTTAAATGCTTCTAAATAGCATAGAATATTGGATAGCTAAAAGTAGCTCATGTCTTATGCTAGAATTTTTTTTAAATGTTTTATTTATTTTTGAGAGAGAGAGAACATATGCAAGTGAGGGAAGGGCAAAGAGAGGGGAACAGAGGATCTGAAGTGGGCTGTGAGCTGACAGCAGAGACCCCAATGTGGATTTGAACCCACAAACCATGAGATCATAACCTGAGCTGTAGTTGGATGCTTAACCAACTGAGCCACTCAGGTACCCCTAGAATTATTTTTTTAATTGCATTCACCTAACTGGATTACTAGTCTCAGTTGTTCTTGTTGGGACACCTGGGTGTCTCAGTTGGTTAAACATCCGACTTCGGCTCTGGTCATGATCTCCTGGTTTGTGAGTTCAGCACCACAAGGGGCACCTGCTTCAGATCCTCTGTCCCCTCTCTTTCTGACCATCCCTCACACTCCCTCTTTCAAAAGGAAACATTAGAAAAACAAAACAAACAAAAATAGCAGAGTGAAAGGTAAAAGGCAGAGATCCCAAGAGTTAAGGCTAATGGGTACTTGTCTGTATTTCTGTGGACTGAGTCCAATGGGGATAGATGTTCAGCAGCAGCAGCCTGAGTGGATAGTTTAGTTTTTAGTTAGAAACTAACAATATTTTCCATTGATCTTCTCACACCATCCTCAGACTATTTTTTACTTCTTAATAACACTCCTTTTTCTCCTTGCTTAGAAAGCATTGATTTTTCAGTTTACTCCTTATGATTTGCTAAGGAAACAATATGAAGATTTTTGCCTTTAGAAGATGAAAGATTATGAAGAGAATGTGGAATTAAAATGGATACTTATTTTTAATATGATATTCTTTCTGAAAAATCAATATGGCTAAACAATAAAAGAGCACACCCCCTAAAGTTACTGCAAATATATATCTAGCAAACGTAAATCAGAGAACATTTATATTAACTTTATTCAAATTGAAAAAAACAATAAAGTTCTCTCCAACAGAAAAAAGAAACATGAAGCCTTTGGGAGATGTTTGCAGCTAACTGCACTGGTGGCAGCTTTCCAGTTTTCCTGAGTGAGAGGAGGAAGAGGAGCTGGAGGAGAAACAGCAGCAATAGTAGTAGCAGTGGTAGCCAACAGTAGTGGACACCAGTGGTAGCCACTAGCATTCGGGGGCTTACTCTGTGCCCGGACCTGTGCAAGGTCTTTCCATGCTTATTTAATTCAATCTTTAAGGAAATTTCTGAGAGATAAATAATTATTTTAACTGTTACTCCTATTTTGCAGATAAGGAAACTAAGACTTCAAAAAATATAAGTTAACTTTAAAAAAGGATATTTACGTTATTGTGCCCACTGCCTATTTTGTAAATAAAGTTTTATTGACATAACAACAAAAAACATAAGTAACTTGCCTAAGGTCACACAATTAATAAGTGATAGGTCAAAATTCGAACCTAGGCATTGCTCTAATCACCTGGGCTCAGAATTTTGGTGTTGAAGCAGCCTTTGCAGGGTCTCTACTCTAATCCCTCATTTTACAGATTAAGGGGCTGAGTGTAAATGATCCATGGTTGCCTGGTGAGTTAGTGGAAGAGCAAGACAAGAAGTCAGCTGTTCCCCCTTCCAGATGGGTGTCCCTTACACGACCCAACATCAATGTAACAGCCCCTTCCCTCTGGGATGGGTCTCATATTCCAGCTCATAGAGTCAGAGAAGAGCTGCCACCATGGATAGCATCAACAAGCACACACTACCCACATTCATTAGGAAGTGGCATTGGCTAAACCAAGCAGCCAGGGAGTACTGGGTTCTTCCCTCCACCTGCCTTCTTAGGTGAGGTCTGTGGGCTGTGGAGACAGAACCAGGCTGCAGGGCAGCACTGGGAGAATTCAGGAGACTCAAGGAAACAGGTGAGATCAACGGAGGAGAGGAATCTGAGTGGCCCAAGAAACTGCCATCAGTAACAGTTGGGAAGCCGAGAGGCTGAACCACCCAGAACATTCAAGCGCTGCAGAGTGCGTAGGAAATATCCAGAAATCAAACCCCAATAAGAAGGAACTGCAAGTAGAACAGAACTTTGTGGGAAGAAGAAAAGCTAAAGAGTACCAGGTCTAACTGGAGGATGAAGGCTTTCCTCTCCCAACTCCAGGAAGAGGAACGTGTTCACTATACAAGTGTAGATATGCCATGTTTTCCTGTTGTTATGAAACTTTTAAAACATACAGAAAAGTGGAAATAATTTGAAATCATTGTACACTGTATACCTGTATACTCCCCACTAAATCTAACAGTGAACGTTTTAACTATATTTGCATTATAACATACCAACCCATCTCTCCATCCCTCTACCCATCCATCAACCTATTTTGATATGTGTCAAAATTGCAGCCATGAGTACATTTCTAACTAGTATGCCCCTTAGCACATCAGCCTGCATACTATCAACTAGAGTTTAGTATTTCTTTATACTTCTTTCCTCTTTTTGGTATACAGTGTACATACAGTGAAATGCACAATTTTTTTAACATTTATTTATTTTTGAGAGACAGAGCATGAGCGAGGGAGGGGCAGAGAAAGAGAGAGAGAGAGAGAGAGAGAGAGAGAGAGAGAATCTGAAGCAGGCTCCAGGCTCTGAGCTGTCAGCACAGGGCCTGATGCAGAGCTCAAACCCACAAACTGTGAGATCATGACCTGAGCCAAAGTTGGACACTCAACCGACTGAGCCACCCAGGTGCCCCAAAATGCACAAATTTTAATTCATTTATTGTATATCAACAAATGCACACACCTGGCCAACCCAAACCCCTGTCAGAGTCTAGGATACTATCATCATTCCAGAAAGTACCCGCAGGCTTCCCTCCAGTCAGTGCCCAGCCCCCACACCAGAGGCAACAACTGTTCTGATTTTTTCCACCATAGAACAGTTTGCCTACTCTAAAACTTTTTCAAAATGGAATCATACTTTATGTAGCTGTGTATGTGTTCCTTTCTGTAAATCTTCTTTTACTCAGTAGTGTTTTTTGAGATACATGCATGTTTTTGTGAGTACCGGAAGTTCATTCCTTTTGACTTCTAAGGAATATTCCATTGTATGTCATGCGTTGTCCTGTGTATGTTAGATACCATAGATAATATATGTATGTTACTAACCACAGTTAGTACCACCATTCTCCTCTTAATAACACCTCAAATATTTCCAATATTTAGCTATTATCAAGAAAGCTGACATGAATATACTTCTGCAAGTCTTTGGGTAGCCATATTAATTCCCCTTAGCATTTAATCTAGAAGTGAAATTTCTGGTTCATAGGGTAGATGTACATATAATCTTAGGAGAAACTGCCAGACTTTCTTCCAAAGTAATTGTACCATTTTACACTCCCAGCAACAATGAATATAAGAGAGTTCTGGCTGCTACATGTTTTCACCAACCTTTCATGTTCCATCCGTTTTCTTCTCCCATAATTTAGAGAAACAATAATTCCTTCTGTCTTTACCTTAACACTCATAATAGCATTCACTGGACACTCACTATGTGCCAGATGCTGTGCTAAGCACATGGCTCTATTGTATACGGCTTCCTTTATTATTATCATTTTATTCATGAAACTATGGAGATTTAGTAACTCTGTCAAGGCCACACATCAAGCCAGTAGCACCACCTGTACTTGCCTGACTCTAAAGCCCATGGTTTTATTTTTTTTTTAAGTTTAGTTATTTATTTTAGTGAGAGAGCACAAGCTGGGGGAGGAACAGAGAGAGAGGGAGAGAGAGAATCCCAACCAGGCTCCACATGGTCAGTGCAGAGCCTGATATAGGGCTCAAACTCATGAACCTTGAGCCTAAATCAAGAGTTGGACGCTTAACCAGCTGAGCCACACAGGTACCCCAAGCCCATGGTTTTAATATCCTGTGCAATACCACATCCCAGGACTCGTGCTAGAACAGAGAAAGATTTCACATTTGGAGCTACTGTGTCTCCTTTCTTCTGCATAACTAAGTCTCCTCCCATGAGGCTGACAAGCCCTGCTTGGTTAGTATGTGGAATAACTGGAGCAAATCTGTACCCTAATGGGACTCCAAAGAGCCACGGCTAACCCGCCTGCATGCCCATGAGAAAAGCCACCAGTTTCAGGGACCACGGCACCATTCATTCTTCTGGTCAACCAGTCACCGCCAGGGTACCTGATACTATGCTAGCCTCAGGATTCCAGAAAAACTACGTGTTTCATGGAATCTAAAATGCCACCCTTTTAGGGACTACAGAAAAATAAGTAACACTGCTTTCTTATCATTTGGAATTTTTATTTTATACTTATTGAAAGAATTCCTTTTATACTTAGAGATAGGTGTCAAGAAACCTGTGCTCACCTGATCTGGATCTTTTCTAGCACTGTTTCAATGATGGAATAATTTCAAGACCAGCCAAAGAGCACCTGGGTTTTACTAGCATTTACTAACCACTTTGACTAAACTCACACTTTAATTGTCTTCTTCAGTTAAATCACAAGTTTCTGGAACTTGAGGAGTTTCTACCCAAAGGCAGCAGAAAGTTTCTGGTAAGTTCATGCTTGATGCCCTAACGGCAGACCTGCAGCAGGCCTGATTGTCCCCACCAGCTTCTCTCACTGCTTTAAAATTCTGTCACCTAGTCCAGGGGATGTGACAAATCCTTCTGCCTTCAGGGACTTTGCTTGGCTTACAATAGGTAGTTATTTTGCGCGTATCAAAAGAAAAGACATATGACACTTAACCTGCTCAGCTTTCCTAAGTATCCTTCTTGGGTATGTTAGAGCCTTTGGTTTTACTTTGTATGAAAGTGTAAAAAAAAAAAGAAAAAAAAAAAGAAAGTGTAGAATTGCAGTTATTCCCCTAAAAATGAATACTTGATTCCCTAATTCCAAATGTAGGTCCTTTTGCTTTGTTTCTGTGCCTTTTTTTGTACATAACTTTTCAATGCGGAATCATAGAGGAATGTTTTTGGAGAATTTTTTTTTCTTGACCAGTAAATGTATTGTCTTAACCAAAAAATTTTTCATGAAGAATTGAGATTGTACTGGTCAGTTTCAGCCTGTTCCTGAACACTGAGGAAGCTGGCTACCTTCCAAGCAGCCTGATCTTTCTTCCACACAAGACATATTTTAAGAGAATTCTATCTTTTCTTTTAAACTCTGTTAAGTTTCTTGTTATAGACTGGATTGTCTCATGTAGCAGCATGAGCTTTCTAATACATCTTTTCTATCAAGCCTGGGCTTACATTTTTTTTTTAAGCGTGGAAATCATTATTTCTTATAAGCATCAAATCCATAATACGTTGACCATGTACTTTCTCCCAGATCGTAACCAGGGAATTATTTGGTGCCTGGGAAGGACAGAATGACTCCCCAGCCTCAGCCCCCTCAAAGTCCCAAAAGCTTTGTCCCCAAAGGAGTCAGGCAAGGTCCTCATCTGAGCAGCACGTGAAGGCAACAGGCTGACAATCAGCACTTCCCACATTCCATCCCTCTCTAGTCACCTGCACCTCACTAGGTCTTCACAGAACTTGTCCACACCGCGTCCTGCTGCATGGCTTAGAAGCCAGCCTTCACGTGCTGAAAGGTTTACGAGCAGAGGCCACACAAACTACCACATTCTTTTATCCAGGCAGAGGGAGCCTCTGCGGGACCCACAAACTGCCATACTGCGTGCTGGTGAGGTGCTCATGTTCTCACCCTGAATTACCGAATAGGTTAAGCTTAGTCGGTTAAGCGTCTTGACTTCAGCTCAGGTCATGATCTCACAGCTCGTGAGTTTGAGCCCCATGTCAAGCCCCTACTCGGGCTCTGTGCTGACAGCTCGGAGTCTGGACCCTGCTTTGGAGTCTAGGTCATATAGTACCAACAATGTATGTCACTTGATTGTTGAGAGGACTGATGAGAAACAGTGATCATGTGTGTGCTGAAAGCCAATGACACCACATCACCACTGCCACTAACGCTGGGGTGTAAAATGTAAAACAAACAAAAAACTTATTCAGAAAGGAATGAACTGTGGTAGGGAAACAACACTGACTTCAGAAGTCCCAGGGTTTACCTCCTTAGAGCCTTCAGGCTGTCTGAGAAGAGTCAATTCTACTGTCATTTCAGGGATCATTTTTACACATATGTGAAAATGATCCTTAAAATTCTCTTTTCTGCTAAACAGCTAAAATAACGGTAATAAATTTAATATAAGTTGAAACTTAAAGAGTAATGCCAACATTCATTGATGAAAAGAACAGTGGGTCTTAATTAAACTTATGTTTATTCATTTAATGAGAATTTTTGTTTAAGGGATGCCTTAAAATGTGGTTTCTCTAGTCACAGCCTAGAAAAGTATTGATGACTAGCATTTTTGCAATAAAAGCATGCAAAACTCTAATCTATGAGTAGATATTTAAATATATTATGAATTACTCTGAGTTTCTAAGTAATTAAAGGAAAAACTCTTACCTAAAATAAGTAAAAGATTAGCCTTGAATAATAGAAGTTCAAACAGGATCCTAACTGATGAGTTCAGGTTGTTTTCTCTGTCAACATTGGCCTTCTTTCCATCTTTAATCACAATGTATAATGTAGTTGGACTTTCAATGCCCCATTATATTGTAAGCATTTTGCTTTTATTAACTTACATTTTCCAAGAACGCAGAGTTAAATGAGTCCCACGGATTCCATTTTATCCATAACCAAGAAGTCAGCATCAAAAGATAAAATTAGTGTCTGTGGCCAAAACTATTAGATGTCAGAACCATGTCCCGAATCTTTTGCTTATCCTGTTAAACCACACTCTCTTTCCATGTTTAATTCAATTCTCTTCATTCATTTCTATTAACTTGTTCAATCAAAATGAACGGAGTTTCTTTGATGGGGGCCCAGAACAGTGACAGCTCAAAAGCAAACCACTTCTCTTTTTAGTTCCTTTGTCATCTTTTCAACTTACACAGGAACCCAGAGCATCAAAAGAAAAAAAATTTCAAGAAAGCATGACATTTTTTAACAGTTTGATTATTCTAAAGCATTTGTATTCACAAGGAGATCAGTTCTTTCATGACAGATTTTCTCAAGTTACATCTTCTCCTTTTGGTTTTGTGATTTTATTCATATAATATAGTGCTGATGTGGGCAACTCCTGGCAATAGTTACACACAAGAGGATGATCACCCAATTACCTAGAGATATTTCCTGGGCAATTAATCAAGAGAAATAATTTCTGACATTCTATTGAATTTAACGCACTGTCTTACATTCTAAGTAGTCAGCAAATATCTAAATTATGAAGCATGAATAGGAATATTTCTGAGGGCTGTGAACTTGAAGTCTTAGCCTCACTGTTCTTTCTGAGTCTCAGTCTACCTTCATTAAATACAGAACTACTGACTTAAAAAATGGAACCACGTAATAGCCAAAGTGCTCTTGGAAGATTAGCATTAGGCCACTGTGTTTGATTTCTTATACACAATTGATAAATAATCATTATATCATAGAATAGTGAGAGGTTGGATAAGTAAAATGATAGCAAACTACTTTTAAGTGTTGTTTTATCCTAAGAAACTTGGGTTTGCATAGGTCATTTTCAGATTTCTGTTAACACTACAAGCAAAAGCCTACAGAGGAGAATTAATTATATTATTTGCATAAAATCTGATTTCTACAAAGCACTTGACAGCATCTCAATGAAAGAAAAATATGAGAAAATTATCAAAGCAATCAAATGAATTGCTAATTGCATATCCTTTTTAGTTAGAAACAATTAATGCTGTTAACGAGTGGCATGGAAGTAAAATTGCAGATTTATGGTTTATAATTTGCGGAATATTTTTCATTCAGCTCAAAACTGATAAACTGGTCATTAAGCACCATCATCAAAGTTCAGACTTTAAATTTTTTTAAATTTCTTTCACAAACAAGGAAAGAAGCTGCTTACAGGGGAGTTCCACCAAGCATCCAAGCACTGTGTTGTTTAAAAATGAAACTGCAGGGGGGGCGCCTGGGTGGCTTAGTCGGTTAAGCGTCCGACTTTCGCTTAGGTCATGATCTCGGGGTTCGTGGGTTCGAGCCCCGTGTGAGCCCCGTGTCAGGCTCTGTGCTGAATGCTTGCTCAGAGCCTGGAGCCTGCTTCAGATTCTGTGTTTCCCTTTCTCTCTGCCCCTCCCCTGCTCATGCTCTGTCTCCCAAAAATAAATAATTGTTTAAAAAAAATAAAAATGAAACTGCAATCTGACTTCAGGCAAGTCAAAGTAGAGGTACTTTGAGCACACCACCCAAATTCCGGGCTATTGTGAGCTGGGGTCTGACACTTGCTTGTTTTAGCTTCTACCACTACTGAAACAAATTATCACAAATTAAGTGGATTCAAATGACACAAATTGACTGTCTTACCTTTCTGCAGGTAAGAAGTCTCAGGAAGCTAAAATCAAAGTGTCAGTGCCGCTGTATTCCTTCCGGAAGCTCTAGAGGAGAGCCCGTTTCCTTCTTTTTCCAGCTTCTGGAGGCTGCCCACAGAGTTTGGTGTATATCTCTGCTTATGCCATCACATTTTCTTTGGCTCTCCTGCCTGCTCCCTCACTTATAAGGACTGCTGGGATTACACTGGACACACCTGAAGAATCCAAACTACTCTCCCCATTTTTAAATCCTTAACTTAATTGCGGCCCTTTTGCCCAACCCTTTTTACCATGTAAATTAACAGTCATGAATTCTGGGGACCAGGCATTGACATCTTGGTGGGTGAGGGGGCCCATTATTCTGCTGACCACATCCAAAGAGTACTTGCTGGCCAGCAGCTGGGAGGGGTCTAGTCCGTGCTCTGGGTCCATGTCAGAGCAAAAGATGCCTTAATGTTTTCTGTTGACCAAATGATATGGACAATGTGAGGAAGGGAGGAAGGGTATTCAGACAGTGTGGAGAGCAGACGTGCTGCAGAGGGGAGAAGCCAAATGTCGCCATCCCTCGGGCAACTAGGGAAAAAGTAAGCAAGGAGCTACATCAGTGCTCTTTAGTCTGGGAACTGGTGCTGGTCCACACACTGCTTGTTATTGGTCTATGATGCTGGAAAAGTACAGAAATCGAAAGTAAGTTTTTAAAAAATTGTATAGCACTTTGACCAAGTAATTTACCGTCTGTAGAATGTGGTCATTTAAAATGTGTGTTTATATTTTCTATGTCTTTTTTCATTTAGTATGTCTTTTTCATTTTATTTTACTAGCAATTCATTTTTATTGTATATTTTCAAAAACAATCTGTCCACAGCAGATTGGAAATAATTGGAAACTATTGTTCCCTTTCTCTTTCTTTCACAGACCCCCAAATCCTGGTTCTTCACCACAGATGGCTTTTTAAGAAGCCCTGTGCTAGGGGAGAGTGCATGACTCACAGAAGGGAATTCTAGGTGAGAGGCCCCTAGAAATATCCAAGGAGATAGAATCAACTGTAAACACCTGCCAGGCCCAGTAAATTCCACACCATTTCAAGATGCTCTCAACTCATTAAGAACTTTCCTGGCCCCTTTTGCCTCCTCACTCCCCATACTTCGACCCCAGAGGCTGGGCAAGCTAAGAAAGGGTAGGAGCACTAAGTATGGAAAGTGGAGAGAAGCCTCCACATCCCCTTCCTCCACCACAGCCCTTGGGGAAGGAGCCAGGGGAAGACTCAACTTTAAATCAAGCTTGGATTACTGACTATTACAGGGGCCTGGACGTTTTGATTACTGATTTGAGAACGTACTTTGTGATTTAAAATGAATAAAAGACTGTTTTTGTTGTGTAAATTCATGACGGCTGCTCAAGTTTTTATCCAAGGCCAGGATGAGAATAAGCCCCACAGAACCACTGTAGAGGGAGAGCTGACAAGAATAGAAGTCACTTTATGGTTTTATCCCTCAATTCATAATTGTTCAACCTAATAATTATATAATCCTTAGATAGGACAAGTCTTAATATAGAGCCACTATTGTAATGATTTAAGGCAGGGTTTCTCCACCTCAGCAATATCACCTATTGGGCTGGATAAATTTTGGTGGGGGATGTGGGGGGAAGTCCTATGCATTATGGGATGTATAGCAGCATTCCCCCCCCCCCCACCTAATCACCAGAACTCCCAACCCAAGTTGTGACAACCAAAAATGTCTTCAGATACTGCCAAATGTCTGCTGGGTGGGCAAAAATGTCCCCAGTTAAGAGCCACTGATGTAAGGGAAGCAATAAGATTCTTTTCCTTTCCCCATCCAATAATTACCTTTCTACCAAGATCTAAGGCATCTGAAATTGCATCACTCAACACACTTCTTGCCCATTTCAGGCATATTCTTTTAAATTCAAAGCCCTCTGAGAAAGGACATCTAACTGTTATCAGTCACTGATACATTACTGTGAATGTATCAGTGATTCAGATTTCTATCACAGAATGATCTATTTTTATTTTTAATATTTATTTATTTTGAGAGAGAGTGAGAGAAAACGAGTGGGGGAGGGGTAGAGAGGGAGAGAATCCCAAGCAGGCTCTGCACTGTCAGTGTGGAGCCTGATGTGGGGCTTGACCCCACTAACTGTGACATCATGACCTGAACCAAAAGCAAGTCAGACACTCAACCAACAGAGCCACCAAAGCTCCCCCAGAATGGCCTGTTTTTAATATCTTGGTTGTCTAAAGCCAAGATGAGATGAGTAAGACACAAAGAGCTGAGAAATCCTGTTGGTTCCTTCCATTTCCAAATCATCTCTTCTCCCCACCTTCTTTCCTCCCCTATTACCAACTCTCTTTTGGGAATCTCACCTCAGACCTGTATTATGGCAATAATTTACTATGTCCTCCAGCACCTGTTACACATCCCGCAAACCCATCCTTCACATTATCCTTGGAGTGATCTTTGTAATCATGCCATGTCCTTACTTGGAGGTCTTTCAATACCTACCATCACCCAGAGAAAACATCTGAGCAATGTGATAAGGCACACACTCCAAGTCCATCCGTACTGTATAATTTCAGTCCCCCAGGTCTCTGTGCCCTCACTGTTCCCCTTCACCTTTCTTTCACCAACCCTTTGTGCACTGGGAAACCCCCAGTCAACCCTTCTGGGTCTATTCAAGCACTTATGTCCTTGAAAATAAACTTTTCTTTGAGTTCTTCAGCAGTATTTAAGTGCTCCTTTTTCCATTATCTCGGATAACAGTGAGCGTATCTTTAGTGTAGCAGTTTCCTCTCTGTGCTTAATAATGTTCTTCCTGGATGGGACGCCTGGGTGGCTCAGTTGGTTAAGTGTCCGACTTCAGCTCAGGTCATGATCTCACGGTTTATGAGTTCTGGCCCCACTTTGGCCTCTGTACTGACAGCTCAGAGCCTGGAGCCTGCTTCAGCTTCTGTGTCTCCCTCTCTCTCTGCCCCTCTCCTGCTCACTCTCTGTCTCTCTCTCAAAAATAAATAATAAAAAAATTAAACATAATAATAATAATTTTCTTACTGGATTTTTTTTCTCCACTAGACCACAAGCTTACTGAAGGTTAAAAACAGTCATCTGGTTGTTTTCCTGAAGAAGCTTATGACATGGTTTACAGACCCCTATGTGATCGGGCCTCTGCCTCCTTCCCTGGTCTTATCTGGACACTCTGTCCATCTTGCTTCCAACACCCACACCACACAGACCTCCATTCAGTTCTAATCCATCATGTTTCTCACATCCAACCTCCCCATATGGTCTTCTCTCCTGTTTGCAATGTCCTTCCTCTTATCCTGTCTTGAATGCTGTCCCTGAAAACTCTGCTCATTGTCTACCTCTCAGCTAAATGTCACTTCTTCCAAGAACTTAATCTGAACTTCCAGGCCAAGGGAGGCCCCTCTGATTCACTCTTCTAAGGTATTCTGTGTTTCTTTTTGCACCTTTTTTTCACTTATTACAAAGTGTGAGTCTCATACCACCACAGTCAGGTATAAAAGATGTGTTATTTCTTTAATTTCTAAGTAATATTGAATTGCATTCTGAATTTCTACCTCCATGGGGATGGGGGGAGGGGAATCATGTTTTGAAAAGGCTTTTGGAGTCCAGAATTCTGGATGCTTCTGGTGTGCTTAAGACCCTTAAGTGAAGTAAGGGCCTCTAGACTTTAACCCATTGAGGTGTATGGTCACTACTGAGATACTTCCCAGTTTGTGGTTCAGTCAGACAAAACGTTCCACTGCTTCATGCCAAGCTTTAGGGCTGCATCAGGCTGCATGACACCCAGGTTCTATCACCCAAGTGGCACCCTGAGGCCACTTTCCCCTCGGACTCTAAGACTTCCCAAAGTGCCACTGCCCCCAGGATTGCAACTTTTGCTTCTAGTCCTCCAAGCACCAACCTGACCTCTAATATTTGCAGCGGCAAGAGTACAATGGTAGACTTACATCTCAGACATCCAAGTATTTTAAAGTTACAAACCAAACAAAAACTATGAAATGAGTTCTATTGTTCTATGCTAACACACACATCTTCATAATTTCCTAGAAGGCCACATTTAAATTAAGAAGGCTTGCATTCCTCAGAGTGCCATACTGGAGCATGGTGGCCTAGTCATAATTGGTCTCTACGCCACAGTCCCAGCTGCATTGCACACTGTGAGGGCCCTCACATGCCCTTGTGTGAACTCTCCAGCCTGCAGAACCAAGCTGTGTCCACACCCCTGCAAATGCCATCCTTTGGCCACATTTTGGCCCTATAGGTGTTTAACTGATGGCACATGGGATGGACCTGAAGAAGCTCCAGAGAGCTGTGTGGCTCCAGGCTCCCAGGATATAGTCTATAGAAGAGGACTCATGGCCCAGGTGGGCATATTCCCTGGGCTCCCCAGACTCATGTGTCCTGGTGAAGTAAGAGTAACCGAACGAGGGCCAGAGCAGGGCCCTGTAAAGCAGGAGTTCCAAAGCAGAGGCCTCTCTTACCTGGATCTGAGGGCAATCCTGAGATCTGATCTGCAGGCCGGGCTGGGACTACTTCCTTCAGACACAACAATAAATGCACCAGGAAATAAACTTGTTCTATATGCTAACTCAATTCAGAATTATACTATCCATACTAACTCAATTATTACTGCTGTGTGGAAGCCAAGATAAAACGCCATCAAAATGTTGCTAAGCTAATAAGCAAAATCAGTATTTCCCGAAGTTTTATAAAAAAATATTAACAGTTCTACTTAAAAAAATCTATTCTACAATGAAATGTTTGAAATACATATTTTTAGAGCAAATCTTTTCCTTTAATGAAGAACTTTTCAGAGCCTTCAGTATAAGAATATGGCCTGTGAACTTCCAGATATGCCAATAAAGTAGGCAATATTCCCCAAATTAGTATGGATGTGTGTGTGTATGTGTATGCATACATGCGCATGCACACACGTGCATAATATTTCTTTTAGCACAAGAATTTTGAAAATGGTATCAATCAAACCAAACCTTGTATCAGTCAGAATTCTAGAGTGCAAGTGACAGAAACTACTCCTTCTAGTTGAGGAAACAAAGTGACTACATAGAAGACTACAGAAGAGTCTTCAAGGACCAGGCTGGAAAACCAAGCAGTCTGGGCTGTAAAAACCACAGCAGGAAGACCCCAATCCTTATATGGCTACAGTGAAATAAATTCCCAATCATCTCCACTTCCGATATCATAGGGAAATTCTCACAAAAAGCAAGATCCAAAACCAAGATGCAAAAGAATATGATTCCAATTCTATCAAAAAGAAAGAGCAATGTACAGAAATAGTCCTAGAATAAAATATTAAAAATGTTAACAGTGTGTTTTTTTTTTCCTGAGCGGTAGTTACAGATAATTTTTATTTATGTACATAAATCACATTTATAATTATAAAAATAAATGTTTTTTAAATTACTTTTTCCTAGTCTAAAGAAAGTTTGTTCTTAATGCCAAAATTTTGTGACAAAGTTCATGCTCAATGTTTTCAAATCCTTCCTGAGTTTATATACTTTGATAATGATTTTTTCTAATTATTAAACAATCATTTAAGCTCCATATTATCTGAAGATCTTTGGTGCAGTAAATATTTTGAAAGCTCTTTCTTGCCTTTTATATGAGTAACTAGGACATTATGTGGAAATCACAATTCCAGTAAATTATTGGTATTAGTATGCAAAATCCCTGTTGTCAGTAATTAGTATAGACACCACTAGTTGGAGCTTTGGGGAGGATCTTGTAAGAAGAAACTCTAGGTAACGCTTGCATGTAACTTCAGATAAGACCATTTCACAGATAGCTTCACTTTTTCCAAACAAAGTTAGCTCTTTATTAAAATAGCAACATAAATATTAATAAAATTATTCTTTATTAAAAAGAAATCAGGATTCACAAAAACAAAACCTCACAACACTATCCTAAATAATACCAAAAATGAAATAAAAACAGCAATTATAATCCATTATTTTAAAACAGCAACAATTAAGAGACTACATACCAAAACTTTTGAGATGCAGTCAAAGCTGTTCTCACAGGTAAATTTATAGCCTTATATATCCTATTATTAACTAAGAAAGAAATAAAAATAAATGAACTAAGTCATTAATTACAAAGAAATGTTCAGAAAACAATATATACTTAAAATAATAAAGAAGGAATTAATAAAGAGTAAAAGTTACATTATTGATTAAAAAATAGTCAAAATAGAATTTATGAAATAGCTACATGTTGGTTCACTTAAAGACTGGCAAGTCTAATTAAAAAAAAGAAAAATGCAACTAAAAATTTAGAAATGAGAAAGGAGCTATAACTATAAATATAGAGAAAAATATTTTAATTGTAAGAATTATATGTAAAAAAGTCTGCTAATTTAAAAAATCTATGAAAATGCATTATTTTCTCTAATAATATTATTTTTAAATCGATACTCAAGAAATAGTAGTTAACCTGCTTAGGCCAATGTTATGGAAGAAAAACTTCAATGTTTTCAGAAATTAGTCTTCCACTCACCTACCCTGAAATAAAGTCTGGAGCCTAAAAAGGACTATGGGTAAGTTCCTCCAAATCCTCAAAGAATAAGCTATTCCTATACTCTATACTAATCTAGAGCATAGAACATGATTTTTTGAAGCTGATAATCAAAATAGAATCAAAAAATGTAAAACTACCATCCAATCTTATTTATGAATATAAATGCAATTATCCTACATAAAATGTAAGGAGCTGAATTCAACATTATTATGTTATACTGAAAGAGGAAAAACCCCACCATAATGAAATAGTAAGCATCTTATGCAGAAATAATCCAACATTAAGAAATCTATTAATAAGATTTATTGTAATAATAGGTCAAGGAAGTAAAACCATATGATCATCTCTAGTTTCCCAGAATATGTTTAATATAATTCAACAACTTTCAATAATATGCTTAGTATATGTGAGCCAGGAAACCATTTCCTTAACCTAATGGAGACTTCTATTTCAATCCAACAGCTAACATTAAAAGCAGTGAAATATTAATGACATTCCTCAAAAGTCAGGAATAAAAGCAAAATTAATACCATCATTTATTTAATATATGAGGTATAAATATTGTAAAGGAAGAGAGAAAATTATCATTAATTACACTTCAAATGATTGTCTACTTAGAAGAGAATCATCTAGGAGGATTAATGGAAGAGTTCAAAAGAATTACCAAAGATCAATAGCTTGAGTCTACAAGGAGCAACCAGTTATAAAACATAATGAGAAAATGATGCCAACAAAGATATGGCATATCTAATAATTAACAGGAAATATGAAGGACCTATAAAATTACCAAGGAATATACAGGAAGCCTTCAACAACCTTGACATGTGACAAGTTCCTGAATGGGAATATTAATATTACAAAGATGGCAATTCTCCTCCACTTAATTTATAACATTAAAACATTTCTAAACAAAATGCTGATAGAATTTCTCTTGGAACCTGATTGAAATATGGCTAAAGTTTATCTGAAAGAATAAATGCACAAATAGGGCTGAAAATACTTTGAAAAAGAAGAGTAATGTTTGCCCCAGAGTAACATTTGCCCCATTAAAAAGTTAATCACATACTAAGGCAAATTATGAAATGACAGTAATTAAAACAGCACGGCTCAGGGATAGAGAAGGACACCAAGCAACCAACCAACAAACAATAAATCCAGAAAGCACTCCAAGTATATTTAAGAATTTAATATTTGGTAAATGTGGTTTAAAACAATGAAAGAGGGAGTTTTCAATAAACGATGAGGCAACAACTAAATAAATATTTAGACCCTTAATCACATCTATATCAAAAATAAATTCCATTTGGAGTAAAGATTTCAATCTTAAAAAATTAAGAGAAAAGAAAACATAAACAAATATTTATGTAACATTGAGATGGAGAAGACTTTTTAAAAACATATCACCAAAAGCAGAAATCATGAAAGAAAAGAAAGATTTATCTAATGGAAAATGTAATATTTCTATATATCAAAGACATCGTGAATTAAATTGGTACATATATGACAAGGGGAAAAATGTCTGCAGCATATTGAACAAATAGTTGATGATTTTAATATATAAAGAGCTCTTATAAATCAATAAAAAGTGAACTCCCAACCAAAAAATTAGCAAAGGTGTTTACTTGTTCCTTCAACAGGTATTTATTGTGCATCCAATATGTGCCAAGTACTGTGCTAAGGGCTGGAAATACAATGTTGAAGAATCTAGACATCCAGACACAGTCTCTTCCCTCATTCATTCCAGAATGAGAAACAGACACACATACAAAAAGTAAATAAACAAATAAATAAAGTTACAAATTGAGATAAGGAATTGAGTAATGAAGGAAACAAATAAAAAACTGGGAGAAGAGTGGTGAGGGCTACTTTCAAGCAATGATCTGGGCAGGGCTTTCTCGAGGTGTATTTAAGTGTTACATAAAGGATAGCCAAGGAGAGCAGCTTAAGCAGAAATAACAGCATTTACCAAGCCCCTGAGGTGCAGAATAGATCTTGGCATGTTGGAGGAACCAGTGTAGCTGCATCACAGTGGGCAATAAAGAGGGGAGCATGGACAGGAGAGGAGAGAACAGTTAGGGTCAGTTTGTACAGCACCCTGTAAGCCATGGCGGGGAGCGGGGGGCGGGTGTTAGATTTCATCCTGTGAGCAATTCAAGTTATGATCATTGTTGCCACTCTATCAAGAAGGTACTGAAGTGGGTGGTGCATCAAGAGTAGAAGCAGAGAATAGGTATGACTGGCTATGACAGTAATCAAGTGAGAAAAAGTATTCATCAGGATTAAGTGATAGCATTGAAAATGGAAAGAAGCAGACAGATTAAAGGCGTATTTTGGAGATAAAACTGATAGATTATGCTGGCCTATTTGATGTAAAAAAGAAGTCATCAAAGAATCAAGGATGACTCCTAGGTTTCTAGTTTGGTTGTTGGATGGAGGTGCTATTTACTGTAATAGCGAAGATGAGGGCAAACAGGTTTGGGATGAGAATAAGGAATGAGATTTTGGACATGTTAAGTTTGAAAGATCGGAGTCATCCAAAGGAAGATATTAAGCAAACAATTAGATATAAGTCTAGAACTTATAGGTCAAGGGGGGAAACAAATTTGAGCCCTTTAGCCCAAAGATAGTACTTAAATAGATGGAAATTGTTAAGATTGTCCCGAGAAAGTACATGGAAAGGAAAGAGGGAGCTGAATGGAGATGAGAGACCTCAGCTTCTCAAAGTGAGGCAGAAGAAATATAACACTGATCAGTGAAGGAGGAAGGAAAACCAGGAGACAACAGTGCCTTGGATAAGAAAAGAGAACATTTAAAGAAGCAGAGTGATCGAATGAGGACAGAAAAGTATCTTCTTGGTTAGGATAATATGGAAGTGACTGGTGATCTTAACAAGGACATTTTCAGTGGTGGGACGGGGGAGTCACATTGTGGATTGAAAGTAATTGGAAGATTAGAAAATAAGACAATATATAAGGCTAACTCCATAGAGAGGGTTACTAATGAAGGAGAGCTGAGAAATGGCTATTGGTGGGAAAGACGTGGTTTAGATGGGGGGGAGGGGGTCGGTGCTGGAACATGTCTGCAGGCTGATGAAAATGATCCATTCAAGTCAGGGACTGATGTTGTAGAAGAGAGAAAGGGGAAAACCTAAGGAGAAAAGCCCTTGGAAAGGCGACAGGGGATGGGATCCAGAGCACAAGAAGGGCTGGCCTTTGAAACTTACCCCATAGTCACAAAGAGGAAGGAGGAGGTTACCAAGGTAGCTGGGTTGGAGGGGTTGGGGGGGGTGGGGGGGGTCTTGTGGTGGGAAGATGAGGAAGTTTTTATGTAATATCTTCTCTTTTCCAAGGGAAATTTGAAGTAAACAAGGCAAGAAGGGATCAGAAAAAGTTGAGGAGAGATGAAAGGGTATATGTGTTAGTAGTGGGAAACTGAAACTACAGTGGGAACAATAGCACCAATTTGAGGTTGGAAATCATGAGTTGAAAGTGAAACCGACAGCACTGTGTGATTTTCTTAAAGAAAATGTTCAGTTGTCCCAATAAAGCCCATGGAAGGCAGATGGTAAAGTTTATTCAGAGCTGGGATTTCACATGGAAAGTAATTTGGAAGAAATTGAGGTTAAAGATTGCTGAGAGCACTATATTTCAAGGATTATAACGATGGACCATGGCATCTAGGCTAGACAAGGAAGGAAGTGCATCTAGAACAGGGGCTGAGAGTGGGGAAAATGAAGTTAATGAATTAGCAAGGGATCCAGAAGGATAGGAAGATGATCAGACTGGAATGTCTGATAAT
The DNA here is from genome assembly GCF_003009895.1 of Hyaena hyaena. Taxonomy (NCBI): domain Eukaryota; kingdom Metazoa; phylum Chordata; class Mammalia; order Carnivora; family Hyaenidae; genus Hyaena; species Hyaena hyaena. Next base: position 1,081,188 of record NW_024080640.1, read on the forward strand.
CTGGTAGCTCGGGTCCTTCTAGAAGTAGACACCAAGGCAGTCTTCAATTTGCAAGAGTTTTATTGAGGGAACATCTGTGAAGGAGAAAGGTTTAAGGAAACAGGAGCAGGGAGGGGAAGGACTTCATACCATAACACAAGTCTGACACCTATGAAAGGAGAGGGCGATCCAGCAAGAAGAGCATTCGACTGCATGCAGCACCCTTCTAAGAAAGTGTCAGCCAGGCTGCTGAGGAGTCCCCACGACAAAGTTGCTCGTTAGAGGAGTTCCGCATGTCACATGAACGGGCCATCACTAATACCCACACTCGGCTCAGTTAAGGGCTGGGAGTAGCCCAGGAGAAGCATGGCTTCAGTGCAAACCCGGTGGCGGATCCCCTGGGATGGCAGTCTAGAGCCGCGGGGGCAAGACTGATTCCGGAGGGAAGAAATGGTCACTGGGGATGCAGTTACAAGGAGGGAAGTTACAAGGATGTTGGAGTTCAAGTTCAACCACAGTTCTGCATTACACACTCCAGATTGTGTGGATGACCCCGTAGTCATCGGGGATTTGCACACTTTTTAAAACAATCTCTGGCAGACAGTGGGGCGGGGGTGGGAAGCAGCTTGTTGATAGGATTGGAGGTGAAGAAGACTAAAGTGGGAGCTAGTCTTTGAAGAACTAATGATGAAAGAAACTGCCTGGGAAGTTGATAAATTACGAGGGAAAGAGGTTGCTACTGTCCAGTGGCAAGATTCTCAACAGCAAAAAAGCCGGGGTTTTGGCAGGCAGGATGAGGAAGTAATGCTCTGAGAGCAGCCAAGACTAGCAAGGGGGCCATCCTCCCGACCCGCCGGCCCTAAGGCACACGGTCCTCCTGAGGGGCTGCGTGGGCAAGAGTTATGGGGTGAGCCAGGTTCGGTCTCGGCGAGGGGATGAGGGAGGTCTGCGAACGGCTGGGCACACCGCGGGGTTCGCTGCCGTCGGGGCGGACTCGGCAGAGCCCGGGAGGGTCTGCAGGGCGCGCGGGGAAGAAGGCTGCACGCGGCGGGGGCGCCTGAGGTACTCGGGCTGTGCGGAGCGCTGGCGTAGTCCCGCCGGTGGCCGGGCGGCGGCGCTCACGGCGGCGCGGGCTTCCCGAGGCCGCGGGCGGCGTGCTGGCGCTCCCGGGCGGCGCCGCCGCGGAGCTTGGCGCGGCAGCTGGCGGCGGCCTGGCGCGTGGTGACAGCGCCCGCGGGCGGGCAGCGGCTCCCCGGGGCGGCCGGGCGCAGGGCGGCGGCGCTGCGGGGCGACGGCTTCCCCAGGCTTCGGCCCGCACGGGCGGCAGCGGTCCCCATGGAGAAAGACAAAGACACGCCGGTTAGAAACGGGACACACGCGCCGGCTCCTCCCAGCTAATCCGGGCGCCACAAACACAAACTCCGCGCGATGCCATTTCCGCCCAACAGGTTGTTCCGCCGCCGACACACAGAAAACGGCATGCCGCTGAAATCGCATACGTGTTGTAGCAATTAGAGAAAATGTATCAAACCCTTAAATCGTTTCATACTCTGACCCAGCAATTCTAGTTTTAGAATTTTCTCTTAATAATTATGAATACATACAAAATTTCCATACAGGGTGTTCAGTACAGTATCTATAACAGAAAACAAAAACAAAAGGCAAAGGAAATTAAAAAAATTAAAGCAAAACTGGAAATATCCTAGATCCAACAGAAGGTGTCGGTCAGATGATACTCTTTCTTACGGTGGGTATTAGCGGGCTCTTAAAACAATGCTGGGAAGTAACACCTGATCATATGGAAAAGTATACTAGATGGAATGAAAAAAATCAGTTTTCATCCCCATTTGTAGTGTGTGTGGAGAGGTGTATACTTATGTGTGTACATAACACACCACACATGTATAAAATAATGGAGAGAAAAAATCCAAATGGTCGTTTCCAGGTGATGAGGCCGTAGGTAATCTTGATATACTTCCCAAAGCGTGTACATAAGCATATTTTATTTGTAAATAAACAATAAATTTAATAAAATTTTATTTCATTCTTATGTACCCATTCTTTCTCCCAATTCAAATTTACGAAAATATTCATATTGCTTTGCAAAATAGTGGACATCAGGTTTTAAGAATGAATGGATGGTCCCCAGTAGTTTATCTTCCTGAAAGGTACTGAGTACATCAGAGTATTAGAAAGCAGTTTGTCCCTTAAATATTATGCATTTAACCATAACCAGTGTCTTTTGTGAAGTTATACCGTATTTTACTCTAGTAATCATTTCTGCTTTAGGAAAAAAAGGGAGAAAAGCTTTCTGGGCTCCTAACAAACCTAATTTGGTTTGTTAGACTTGGGAACACAAAGTTTACTTAAAACAGAAAAAAATATATTTTTGGAGCAAATGTTTTATATAATACCAACATTTTAACATATTCAATAATTTTCTCTTTGACTTAAAAGAACTTATTGGGAGCCAAATTAAAATGTTACTATGAACTAGAGTCTAAACATCTTGGTCTTCCAATATAATACATTTAAATTTTTAGCAGTTGTTAATACTTAGGAAGTCTGGTTTTTGCTAAACTTTGTCCCAGGAAAATGCATAAAGATGACCAGTAAATTATATTAATATAATATATGGGCGGGATTCCAGGGCTGTGTTGTTAATTTGATAGAAGATACATTATAAATTCCGATGATACTTTAAGCCAAAGTGACCTCAGAGCTGTCAGGTTGATTTTACTTAATGATGAACAAATCCAAGTTTAGATGTTTATTACAAATTGCTTAAATTGACAATGACCTAATCAACCCCACCATCCTGCAAGTTTCCTTCTCTCCGAAGGTGCTGGATAAAATTATCATGTCTAAAGGCACATTCTAGTAAAAGTTTATCAGAAATAAAATTTACAGAGAACAAATCCTGAGACGCCAAAAGTTTGTATTAACTAACCGTTCCTGAAGAAAAAGATGGTTTTATGAGCTTTCCTATAAAGCATTTCCTCTCCAAAAACCTTCTTCTTCACCAAATGAGTTAACATAAACAGGACTGAATACAGATATGGAAGAGCATTTATTTTTGGTGCTATATTCTTTCATTCTCCATACAGTGAGTCCATTTAATCTGACATTTTTGAGTACTGATTGTCTCAGGCACTGTGCTTACACACTAAGACCAAAAGATTACTGGAGGTTCCTATCTTTGAGAAGCTCTATCTAGAAAATTACCTTCAGATAATTAGGATAACTGAGACCTGGAGCTAATCTGAATCCCTAAACCTCCCCTCAGTCCTGCCAAAGCTTTCCTTATTCTTAACATGAGCTTTCTAATTTCCTGTCATTCCTTTGCTCATATTTATCCACAGCATCCCACTGTCTTCGCACTAGCTAAATTATTAGCTCTTAGCCTTTCAGAGAGTCAAAGGCCAGTCTGAGATGCTGATTAAAGATACAGACTTTGTCCTACAGAATCACGCACAGAAATGCATACACCATATACTTTATTTAACTGCACTGGAAATGGATTTTCCATTTCCATAAGCAATATTTACAAAGGATTATACCTCCCTCATATTGTTATTTTTCATTAAAAATGGTGGCTTCCTGAAGAAAATTAATTTAAAACTTTTTTAGCTGCTCAGTAGTAAATCTCCATGAGATTTGGCTTACTGAAGTAAAATTATGATATGGTCTTTGACACAGCAACACCTACATCTTCTTCGATAATCAATTAGAGCTTTTTTTCTCCATGGCATCAAGCAGTGAAATCTTTGACTCCCAAAGGTACACTGAACTAAAGCAGAATTCCATAGAATGCTTTGTCAGGTTAAGGTTGCCTCTGTACTGCAACACTAAACGCCTCCAAGACTTTTAAAAAAAAATTTTTTTTAAGTTTATTTGACAGAGAGAGTGGGAGGGGCAGAGGGAGAAGGAGAAAGATTTCCAAGCAGGCTCCTCACTGCCAGTGCAGAGCCCCATGCGGGGCTCAAACTCTCCAATCATGAGATCTTGACCTGAGCCAAAACCAACAGTCAGATGCTTAACTGACTGCACCCCTCCTCCAAGACTTTCAAGCTAGAGTCAAGTAATGTTATTTCTCCCGCTTTCAAATTAAGGTAAGACCTCTTGAAAGGCAGCAAACCTTTGTCTAGTAGAGAAAAACATATTCCGTTCCTATTTCTTGGTAGTACCTCTTGGAAAGGTGGTGACAGTAGCTGATATGGAAAGTAATGAGACACATGACGTGTGGCTATCTTTCCCTCATCAAAGCAAGAAAACCATGACGTATGCCTGATATGATGGGCGAGCGTCTGCCCTCAGGGTGCTATTTTTTTTCCTTCCATTTATTAGAGACAGAGAAAGACAGGATTATTTTGAAAATGTTGACAGTCTTTCCAATTTACAAAAAGCGTCCTAAAATGGAATTCTTCTTTGAGGTCATCAGGGAGCACATGAAAACACGAAGCTTGATGCACTGAGAGGCATCAATAGTTCATCCAGTCACACGTTGAACAAAAATGGCATAGCACCCAATTTTTTCTAATTCTGGAGTTAGTGGTATTTGACAGAAGCACTACCTCAATTCTCTTTCATGGATCATATTTAAGAAACTCTATACCACTCCACTCCCCTAATATGTATGATTATTTCTAACCTCTATGCCTTTGTTCTTGGCATTTCACCCATCAAAAAAAAAAAAAAAAAAAAAAGCGTGCCCCCTCCATACATCTATTCAAACATTTCCCACTCCTCAAGACCCAGACCAAAGCCACTCCTGACAAGCTTTCCCTGATAATTACAGCCTGAAATGATCTCTCCACTTTCTGAACTCCCATAACACTACCTACCTAGGGCTGTTCTCCAAGTGTGGTTCTGAGACCACCAGCTTCAAAAATGCACCATAATCTGTATTTTTACAAGTACCAGAAAAAGCTGTGGCAATGTCTCCATTGTTTTCCTAAATCTATTCCACCACTCTTAAAAGAATAACTGATCCCTGGATGGATGGAAAGCAGAAGGCTGACAATGCTTATTGTTGCTGTGGTGTCCAACTCACTTGTTCTTTTCTATACTCATTTCCATACAAAACGTTTTGATTTGCCAACTGTGTGTCCTATCTGTAATGTCACTGTCGACTGCTAAATTCACTGTCATCATACCTCTACTTCTGGGTTTTTCAATCATTACCTCCCAATTCCATGGCCATCCTATTCTAAGAATCCAGATGCTGCTACCATTTTCAAAATAACTTTACATTCTGTGAGAAAGAATTTAAGCAGAGCTTGAAATGAAGGTAAGTATGATTAGAGGGAAAGGGCTATAACGGGCATCATCTGGTCAAATAAGATATAAAATTATATATATTCTAGAGCAAGGCAGTAACTTAAGATCATCTCTTTTAATAGACTCATATTGCAGATGGGGAACTGTGGAGAATGAGGTATTTTGGAGCAAAAAACTGAAAGTTGGTAAGAAAGTCTCAAAAACAAAATAGCGAATCATTCAGAGCCAAAAAGGATTGCCCTAATTAGCTCATGGATTCCATATTAAGGATAAATGAAATTAAATGGTTAAAAAAATTACAGCATAAAAAATGAAAATAACTCAAAATGTAAAAGAGGAGACAGAACAGTCATCTAAAGAAATGGCCCAAAAGATCGACTTTGACATTACGAGTATCAAGGTGACTTGAACTCAACACCAGTTTTACTTATTAATATTAGTTATTATTTAATTACTGTATGCCAGACACTGGGCTAAGTGTTTTACAGATATTAATGCAATTTCATTAAACTCCAATGGAAAAAAAATGTGATAAAGGAGATAGTTTATGGTAACTATGTAAGAAAACAAGAAAATCAAAAGCTGGCCATCTGTCTGGAGCCTGGTCTAGGAAAAAGGATGCTTTGAAAATTGAAGAACATCTGGTCTGAGTGGTGAGCATATTCCTTGGGAAAGATGAATGTATCACACTACCAGAACTTGCTGATTTTGGTCACTGTGAGCTGACTCAATGCTCATCAAGCAACCTTCTGATTATAATTTAGTAGACTGTAGATTTGCCTATTTGAGAAAATACACTGGGCCATAAACATGAGAAGCCAGTGTGCCTGATACCTCTGCCTGCAAATTAAAAAATCAGCATTGTAGTATTTATACACCAGTTATCTAGGAGGCTGGTTGGATGACACAGTTCTCTAGCACCCAGTCACCTTGCTACATCAACCAATAATCAAGGCCAGCCTTAAAAAGTAATAGCTATGTCAAGTGACCTGTGAGGTCTGGCAGGAAGGCTAGCCTGCCCTATCTTGTTCACCATCTTCAAACTACAATGCTATGTGATTTCAAACACATATAAAACACATACACATGCACATGGGTACAGAGTGCACGCACACACACAGACACAGACACACACATACACACACACACACAAAGAACCACTTAGGAATGAAAATGATGGAAACAGGAGGACAAAACATAGTGTTTATCCAGGCTCCAGGGCACCACCCTATGAATTTAGAGCTTATTTTTTACAGCAGAAAAGGCTCAAGACTGGGGATTGATTGACTGATTTAGAGAGAGAGAACAAGCAAGGGAGAGGGATAGAAGAGAGAGAGAGAGAGAGAGAGAGATATTAAGCAGACTCCACACTCAGCACAGAGCCCGACATGGGGCTTGATCCCATGACCCTGGGATCATGACTGAACTGAAATCAAGAGTCAGAAGCTCAACCAACTGAGCCACCCAAGTGCCCCAAGATTGATTTTGTTTTGTTTTGTTTTTTTAATGGAACCAATAAGTATTTGTTTCACTTCTTAAAAGAAATTAGTCACCTAAGGAAAAAAATTCAAGTAAAATTTGGACATATAAAATTTATATCAAACAATAAATATCAAAACATTTCCCAGGCACCTTGGTGGCTCAGTTGGTTGAGCATCCCAGTCTTGATTTTGGCTCAGGTCATTATCCCAAGGTTGTGGGATCAAGCCCCATATGAGGCTGAGCATGAAGCCTGCTTGAAAATCTCTCTCTCTCTCTCTCTCTCTCTCTCTCTCTCTCTCTTCCCCCCCCCCCGTCCCTCTCCCCAACTTGTTGTGCTCTCTCTAAAAACAATTTTTTTAAATTCCCATCTCACCCAACACGCAGTTATTTAAGAGTTTTAGTTTTTGTTTGGGGTGTTTTGTCAGTTTTTGTTTTCTGATCATATCTCCATAGTAGAGAGATCTATAAATATAGCAAGGTTTACCATGTACTTATCACAATTTTTGACAAGACTTTAGTTTTCAGTCTTACACCAAGAATTCTAAAGTCAGAATGCAACTAGAACTGTCTGGGGTCGAAGATAACACATATAAAAGCTGCACCAATGCTATAAACTTCAAAAATACGAGCTTATTTGTTCTACTACTGAATAGTTAGAATTCAGTAGTAGAACAAATTGTGAAGGTATTCTGAAAATAGACTTTTAGTATGATTAGTTTTCCAAACAATAATGGAATTATAATTATTACCATTTCAAACAGAATTACTCAGAAGCATTGAGAAGCACTGCCATCTTTAGGGAGAAGGCAGGATCACTGTCTATCTAAAGTGAAATTCAAATATAAATACTGAACCTCTATAAGTCCTATCACGGACATTTGGCACAGGACACATGGGTTTGCCGTTTGTGATATGGTTTGGTTGCAAAGCGCTAAAATCAAAGAATTCTTTAGGCCCCATTAATCTCTGATAAATAAAGCAATAATTGCATTGATACATACATAAGTTAGTTAAGATAAACCCAGAATGATCAAAATTAAGGATACATTTTTATACAGAGGACCATGAGTCATAGTAAAAAGATTAACACATAGAGTTATAATCCATTTTGAGAAACAAATATTTCTGTTATTTGCATATGAGGTTGAAGATTTAAAAATTCACAAAACAAGGGCACCTGGCTGGCTCTGTTGGTGGAGCATGCAACTCTTGATTTTGTGGTTGTGAGCTCAAGCCCCATGCTGGTTACAGGAACTACTTAAAATTTTTTAAAAAAGGTATTTAAAACTTTAGAAAATAAACATTTGTGGTTTGTTATTTATAACATCATTATCTTTCACTGGCACTGAAAACTTAAAATTGTTTTGGACATACCAAACAGATTTTTATACAAGTCTAAAGGTAAATCATTTCCCTGAAAACTTTACCTGTCATTTCTTTTTCAAATGGAAAAGAAAATTTCCTAATCAGCTGTTATTGGTAACTATCAGTAATAATTATCATATATATTTCACTTAGTTTTTAACTTCAACATATACCATAAAATAAAACAATGACCATGATCTCTTTCTGGAAGCAATGCGAAATACTATATTATGGTCACACAAGGGACTCAATATATACTAGAAACAAAGGATGATTTAATACTTTGTCCATTCATATGAACAAAAACTGTTTAAATGATAGACAATACAGTAAAATGAAAGTTCATGGACCAAAGAATAAAAATACTTGGGTTCCACAAAATTCAGACATAGTGCCATATGAAAAAGTGAAAAAAAAAAAAAAAAAAGCAAGGTACAGAAAAGTGTATACAAACATGCTACCATTTACATAAAGGAGAATGTATACATTTATATGATTATACATACATAGGACAGCTCTTGAAAGCCTAAGAAACTGGTGTTTTGATTGTGGGGTAGAGGATGAGAGAACAGAGAGATCGTATAGGAGGAAAACTTACCTTTCACAGAATACCTCATCATACCATTTTTTTTTTTTACATGTATGTGTTATTACCTACGAATCTTTAAGAGATAGCTGGCCTCTGTTTCTGACTTCTTCATTAACTACATGTGTGACCTTGTGCAATCACTTACCTCAACTTTCTCCACTTTAGAATGAGGTTATGCTAAATCTCTAAAATCCCATTCTTCAATTCAACAGAATTATGGCTCAAAAAAACAGTATATACAAAATGCCAGGTGGCTTAAAAAAAATAACAATGATAAGCCTTAGTCTGCAGTGACTTATATAATGCAATACTGTAATTATTTACACTTCTGCCTGCTCTGTTCCCATGAGGTTATTAAAAAAAAAAAGGGCAACATAGCAAGCAAGAGTCTGAAATAAACTTTGTGTTTGGCAGCAATGTTTCTCTTCTTTCTTTCTTTCTTTCTGGTTAATCCTCATTTTTCATATATCTAAACTGTTTTCAAGATAATAGACTCCTAGAATATACTTTAATAAATGAATACATATTAAAATTGTAAAAAGGTAGAATTTTTGCGGTAGAGTTTTAAAATGGATCTTAAGATGGGGGAAAAAAAGCGGAAAAATCATCCCCTATTCCCATAAAGTTAGCCCAAGAATCTCCTAAAATCATCCATAATCTTCATAAACACAAGATACTAACAGAACCAGAGGAGCCAAGAGGAGAGCAATAGAAGGTTTAGACCAAAGTAGGACATAAAGAAGTGACAGAAAAGACAACCAAACTGACAGCTGGAGAACAGAAAACAGGAAGAGGCCTGGAGATCTGTTCATTCATTATCCCACTTGCTGCAGGGAAAAACTGTTGGGCCTCAAAGGGTTTAGAGTCTAATCGTGGGGACACTCTAGTTAAATAATAATGCAATAACACCACACAGGATGAGAGTGAAAAATAAGTGGTAAGGTAAATGTTGTGAGTTCATCAGAGGAAGAGGTCACCATGGGTTGGAGCTGACAAGAACAGATTCATAAAAGAAAGAGGATGTTGAAACCTGTATGATAGGCAACATGATGGTGGTAGCATGGACCAAGTAAAGTCAGCAAGGGAAGCTGGCACTTGTAGTAGGATGACAAATTTAGGCTCAGTCATACTTTGATTTTAAATAGTAACTTTGCAAAACATGTGAGAAATTATTTTCAAATATTGGGTTGCCAAATTTTCTTTGCAGACTACTTCTACATAGGAGTGATGACACACTAGCATTATATCAAAAGTGACTGAACAGGCTTAAATACAAGATCACTATGCATCTAGATGTAACTTTTAATAGGGCAGGGCTCTGAGGCATGAGAAAATGTTTGGCAACCCTCTTCCAGTATTTTCTTACAAGCACCTAGCATCATTTCCTATCACAACCTTCATACTTAGGAGTCAGCTCCACCCAAGATACACAAAACCAGGAAATCAAGAGGTGCCGGTTTTACTTTTCTATTGATTAAGTCTGTGAATTGGGTCTAGCAGATGAAAGAGTGTGCTATGGATTTTACTGCATCAGAAGGAATTCCAAAACAATACAAAACAAAGCAAAACATTACCCTCTATCTCTCAGTGATCCAGTAAAGCTAAAAGAATAATGTTTAACCCACTTAATAAATTTTGGCATAATACATAATATAAATTCAAGGTACTCACTACCTTATAAAGAATCTCTGTGTGTTATTGGTAACATGATAAATCTTATAAGAAATTCCTAAACAAAATGTCTAAAATGTTGGCATGGGGCAAGAAAGAATATCAACAGGTATAAAGGTTATTAAACAAATTAAGTCCTCAATGTAGAAAATATGTGTTCTAAAATTCTATTCCACTCTGCATTTTTGCTACAATCTTTCAAGTGCCTAAGCACACAAATTACCTTTATTCAATAATCTTTTAGTAATTTACTAAGGTGAAAATGGGTATATAGAGACTTGCCAGGGGGGGAAAAATCAATGTTTAGAAACAAATTTATTTAGAAAAGAAGATTTGAAACAAGTATTAAAAGTTTATGATTTAAAATAATCCTATGCTACAGCAATGTATCTTGTGTTACTTTGACATGGATATTAGGTTTATGCTAATACCCGTTAATAAAGTTCAAACAACAAGAAAATGAAACCATTTTCAAAACATTAGAAGAGAAAACTTTAAAGGTTTCCCCCTACCCTATATGGTATAATAAAATGTTATTTTATTATAGCTGTTCTCTTCTCATTCAAGTCTGACAGCATTTCTATTATTAACTTTTTAAGGGTCCTCACTCATCCATAAATTTACTCTATTAAAACCTGACACAGAAAGTCTCCCAGAAATTCTTCCCTTTAAAGGCAGATTTTAAAAGTTAATCAAAAGTTGGATAGCTCAAATGGTATACCGAACTATACTTTCAGTACAAAGTCATTGTTTTCAATCCCAAGCAGGGCTGACTTTTTAAAACTCATTCTACACACTCTCCACAATATTGCTGGTCCATGCCAGGTAAACAAGCTGCTTCATGTCAGTTCTGAAGGGACAAAAGCCTCCACCTGTGGAGAATTCTAGTGGCTATCTAGATGGCAAGATCTAAAGTTCCGCTGTTAGGTTCTCCCTTCAGAAAGGAGTGAAAAGAAACTGGGAAGAAACCAGTGAGGGCCAAAGAAACATACATGACAACACAGGGCCTACTTTTTAATTGTCACCTTAAATATTCACCCATCCAAAAAGTGCAGCTTGGCAAAGTAGAACTGATATATTTCAATGATCTGTTCAATATCTAATAGCATATTTTTCCCCTTAGAATCTGGCTGTGGATAATAAGTTAAGTTTATCATATGGATTATGTCAGATTCTATCAGTTTGGTGACATGGCTTCCTCCTAGTTTTCAGAAATGGTTTCTGCCTTATCAGAAGCATAGGGACCAAATCACAAACAAATCCTGAACATATGAAAGGTATGGGACTCAACAAAAACATCTTGTTCAGTCTCAGAACACTAATAGTTTTTTTTTTAATAAGGTTATTTCCTTTCTAAAGATAATCTTTTAAAATAGGTCTTAAAGATTTTTTTAAGCCCTCTCAATATAACACAGATTAGTTCACATTGTCTAATAGTGTTATAGTTTAATTATCCAGCACCTCTTACAGTAACATCAAATATAAACTACATTATAGAGTGTACACATGGCAGTGGAGAGTGGTAGTGGTTGGAGCAGAGAATCAGTGCTAGTCAAACATCATTTCCCAAATGAAAAACTGAAATAGAAAGGCACTGACCTAAATTACACATTAAACCAGAAGAATGTGAGAAATAGTATGATATGAGGAGTCTATTTATCCTTTTTTGTAACCTCTTTATGACCTATCGCTTAAAATAAATGTACACTAATGACTCATAAATCTCAAGCCCCTGGGCAAATCTCTCTTCTCTTCACCTCTAGTCTGTATCTCCTAGTTCTACTAAGCATCTCCAATAAAATGTCCTGTGAGCACCTCAAACTCAACATGTCTAAACTTTAATTCAACATTTCTCCCCAGAAAAGTGTTCTTCCTATGTTCCCTACCTTGAAGAATGGCCTCACCCACCTGCCCAACCAAAATTCCCAAAACTGGCAATCTTATTCCTTATTCATCTCCACTGCCTGGAAAATTCCACTTCTGAAATAACTGTAGTATCCATATTTGTCTCCTGTTTCATTGCCTTACCTAAGTTTAGGCCCTTATCACTTCCTATTTAGATTTCTGAAAGTGGCTTCTATTTGATTTCCCCACCACAAATCTTACTCTCCATCCCAATTCAATCTCAATGGTATCAGATACCCCTGCTTAACATCCACCAATAACTACCACTAATCTTGAAAATTTGATTCAAACTACTTACTTAGTACATAAGATCTTTCTTGATTTGGCCATCACTTTGTCTCATCTTCCTTCACCTGGTCTACGTGTGGTCTCATGTGTCTATACCCACCCAGAGTTTTTCTGCCTCTTTTAAAACTCAATTCAAGAATGAATTTTAGGAATTATGAAAAGCCTTCCCCAACCCCTCAATGTACTTTAACACTACACTTCTGTGTATCCTTATAATGTGTTCTTTTTGATGATACTTAAGAGGAAGAACTGTGTCTTATCTCTGTAACCCTAGCACCTAAATCAGTGCCTCACACAAGCAGGAGCTCAATGTGCCTACTGAATGGATGAAGCTAGTCAATCTATGAAATCGTAAAATCTGAAGAATACTTATGAAATTCTTCGATTCGTGATACCTGGGCAGGCTTCACAGGGGAGAAAAAAGTTTAATTTGCTTAGAATTACTGACCTAGCCCTAGATAATAATTTCAAATGACTTATTCAGCTTATTCAATAAAAGTTTGTTCAATTGAAATCTTCAATCTTTAAAAGGCAAATACCTCATTTCACATACAACTCGTCCTACAACTAACAAACACTTTAATTAACAGGTGGTATAAAGGCTTGCGTCACTCACACAGCTAAAATGGATCTGGGTTAACTCAACCTACCAAATACCTCTTAGCCTGCATGCCTAGGGCACCACCTATGCGTCAATACCAGGTAAACAAATCTAGCTGCCACCACCCAATGGCCCCCAAATCAACTGCAGTCACATCAGCAGTGTGAGTGTGGGGTAACATAATCGTTGACTCCCATCCTCATGGAAACAAACGAAATAGACAGAAGGGAGAAATCTATTACTATTACAGAAAAACTAGAACTACAGACCAAGGTCTATGAGGATGTAGGAAGATTCTAGGACCCTGTAACTTCTCTGCCTCTGCTATCTCCTGTTTGCCTATATTGATAAGCTACCATTCATCCACTCATTCAACAAATATCTTTAAAGCATTACTATGTCCCGAGTATTCTGCTAGGCACAGGGTCTATATATAACTATCCTCACTCGGTCTCTTATATAAATCTCTCCACTGGGAAGACAGACACTAAAACAATTAATGCACAAATATAAGCATAATTACAAACTGTATTAGATGACAAGCAGGAAAGGAATATGAAACAGAATTGCAAGGGAGACACACTTTAGGTTGTCTTCCTTTAGAAGCGACAAACTGACACCTGAGAATGAATAAATCAGTCAAGTAAGGAACATACAGTAACAGCACATCTGTGTTTTAGGAAGATAATTCTGACAGCAGCATGGAAGACAGATTAGAGAGGACGTCAGTTATAAGACTAACACAATAGTGTAGGTAAGAGATAAGAGTCCAACCTAAACTCCTAAAATGGAGATGCCAAGGAAGGGCCAAATGTAAAAAACATTTAAAGGCAGAATGGACAGGCATTGATCACTGATTAGGTGAAGAGTGTAGGAGAGAAAAAGAAAAAAAGTCCAGGTATTTCCTAGGATCCTAATTAGTCTAGGCAACTGGGAGGGAGGGTAAGAGTGTGAATAACTGATACAGGGAACACATAAAGGAACAAGTTTAAAGGAAAGATAAAAAGTTTGGTTTACTGAGTTTTGTGCGTTTAAGATACTGGAGAAACACCCACATAGAGATGTCTGACATGCAACTTTGAAATCAAATGGTCTTATAAACAGAATAGCCAGGCTGGTCATCTTCACAGAAGTGATACCTGATGGTTTGGAAGTGAAGAATCACTGAGAAGGTATAAAAAAAATAAAAAGGACTAAGGAAACTTTGATCCATATTTAAAGGCCTACTAGCAAATGCCAATGGCAAAAAAGGCTCAGAGTTCACAGGAGCATCAGTTCAATAAATACTTATCAACATCCACCATGTTCCAGATGCAATGTAAGATGTCAGAGGCATGAAGAAAAGATAGGAGTCCTACCCTTAAGATGCTTATAGCCTAAGGGAGCCTAAGAGAGACAAATAGATCATTTCAACACAGTTATTGATGGGGCACTACAGAAACATGCTAGGGGAAAACCTAGCCAAACCTTGCAAGTCAGGAAGTGGTCACTGGAGGACATCGTGTCTGATCTAAAGCTTCAAGATTAAGCAAAAACATGCAAAGCTGGTAAGGACAAACCAGATCAAATCAAGAGAATATTCCTAGACTTTTGGAATGCTGAGCAGGATAATGGGTATAAAAAGAACTGGAAAAAGCTGAAAGACTAAAGTGGTTTAAACCAGAAAGAGTTATTCTTAGAGAAAATAAAGATGGGAAAAGTGGCCAAAGGGTTTTGGGTAGAAAGTTCCAAAAGGTTTTGGGAGAAATGTTACACAAGAGAGATTGGAGGAAGCTGCCAAGTTGTATGAGGATTTGGGAAGAGAGATGGGTAAAAGAACTTGTATGAAGTCTACTAAGCTTTATAAAATTGTACCTTTCTACCTCCTTAAGAAATTTCTGTAAAATAGTAAATAGGTTCATTATTTTCCAAAGGTTTCTGGAAACAATGATGTTTGTTTGTTTGATGCATTACCATGCTGAGATTAGCCCAAGGTGACCCAGTTGTAAGGGACCATAAAAATCTGAGAAAAGTAAATTTGTAAGTATTAATGGTCATGAAAAGGTCAAGAATGATGAAAAGCGAGAAGCCACAAGATTTAGCATTTATGTGGCCACTGAGGCCCTTCAAGTGAACTTTTACTAGAAATGTAGAGGTAGAAAAAAATTGCAGATGATTCACAAGTGAATGGTATAGGCAAGGTACTCTATAGTCTAAAGGAGAAGGAAGACAAGGAAATAGAAGGTTATAGTACAGTGACATTGGTGCTAAAACAGAGCAGTATGAAAGCACGTGGAAGCTTGACAGTGAAAGGAAGCAGGAACAGATGGCGGTAACTAGGTTGAAGGTAGTATGGAGGCAAAGTTTACTTTCTGGCTGAAAGGAATTGGAGCATATTTGTGGGCTGTGGGGAAGAAGCTTGTGGAAAGACAGAAGATGGGGAAGGGAAAAGTGAGGAGGGTTGTTGAAGAAAGGTCTTGGGGGAAAAGCTTGGCAAGGGCAGAAGTGTTGGACTCGGAAAAGAACACTTCTTTCTGCAAAGAATCAAACAGGAATAGAAGACAAGAAAATAAGTGTGATGCAGAAGGGGAGTATAAAGAAATGCTTCTACCTTTTGCCATGACACAAGCTAAGCGGCTTCTTACCAAGGGAGCAAAAATACAGCTGGAGGCTTTAAGGACAGTGCAAAAGTACTAAAGTAGGCAATGTGAGAATTAGATAAATGACATAACTAATCAATTCCAATTCCTAAGATGACACAAATGACAGAAGAAGCAATGTCAACAATTAGTTGCCTGCTTTTTGTTGAGATAAGGGATGGAATAGGAAGTGAAATGTGAGCTGAATTTCAAAGAACTCAATAAACATGAATTAAACAAAAGTAAACCTTTAAAAGAACCAGCCAAAAAAAAAATCACTAAATGTACATCCATACAGTGTGCAACTGATTACGGATTACTTACAGCATATACAGTTAATACAGCACTCCCATGAGTTTGAATCTGTCACCATCACTGAGCAGCAATGGCAGAAGCTATGAGGCTCACACAAAGAAGGCAGGCAACAGAAGCCAGCAGTAACAGAAACAAAGAGGAGCTCACAGGTAGATAAACTATATAGATCAGAAGATGAGGTAATGGGAAGAGAAGCTTAAAAGCAAAGGTAGATTTGTGCACTAATGATAAGCCTGAAGATCACTGATGTCATGTTCCTGCCTTCCGGTTTCCTTCCTTCAACATTCTCTTAGCACCTGTAATATGCCAAGTGCACTGTGAGGCACTGGTGATGCAAAGAGAAGACATAATTCTTGCTTGTAAATTCAGAGTCTTTTCATGTACCCACAGCCTAATGTTTACAACAAAACAACAAAACCAAAAGCTGCTTTGAGTTTCACTACTCAAACTATACATGCTTCTATAAAACATTAGCCACAAAGAAGCAAAATTATATGGAAAGTTCAACAAATTCTTTAACAATCAGCAGAAGGTGCTATTAAAAACGTCAGATTAAAGACCCATAAAATAATATGCTTTACCTTAATAAACTGCTGGGTATCTTGGCTTTATCACAGATGTTACATCTGACTTTTCATTAAACGGTTGGATTAACACCAAAAAAAGGCAACGAACCACAAATGGCAAAGCAAGATAAACAGACACTAAGTGCTAGAAAGTATTTCAGAGCAAAAACTGATAATAATTTTAGTGATTACTATAACAGTAATAAATGCATATTTATTGAGCTCTAACTTGAGCCAGGCATTGTGCTAAGTATATAAAATACGACATATCATTAAATTTGTATAAATTCCCACAACAAACGCACCCATACAGTAGTTTCCAATATTACCATTTTACAGACTACACTCAAGCTTAGAAAGATTAAGTAACTAATAAGTAAAGGAGCCAGGACTTGAACTCGGGTCTGCATGATTCCCAGAAATCCATGCTTTCACCACTGTATGATTCTGTTTTTCCAAAAGAATGGAATAATGCCAGGCACAGGATGGACACTCAAACAACGGTATATGTCATTTAAGGAATGACTGAGAGGAGAGAAAACGGCTATTCGAAAGTGAACCCAAACATGGAAAATACAAGTAGAAAAACAGAAGCAATACTTAAAGGATTCACTAAATCACCAACTCAAACTATACAGCATAATTGGAAGTGTGTGGAAAGCAGCAGCAATTGACAGAATGGCCTAATACGCTGTTACAGGAGATGTAATGTTTCTTTCGGAGTGAAAACCTCAGGCTGTCTATGAATCTGCAAAGCCAAAGATGGAAACAGCATCAGTTCAGAAAAGGAACTGCAGATGCTGATCAGAAAACTCTTTCCCACATTTTCTCAGTTTGGAAAGGACTGATGCTGCACTGACAGGACACTCAAGGCCCCAGGTTACTTTTAATTCTATTACCTTTTTAGGATTTTTTTGTTTTGTTTTCACAATAAGATAGATTCACACCATGAATCTGGTACCAACTCTGACTTTAGCTAAAGTATAATTTAAAAAAAAATTTTTTTTAATGTTTTATTTACTTCTGAGAGAGAGACAGAGCGAGAGAGAGAGAGAGAGGGAGACAGAATCCGAAGCAGGCTCCAGGCTCTGAGCTGTCAGCACAGAGCCCGACGTGGGGCTCGAACCCACGAACCGTGAGACCATGACCTGAGCTGAAGTCGCACACTTAACTGACTGAGCCACCCAGGCAGCCCTTAACTGAAGTATAATTAACATACAGTGTTAGTTTCAGGTGTACACTATGATTCAACGATTCGATTCATTACTCAGTGCTCATCACAGGAAGAGTACTCTTAATCCCCTTTACCTAATTATATCTAATCATGTGTACTAGAAAGACTACATTCCAGAACTATCCAGATCCCTCTTTTTTTTTTTTTAAATATTTTTATTTATTTTTAGGAGAGAGAGAGAGACAGTGTGAGCAGGAGAGGGTCAAAGAGAGAGGGAGATACAGACTCTGAAACAGGCTCCAGGCTCTGAGCTGGCAGTCAGCACAGAGCCCGACGCGGGGCTCGAACCCACGAACCGCGAGATCATGACCTAAGCGAAAGTCAGACGCTTAACCGACTAAGCCACCCAGGCGCCCCAGATCCCTCTTTTAAAAGATTCTCACCGAGATTCCTTTTATTGGGTTCAGGGACATGTTTCATGCCACTGACTCTGCCACCATGATCACCAATGACAGGAGCAACGGGGAGCACCTATCCCAAAAGCAGCCCATCTACGAAGAGCAACTTATGGCCAGCAACCTATGTAAAGACCCGGAATGGGAGATTCATCCAACAGGGAATAAACCTAATATAATCAGATTTTCTCTTACAGGAGTCTGAACTCCAGCTATATGAAAAGTAGCTGAAAGGCAAAGAAGGCAGGCAGCAGAAGTAATGAAGCAGCTATAACCACATTGAGAAGATACAGAGTAAGGCCACTGGTTTAAAAATAAAAAGTACAAACAGTCTGAGAAGGGCAATAGCAGCAGAGAATACTGCTGTTGCTAAAAGGACTACACCCAGTCACTAGAGCTGCATTGACTTTTTTCCAGGTTCTATTAACACCTAGTTGAAATCTATACGGTAAAGCCAGTTTTGATCTCTCTTATTTTCCCACATAAAGCTTGCTAATAAGCCTTTCATTACCAGCTACAGACCAAGTAAAACTCTGTGCTTGCAATCAAAAATGAAATAAAATAAAGCAAATTAAATAAAGCATGGCACAATATTTTTATATATGAGTGCACATACACTCAACACAGCTGCAATTATATGACAAGGCAAATTAGGTGGTGGGTGGTAATGTAAGCATTGGGGATAGTGGATCTTAGTTCCACCTTGTAGAATCTGTGATTTGAAGATGTAGTGTTACTTAGCTCTAGTTAACTGTTTAAAAAAAAAGGGTGGGGCTTCAGAAAAGTATCTTAAACCTTTAAATTTAACAATTCATAGCATTACAATTGTGCACTTAAAGATTAAAAAGAGATGCAGGGAAGTTACAGGAAACAAAACCATCTCTTCCTCTTGTGTGTACAATAATCTGTGTCCACATTTTATGGCAAATAAGTGATTCTGTTTTCTCATAATCATACAAAGCAAGAGTTGACAAGATGGCCAAGCAAAGAAAGGGCAAATTGGAAAAATGTGAAAACATTTTGAAAAAAGTTTATCTTGAGGCTATACTGAAAATCATGCATAAATTTCACTAACCATGTTTTTTGACCATCTTTATGACACTCCCATTAGCCTAATCTTATCAGCTTGAAGTCTGCCCAAAGGTATGGAGAAACAAGCTCAGAAAGTCTCAACCATCTACAAATGCACAGCACGTGGAATTCCAAGGAATTCAACAAATATATAATGACCAAAGGCTTGAAAATGACATAACCACTCTCCTACAGAAGCCTTTATAAAAAGTCCCTAACAACTTATATGTCAAAAATTCAAGGAAACTACATAAAAATCCTTTCCCTAAAAGTATTTTTCTCATATAATTCAATCACTTGTGCATACAATACGTTCCTAGTGCTTCACTATTTCTTCTTAGAAGAAAAGTATTCCTTGCTTCTTTCTTCCATCCATAATAAAAGCCACTAGTCACAACTAACAGGTATTTTGAGGTTCAGGTCTACCAAAGCCCCAATCTATGCAAGAAGGGTCTCAAGCTTCTTTAAAAAATATTTTTGCACAGCTTAGAAAGTCTGACTAAAAGCCACAGTTCCATTTCTCAGAGCTAATTTATTTTCAGTATAATCCCACAGATAGAAGAGATTAAAAACCAATATTCAGAACTTGAGTTGTAATGACAGTTACATGCACTTAGGGTTCATCTTGGTGTAATAACTTTTCCTCTCAACATAATATCATTACACACTCTTGTACTGAAAGTGTTATGAGATTATATAAAGCAGGACACCCAGATAGCTTCAAGTTATTATCGCACAAGCATTCAAAGTGAGGTTTTTTGGTTGGTTTTTGTTTTTTGGTTTATTTTGGTTTGGCTATTTTTTTCAAACATTATCATTCTATGCCTTAAACATCACAGTGCTTTGAGTGCCAGGAATATGTTCCAGATACCTGACACAAATACTTAAGTGGATCACTAAGAATCCACACGGCACAGGCGCTGGAACCCTAGCCCTTGAAGTTCAGAACATGAAGGTTCCCTAAACCTAGGACAAAGGTCCTCTAGTGTTGCAAATTATACAAGTCCCTAAATATTAAAGTTTCTAAAATCCTTATTTTATTGTTAAAATAGTAAAATCAAGAACAATCAGGTGTGTGGGCAAATCCTCTCGGCAGATAATCTAACAGTACTTGGGCCCCAGTGAAATTTGGAGTACTGCACTAATGACAACCAGTGGTAAGACTTTTGAAATTATCAGTTCTCACCTCTTCATGACATATTTACCAAAGAAATTCCTGACTTAGCCCAAATCGTGCTCTCCTGAAGAATCCACTCATTCCATAACTGAAGCTTTCTTTCAAATAAAACTGCATAGATGCGTTTATTTTATAGAAATGTTTCAGCTGTTACTCTATTAATATTGCTCCATGTCAATATTCTGCACATAACCAAAAATAAAATAATTGTGTGATGGGGCAGACACTGATAAGAATTTTAAGATAGATGGGTTATTCTGGGGAGTAACCATAAAAACAAAGCCAAACTTAAAATGAATGTGCTTAAAACTACCTAATACCTTTTTCAAGAGGAATGAAAAATTTATGAGAATGGTAAACTAGTAATATCTGATCAGAAGAAAATTGATAGCAAATAATAATGCAGTTGGTTGTCTTCATTGTCCCAATGAAATACAAAGCAGGAGTTAAAATCTGATATGTAGCAATAAAGTTCTTGTCTAATGCATCCATTTCCATCTAAACTTTTAGTGGTAATAAAAATCATTACACACTTCAAATACTATGAAAATCACTTATGGTAACCATATCTAACATTTATTGTAACAAGCCAAGCACTATTTTAAATGTTTTATGTATTTTTCATTTTATCCTCAGAACCCCATAAGGTAGATGTTATCCACATTTCATAGGTGAGGTAACTAGGACACAGAATGTTAAGTAACTTGTACAAAGCCACACAAGAAATAATGTGTGAATACAAAAATTTCAACAACTAATCTAGCTCCAGATCATTACACTAAGCTACCATTAAGGTAATGTGGTGAATGTGCTTTGCAAACGGTACCATGTGCAAATGTAATATGCACGGATTAACAGCACATGCTTTGTAGTCAGACCTAGCGTCAAGTCTCGATTCTGTAATTCACTAGCTATGTGAACTTAAGTAAATCACTGAAATCCTCTAAGCTTCAACTTCCTATTCTATAAAATGGAGATAATGAAGTAACAGCTCTTATTGGTGGATTTTACTGGTGGGTCTTCTTGATAGATGAGGGGCATTATGCATGTAAAGGATAGCAGAGTGCTTAGCATACAGTAAGCACTCCATGAATGTTCATTATTATTATCTAATACGAAGAGTTCTGTTTATTATTATAAACTATCATCTTAGTACTGGCAGCATTTCCTAAAGTAAGTAAAATCAACATTGAGACAATAAAAGTTTATGAAATTATGGGACGCCCAGGTGGCTCACTCCATTAAGCGTCCAACTTCGGCTCAGGTCATGATCTCGTGGTCCAGGAGTTCAAGCCCCGTGTCGGCCTCTGTGCTGACAGCTCAGAGCCTGGATCCTACTTCAGATTCTATGTCTCCCTCTCTCTGGCCCTCCCCCGCTCACACTCTGTCTCTATCTCTCTCTTAAAAATAAACATTAAAAGTTTATGAAATTAAAACCCAAAGTCTCAAAGTATATGACAGCATAATTCTGAGATGGAAAAAGCTAAATCACTTACTTGAATATCAAGTTTTTATTTAAAGTGCCTGAGAATACATGAAAATGTGCTAGGCACTAAACAAAATTATCAAGACATAGTCCCTGACTTAAAAAATAAACAATCAAGCAAATTAACTCTGCTGAGTGGGCACAAACAGCAAAACCTCCAACTTCAGGCATTTTCTCAACCAGACACAACTATGGTCTTCATTAAGTGCCCTTCTGCTTGGGGTGCGGTGGTGGTGAATACATGCAGAAGTAGTTCGAAAAGAAATAATAAACCTGAGAAATTGAATTTAGAGCAATAAATATTCAGGAAGAAATGAGCTAACTTTCCACCTCTTACCCTATCAAAAAACCTTTTGGCTATCTTGGTACTTGGTACAGAAGCAAAAAAAAAAAAAAAAAGAAAGAGCCAGAAATTCAGAAGAGAACTCAGAGTAAAATGTTACAGAAACAAAATCTGGGAGAGAGGAGTTATTTTGAAAGTTAGAAAAGTCAAAATAACTGCAGGTGAATTTAAGTGAAACATGTTTTATTCTACACTCTATCATGTGCCCAATTCCTTAGAAACCAAACAATAGCCATTTTTAAGACTGCTGAGCCTTACTTCCTTCCAATCCTGAGGTTTCTCAAGTTGGAGAAGATGGAAAGAATAGCAGAGTACAGAAGGATTTTGTCTACCACAACCACCAACATGCTACACATATCTTAGAGCTCGGCTTCAGATCAACTATTAGAGTCACAGCTAAATCATAATTCTGGTAATTTATGGATTCCATTCAAAATAACTTCTAAAACCCCTAACTAAGGATCTAGAATACTTCCATGGGCCACTGTAGGAAACCTGGACATCTAATTTCTAAAGTTTAAGAAGCATTTCTTTCTCAGTGGTCATGCTATTTAAATGAAAACATCTTTTGCAACTTCACAATAGAAAATGATACCGACTTGTGTCTCTCTCTCTCAATACTTTCTTGTCATAACAGTCATACCAGTGGAGTCATTGGTAAACTCCAGCCACAGCAAGACCATAAAATTCCCTGCTACTGCATCCATGGGCTCTTTTAAGCAAAATGAGTAGAAGAGTCTATTGATCATAAAGCAATATAATACATACCTTTAAAAACTCATATATACAAAAGTGGGCCAAAAATTAAGGATGGGTAATTTATATATTCTACAAGAATAAAGAATATATATACTTTTCAAGAAGAAGGCTTTCTTCCTGAAGTTGGGAGGAAAGAGGGAGAAAGAGACATGAAAAAAAAAGTTATCATACATTCAAGGTCTATATCTCCATGTTCTAATAAACACCTGCCCAGTGGCAGCCATACCTCATCCAGCTCTCACTTGCACTACCCAAACTTATGAAGTTGAAATACAAGCCAAACTTTTCATCGTTCTTCCTCTTCCACAGCACTTACGTGTGGAAGGTATCTCAGGAAACAAGAGGAGTTGAATTCTACAGGAAAACTCTTAACTGCTCAAATACAGCAAAGGTAGATATAATTGGTAGTCAAAGATAGGTTTTAATATAAAATAAGCAGTTTCTGATGGCTCTCTACCTGACTAACGACTCCTCCCCACAATAAAAGTGCTATAAATATTTGCTTATATAGCATACATGCAGAAAAGCTTCTGCCACAAATTTCCTAGGACTCTTCTTAAGAGCCTCAAGCCTCAGGCTCTGAGAAGGCAGCTCACAAATCAAAATAAAACCAAAAAGTAAGAAGAAAGAAATGAAGAACAAAGAACTTCTAATGACTTATTTGTTCATTCCACCTTTCTAAACTTGTTTAGCTTCTAACTCCTATCTGCCATGATCCATTAATTTGGCTACTATGAGAAAATATCCTCAATCTCTCTAGGCAATTCTAATTTAGATAGACATATCCTGACAAAATGTTATTGCTTCCTCTATGACCCAGATGAAACCTTTTGACAGTCCTTGGAACCCTCAATTCCTCCTTCTAAATTCCTGCTCTGTGGGCCTAGAGTTATGATGGCAGAGACAAACTATGAATGGTACTGCGGAAATAGGGGAGTTGAAATAAAGGAATTCCAGCAGTTGGGCTCCCCTCCACCAAAATCAGGCTCTTTTTTTTATTCCCTACAGTATTTAACAAGTAAAGTAGAAAGCAAGAGGTTGACACACAAATGAGAAGCTGTAGCAAAGAACTGATTGTAGGTACTTAAGTCTGGAATATACCTTTGGAATATGTCTTGTGTGTAAGAATGTATAAAAGATAACACCTTGCAAAAGTCAAACATACAGATTTAATAATGTGCAACTAATGAAGATGGTTTATAAATGAAATACCACCTACATATTTAGTTCCCTAAATATATTATGCTATTAATCATTAAAGTTAGATCTATAAGTACAAGTTTTCCATATGTGGAAAAGTAAATCTGTTTTTAAATTAAAGAGAAATTATCACTCTAATTCTTAAAAATAAAACTATCAGGGTATAATTCAAATGTAGCTGCTCATAGTCACTGAATAAATTTAAATTTGATAAAACATTTAAGTTTCAACCAATGCACCTTTGTTCAAGCACATTTAGCTGAAATAACTTTGAGTCTGGTTTATTTCCATCACATAGAGTACATTTTTCCAACAAGAGCATGTACATTCAATATAGAACATTTCCAGCAACAGTTACAGTCTTTCTAGTTTCCTTTCACAGTATATTTTAGTGCAAAGCACTGGGAAGGGTAAATGTTTTTCTAGCTATAGAAGCATTTTATTATGACCTTGTGAATCTTCAACACTTTAAAATTTTATACAAAAGGTATATAGATGGACAGGGTCTCTCCTAAGTACAGGTATGAACCTATATAAAAACATGGTATATTCTCTGCTGTACCTTTTAAAATTATAATTTGACAAAAATTACTAAAAAATAAAATATTCCCTAAAAAGTACAAAATATTGATACACAAAAACCTGCCCAATATTTCATAAAGATAGATGTACTTCTGTTTTTCCTAAAATCTTGATTACAAAAATGGACAAGAATTCATTATTTTAACAGTAGGAATCAAATATCATCTAAAGTAGTCATTTAAGATTTCACTTGGGAGTAAAAATTCAGAGTTTATACTCCCATCTTCCTTTTTTAGCAATATTTAAAGAATTAAACTAATAACATAAGAAGTGGTTGTGCATGGATTGTCTGCATCCATAAAATATCAGTAAGCTATTTACCACCTTCATATTAACATTAGTAAATGTGTGATGTTTAAAAAAAATAGAAACTGAAAAATTAAGTTGTATCTATTATTAAAGTGCTTTGTATAAAATTTAAAGAAAAAAAGGGGAATGTTTAATTTTCATAAAAACCTCACGTGTTGACAAATAAAAATAATGATCCATGGATGAAAATGAACTGGAACTTTCCTGTTGAATATAATTTAGAATGAAACTTTCAAACATTTAAGTGCTGGAGAACAAGTTAGAAATAATGTAAAAATAATTACAAATATTTAGTAGGCTAAATATTTATATGTTGATACTAATTTCTCTTTTGGTCCTAACATACACTCACTAGGAAATAGATCTGTACAACCCAGATGAAAATTTTGCCAAATAAATTGAGACAAAACTAAAGTCACTAAGATATAAAGTCTCTGTCAATTAAAAATCACCAGTGGTGATATATTCTTCAGGTTGTTGATCGCTTTAATCAACAAATTGTTTGGAAAACAAAATTTGCAACATTTTTGTAGAAACTGTAGACCAAATGCACAAGGTCAAGGGTGGTTAGCTGATGGACTGTGATGACAATATGTAATGTCACAGCTACTGGAAAGTGCTGGAAGAGGCAGTGCCTTAGAAACAAGTGGTTAGATGGTTATTATTTTAGTCAGAAAACAGCAGTTACAGTCGAATATTTATGAAAATGTTTTTCCTTTTTTTTCTCATAGTACCATTTGAAGACGTTTAGTGGTTCTAACACCAATTTAAAGTCTTTCCACAAAAATGAACTCCAAACCTTTTCGTACATCACTTGAAGTTATCTGAGGAGAAATGGGGATAAATGAACACTTTGAGTTTACCAATAAAACCTTGTTTTTAAAATTATACAATAGCAAATGACTTCTAAAGAATGGTTTCATCTCAAGTTTCCAAATAAAAACATTGTGATACTCAAATCACATTTAACCTACTCAGTACTCAAACTAAGTATACTGCTTTAAAACCTGAATCCCAAACTAATTTAATACTAATTGAATATATTAAATGCCTTATTAAAGGGGACACAGGTACGGAAGGTAAACTTTTAAAAATATAGATAGACTTGCAAAAACAAGTATAGGGAGTCTATTCCTTATTTCATATTGCATTTTTAAAATCTACATTTATTCCAAAACCTTCTAAAAAAGTAAATTTTTTTCTTTCTTCCCAATAGGGATTTTCCTTTTCTTGCAATGCACAACCACAAAAACAAAAAAAACAAAAAAAAAAAAACTTACTTAATAATATTAACTATGTTGAAATGATCACAAAAAGTCTATTTAAACAGAAAGGGAAAAGTAAGATTTGGAACCTAAATAATCACTTTTTCCATAGATCAAAACTAAAAACTGTAACTAACACACACTCCCAAGGAGAAGGAAAAAAAAAATCCAAACTTTTGTTTATCAAGGTTCCCCCCTTTGACTGGAAGCACTATGTTAAACATAAATAATAATTGCTTATTGTTCTAAATTCAGTTTGGGGATTTTCTTTTTCTTAGTGCAGCACTTTATTTAGCCATCACAGATTAATTTTTACAATAATTACAGTGCCTCAAAAGACTTTTTTCCTATAATTATCGCCATCACAAGTTCATTCTAATATATTTAACTTTTCCTACAATGCTTTCATTAGTAGACTAAGTCACTAAATCAAATTAAACCTGTGCAAAGTTAGTTAAACAGAAGACTTCTATTGTAAACATAAGCCAATATAAATGTATATATTTTACAACATTGAGAAGAAAGCACTGACCCTATGCCATCTACCTAGAACTATAATGCATTGTCCTGTGGAAGATAAGTTCTGAAGTTAACTTTTGTTCCCAAGCCACTGGAATAAAGGTCACTGAAGAGGTAAATGCAATATGCACATTACTCTTGCAGTTCCCATTGCCATAAGATATATGGAAGCAAACATGTGTTAAAATGGAACCAGCTATAAATTATGGTCAAATGATTTTTTTTAGTTCGATGGGGAGAAAAAAGCAAAACTCTGTAACTGTTCCTCACCAGACAAGAGCCTTAGATCTTGTACTTCGGCCTTTGGTTTTGTTTCCTTCAGGTGAATTGGAAGCATTTGCCTTATGAGTTTTCTTATGATGTTCAAGATAAGTCTTTTTGGCAAATGCCTTTCCACATTTATTGCATCTGTGAAGAGAAAAGTTTTTTGTGACTTTCACTTCAATACCAACGTCAGCTACTTCATACTTTTTACTAGGAGAGTTAGAAGTGCCATCATGTTTTGAATCACTATGTTTTGCCTCATCCCTCGAAGGGCCTCTTTTTGCCACTTTATTTAGAACAAAATCAATGGGCTTCTTTATAGCTCTGATCTCTAAACTGGCTGTTATTTTCCCAAGATAGCGGGATGACTTTTTATGAACCACAGTTATATGTCGTATCACATCGCGCTTCCGACGAGTTTCATAAGTGCAAAGAGGACACTTGTAGAATTTAACATAAATGTTATTCCCATCTGTGTGCAACTCAATGTGTTTAGTCAAGTTCTGTTTAGAAGTAAACTGACGTTTACAAAGTTTACAGTAAAGTTGCTTAAAGTCAAAGCCAGCTGAAAGTTTTGGTTTCCTGGTTTTCTGCTGGCCACCTGCAGCAGACGGACTCGTTGATTTAGGGCTTTCAGAGTCTTGTTTAACTTTATTTTTCTGTGCTGCCGGTGTGTTCTTTTTTTCATTTGAATGATTTGTTCCCTTTAATTCATTCTGTGGAGAATGGGTAATGGAAGGGGGTGAAGATTCTACAGAATCTGCTGGTTCAACTTTAACTTTTATTTCTGAATTGCTGGCAGTATTATTAGGGCCTTTCTCTCTTTTAGAGTTTGTTGCAGAAAGAGTTATCTTGTGGACAATTTGCATATGTCTTTTAAGCATTATTTGTGAACTATATTTCCTCTTGCAAAGGAGACATTTGCATGCAGTTAAATTGTATTCAGCCTTTGAAGACGACTTTTGTTTTCGAGTCTTAAAAGATTTTTTAGGAGAAACAGAATCCAGGAACAAAGGTTGCCCAGGCTTTGTTGCTATATCAGGAGTAATTGAATCCCTTCTTAGTCCTCTATGAACTTCATCAAAATGCCTCCTTACATTCGCTTTTGTAGCAAATGATTTACAACATACTGGACAACTCCTACTTAATGGAACTAGAACATTCTTACTGCGTCCTTTAGAGGACTGGTTTGGATTCTTTCGTGTTTCAATGTACTTTTTTAGTTCTTCCATCTTTTTCTTGTGTACTTTTCGAATGTGACGACGAACGCCTCTTCTGGAATTGAATTCTTTTCTACAAAGGCAACATATCAACTGGTGACCAAAATCAGAACTGTCAGAAGTTTCCAAGTCAGCCTGTGATTCCTGAGGTTGCTCATCAGATGTAGGTGCAACTTCATCTGCAACAATCTCAACAGGAGGGGGCTCTACAGTTTCCACCTCTGTATCTATAACTGGTACTGTTTTAGACTGTTCAGTGCTAGTCTCCTGTATTTGAACTTCGGTTTGTTCAGGAGTACTGCTTGACTCTGTGACTTCAGTAGGATTATCAGTCCTTGAAATATACTGAAACACTGCATTTTGATTAGTTTCTATGGGTTCTAGCTTAATAATATATTCTCGCTTGTCCACACTTGGATATATGGCTTCTAGGAGATCATTTATGGCTTGGCTTTGTTTATCATTTACATCAGGAAGGTCTGTCAAGAAAAAAAAAAAAATTTAATCTGAAATAATTAGCCTGCTCTAGCTCTCTAACATTTAAAATTGTATTACAAACTTCTACCTTAAAACTTATTACATTACTGGTTTATATTTATTTTTATAAAAGCATTATCTACTTTTCTGTATCTTATGAAGATAAAAACTAGTATTAAACTAAAATTAACTTAAAATCTCATCATGGTACACAAATGTTAAGGAATAAATGTAATCTGAATAGCTATTTCCACTTCTAAGTGCCCTTAATACAAAATACATAAGCACACAAGTGTCCTAAACAATAAAAACAGTGTTTCAAATTTTTAGCCTAGAACTTTTAGGCTAGCAAAGGCAAATCAAAGTTCTCATAACTGAAGATGGATAAAATATCATAAAGAATGTACTTTTATTATACATAATATGTTTTTTAGAAAACATAACAGCATACCTATTAACTTAATCTAATAAATAATCTAGTTTACTTGTATAGGGACACTTAAACATCTTATGGAATTGAAAAATCTGTAGGATATAAATACAAATGAGACGTATAAAAGTGCTAAACTCAGTCCTATTGCATGTTTTCTTAACATGACACAATACCATTAAAGCAAGTGATTTAAAACTATAGATTTTTATTTAAAAAACAGGGCTAGTTTATTTACGTGTACAATAAATACATCCCCTATAGGCAACCAAATATTCCCATTCTAACAGAGTTATCTATCACTAGTTATGTTTCCACATACAACTCTAAAATCTGGCTACAAACACAACATCAAATCTGATTATCTATTTAGAAATAAGAAATAATTCATTATTGCTCTTCTAGTGATCTTCCTAATTAAAATGGATAAAGGAGTGTCTATAAGAAGGATAACACTTTCTCAGAAGTGTTTCTAGAATGAGTACTGCCAAGAGAACTAAACAATAATCCAACAAATCCATTTATCTATTTATCTAAAAGTCTACTCTACACTAAAAAATTGCTAAGAGTAACTATCAGAAAAATAACTAATTTTCTACTAGAACTTCAGTTATTAAAAGATCAGGTTTAAAACTTATCCCTATAGACTGTCTTTTCATTTATATCTCAATGATAAAAACAAGTATAGCAAGATCTAACAGTGGTAAGAAAAATTTCCAAATATGAAATTTTTGTTTCAACTACATCCTATAATATACTTTATATCAGCTTCATGCTAGTAATAAAAGTGGTACTTTTGATATTTGGAGTTTTCACTTCATTTCCATCCCAAAAAAAAAGTTAAAATTGAAAAGTATGAAAAATCTGTAACGCAACTATAGTTTTAAACTGATAAGTTCTATAAATTTATAAATCCATAAAGAGTAAAACTCCTGAACAAGACATAATTAAAGTAACCTATTACTTATTAAAATATTTTAAGGAATTTGTACCAGTTCTTTAAAGAAAATAATACTATTACACACACCACTTACTTGATCATACAGGGTCAATATACTTAATCCAACAAACATTGGTTCCACAAAGACATTATTAGCCTCAATCTGCCTCCATCACATAAAGCTATTTCAGATCTCCAGTCAGCCTATAACATAATCTTATTTCTGATAAAATGACTGATCTATAAATTTCACTGAGAACAAAACTGATCTTCAAACCAAGACCCCGAAAAAAATGGAAAGATTAATATTTTTTAATGCTCTTCACCATCCCCAAGAAATCAACTCATTTACTCATTCTTTACTCTATTTCTAGCTTCTCACTTACTTAAAGGTAATCTTAGAAAATTAACAGTCATATGTAACAAGTTGTTAAACAAGTGAAAATGAAAAATACCAATAGCCCCTTCAAGCACTCATATTTTAACTTAGAAAAATACTGAACATAAACTATCTGCTCTACGTAAACATTCAAAAACAATATCCAGTATTTTAATACAAATATACTCATAAATCTAATCTCCTATATCTTTAGAAAAACCCAGTAAAAAGCACTCATATGAGAGTACCGATCTAAGAAAATGAATATAACATTAAATCAAGTATTTAACTTTATTCTCCATCATTAAATTACCAATACCATCTTAATACAAACATATAGCTGCAGTATACGAATACTTAACTATAAAATGCAAAACTAGATATATGAATAAAACTTACTATCATCCATCTGGAGACTTGGTGGGCAATAGAATTTTTTATGGGTAATTAAATTTGGTAATCCTCTGAAGAGACTGCGGCATAATTTACATTCAAAAATAGTGTCCACGTCTTTTAATAAAATATGCTTAAGCTGTTTAGTTCCTGAGGGGAAAAAAAGAAAACACAAAAGGTAACTTAACTTTAACATGCACTTTTAAACGGGGCAACAACTGTTGACAATCCAAAGTGCAATTACTTTTTGAAAACAAAAAACAGACACTGCCAATTTCTACCATAGTGTATTCAGAACTAAGTTATAAAGTAAATTATAAGCAAAATCCTATCATCACTTGAATATTTTCACAGCTAAAACTGATATTCTTTTTTCTAATTCAGCAGTCAATCAATTCTTAGGATATCCCAACAGTGGTTCCCATATCTTGTTGACCACCACAACGACCTGGGAATAAAGATGTACATGACCCACCTCCAGAGACTGATTCAATAGATAAGGAATGGGAAAGAAGAATTAACCATGCCCCTCCTCCCCTATCCGCTACTCCCTGCCAAAGTATCTGGCTGATTCCTATAGCTCTCTTCGGCAGTGAAATGAAGATGGAATTCTGTTAATACACTTTCCCCTGATTCCTTAAAGAAAGTCAAAACTGTGTCACAAGATTCTGTGACTTTTCTTTTTAAACTCAGCTCAAATTACTTAAGGTTCTAGGCCAAAAGGGAATTCTGGCCATTGAGTGTGAGAGTACAGAATCCTTGTCCATAATGTGAATTTTGCTTAGGCCTCTTGATACCACTATAAATTTATTCAAAGCCTTTCTCCCTCACAAACTCACTTCAAGTGCAATTAATTAAATACTGATAGTTTTACACTTTAAACTAATTTAAAGCCTGTCTTCCCCACTAGATTATAAATTCCAAAGCAGCCAAAACCAAACCAGTCTTATTTACAACTACAAAGTGTTCAGTTCTAACAATGCTCAATAAAGATTAGTTGAAGAAATGCCACTGATCTAGGGAATCTAAGTATTATGACAGAAGATAAAAAGGCAAGAAACAAAATAAATGGCAACAAGCATCTAATCCTTAAAGTAAAAACATCCACCAGGAATAAAACACAAACAGAAGATCTTTTGTCCTTATTTCCTACAGGGTTTTGCCACAGGTAAATTGACAAAATTGATCTGCAGTGCTTTACTAATTAATTAGCCTTTAATTTTGTCAAATAAAAAAGATGATAATGATACTGACTTAAACAAAAGAGGAAAAACAAAAGTGTCCTGAAAAAAAAGCTTTAAGACTATCTAGGTGCAAAGTGTTCCATCACTCAGCAAGCACTTGACACTCTGTTAAGCTCTGGTACTACTAAAGAGCAAATACACTTTACTATCCATCTTGTAAAATGAACAAACCAAACCAAGCCTTAGAGATCATGAAAGAAAATATGAACCTACATCCCAGTAAAATAAAATTACACATCTGGGTTTCTACTGGGAAAAAATATATATAATGAAATCATTTTCACTATTTCTCAAATCCAAATCAATGTTTACTGTGCTAAACCATATTACTGCAAAACAGAAAACACAAATTTAAAAAGATTCAGAGGACAGCTTGAGTATATTCTTTATATAAAGTAAATTCACACACATACTTTAGTCCACTTCACATTACAAAATATATTGAGAATAGACTGTTAACATATTTAGTTCATAGTTAATCTCCTAAGTGACAAACTATGAGAGGTAGACTGATGATAAAAATATTTTAGATAAACGTCTCTACTTGATCTATCTATAATTCCCAAGAAATACAGTTAAGTATAGTAACAGTAAAAAGAAAACATAGAAAGTTTTTGCATGCTTTAATTCTAAATTAAATTACCTGCTAGACGCATACTAAAGATTCAATTCTGCCTTTAAAGATCATCAAAAAAGATTGAAGAGCAATGCAAAAATAAACTAAACTAGGTTTAAAGTAAGAATTCAGTTGAAGATTTAAAAAGAAAGTATGAGGTTATACATAAAAAAGTTACTGCTAAAGAGGAAGTCAAACTTTCACTCTTCGCAGATAACATGATACTCTACATCGAAAACCCGACAGACTCCACCAGAAGCCTACTAGAACTGATCCAAGAATTCAGCCAAGTTGCAGGGTACAAAATCAACGTACAGAAATCAGTTGCATTTTTATACACCAATGATGAAGCAACAGAAAGAGAAGTCAAGAAACTGATCCCATTCACAATTGCACAAAAAAACATAAAATACCTCGGAATAAACCTAACCAAGGATACAAGAGATCTGTATGATGAAAACTATAGAAAACTTATGAAGGAAATT